>NW_005370085.1:838160-883635 GCF_000412655.1 Myotis brandtii | reverse complement strand
CTCCCTATGGAAGCTTGTAAGAATGTTCTGCTATTTCATAATGATGTATCTTGATATGGGTCTCTTTTCATCCTGGGGCATGCTTGGGCACTTTCAACCTGGAAACTGAATGCCTTCAGTTCTGAGAAACTTGATATTATTTTGATGTTGATTCTTCCTCCTGTCATGTGGACATTTGCTACCAAGGACTCATTCTCTTCTTTTCTGGACCTTTTTTTCCTTTCCATCTGGTTATCTTTCTGCTCTACTTTCTGGGACATTTCCTCAGTGTTATCTTTCAACTCTTCTAAAATTTTTTAATTTCTAAGATGTCTTTGTAAATCCTTTTGTTGTTGTTTTGTTTTGTTAATCTTCACAGGAGGATATTTTTCCCATTGCATCTTTAGAGAAAGTAGAAGGGCGGGAGGGAAGGAGAGAGAGAGAGGAAGAGAGAAAGGGGGGAGAGAGAGAGAGAGAGAGAGAGAGAGAGAGAGAGAGAGAGAGAGAGGAACATCAATATGAGAGAGACATATTGACTGGTTGTTTCCTGCATGGGCCACACTGGTGGCGGGGGAGTGAACCCACAACTCAGGTATGTGCCCTTGACTAGGAATCGAACCCAAGACCCTTCAGTGCACAGGCCATCATTCTAACCACTAACCATTTCAGCCGTCCAGGGCTTAAATCCTTTTCTATAGCATCCTGTTCTTTTCATGAATGTAATATCTTCTCTTTATTCTCTGAAACTACTAATGATAGTTTTCTAAGAGTTTCCTTCTCCATGTATAGCTTGTGTTTCTTCCAGTTGACGTTTTAAAAATTTGTTTGGTTCCATAATCATCTATTTACAGGCTTTCCTTAGATATCTAGGAGATGACTGGCCGGTAATGATTAAGAGTGGGAGACTAAAAAGCTGATTGGAAGTTCTTAGCAAGTAGGAGGGGCCTGAAAACTTGGGTCTTCTCTGTGGGGTGATTTGGGGGCCACTGTTGGGAACTGCCACTGTGTCTTTAGTCCTTTCCTCCTGGACCAGCAAGATTCCTCAGTGTGTAGTCTCCAGTATCTTGTTTAGAGAGTAAACGTTTTATGGGAAACACACAGATTAAAGGGTTGGGTGGGCTCTCTGTATAAAGCATTTATTTTATATGTATGATTACTACATTTTTTCTGTTTTCCACAGAATAGTCGTGCCCTCCGTGGCTTATCCTCAGGGCTAAGTTTTATCTTTCTAGTTATAAATCTCACCCTTAGCCATGGTGGGGAAGGAGCTGTCACCTAGTGGTAGAGTGGATAAAGGGACCGAGAGATCTGATTGTTTTTCAAGTAACTTTTTACCTCTCCAGCTCCTCCTCTAGCCCCAGTCTTAAAGGCACCTGTGGCCAGTTCTTATGCCCTTGGGGGTTTTCTAGTGTAGGAAGGGTGATTGTCAGTTTTCCTCATGCTGGAGTAGGGTCAGGCGGCCTTGGGTCTGCTAAGCAGTTTCTCCTTGTCCATCTGCTTTCCAACTTCCAGTGTTGTCGCTCTGAATACTCTCCTTGCCTATTCTCCGCTTACTTGTGGTTTTATATCATTAAGTAAAAATCTCTTTAGTGTAGTCTTAGTGGTTTGAGGAAGAGAGTGAAAATAATGATCTGCTTATTTGGCCTTTTTACCTAAAAGCCTACTACTTCTTTGCCTGGCAAATTCCTTCTCATCTTTTAAGGCCCAGCTCAAATGGCTCATCTCCAGGGGGTCATCTTTAGTATTTGCATTTAGAGCTCTTGCTCTCTCCTCAATGGCACAGTTTGTTTATACATCTCTTTCTTCAACAAGACTGTGATCTGTGAGGTTAGAGCACACACCTGACATATTGTGCCTCTTGGGAGCAGGCACAAAAAGGGTGCTCAGTATATATTTGCCCAGTGACCATGCTGTGAACAATATCCGTATCTTTTCCACTTTCCATGTTGCCTATACATTTCAGTTGCAGCTTCGGTGCCTTGGGAATAGCACCTGCTGTGGGGGCCTCTGGCCACTTGAGAGGTGCAGGCCTCAGGGATGGCTTTCCCTTCTCTCCTTTTGTCCTTCTGTCCTTTGCAGCCATGGACTCTGAGAGCAACGTAGAGAGCCCAACATGAATCTGACTTACAGAATCTTGGGACACTTTATTGAACATTTCCAGTGTCATCAAGGGAGTAAGCTTTTCCCTGCTTCAAGCCCAACCTAAAGGGGCAAACTTGTCTCCCCTCAGTCTCCTGAGACCGGCTAGGGTTTTCTGTGCAGGAGCCCCTACCGTGCTGAGATCTACAACACTATCAACAAGGTTGTAAGATTTCCAGGATTCTGTATCTCTCACCTACATACCCTTGTCCATTATTGTACCTAACTCCCTCTTCCCCCTCCTCACCTCCACGCATACAAACTATCTCAGGTTACCTGGGTTTTATGCAGCAGATTAGGAAAGAGTTCTCTGTGATCACCATAGTAAAACTATAAATAAGCCATTTCCAATTAGCAATGAGAAAAGAGAAAATGTAGACTGTAGGAGAGGGGGAAGGGTGATGCAGAAAGATCAGAGAACAAAAGAAACAGGGTTAGAAATCAGCTTTCCAAGAGGGGAGGGAGGTAGAAGTGGGTAAAGGGGGGATACATGTTGATGGAAGGAAACTTGACTTGGGGTAGTGAACACACACTACAATATACAGATGAATTGTATACCTGAAACCTATATAATTTTATTAACCTATGTCACCTCAATAAATTCAATTAAAAATATTGGCTCTCCACATATTGGAAAGGTGGGTGGTGGTGGATGGGTGGATGGCTGAGATTGGTCTGTGTGTGAGACTGGCATGGTAATCCTGGCTCGTTTCCATGGAGACAGGAATCACAGTTGCCTCTCTTCCTCCACCCTGCTGGTAGCATTTTTTATACTAGGCTGTGATGAGTCAGCCCCTGCCAGGAGCAGGTGATGCTTTCCTGGTGGGTCAGAACCTAGTCCAGGTGAGAGAGAGGCGGCTGTGCTGGTTCCATGTGGACTGACCTGTGAGGGATGCCCTTGGAGGCTCAGAGAGGAAAAGTTTTACCCTGAGATTCTTCTCTGTCAGAGTTAACACGTAGGAGGATAGTGGACCTTGACTGGTCCTTTTGCCTCCTATCTCCCCCAGGAGCCCCTCAAGCCAGAATGCTACTGCCTTCCCTGAGGCTGTCTAGCCCATTGCTGTCTAGCATGGTGGCCTTCTTCCCCACCCTCCTCAACACTGTTATAGATTCAATGTTGGGGTGTGTGTGAATGTGTGTGCACATAGGTTGGGGCAAGAGGAAGAGGAAATACTAGCAGCAGGCTAGATGGATCGAGGGACTGAGCCTTTAGACAGAACCAAGTTCCTGAAGAAACTTATTAGAGATGTGAGTCTAAATAATGACTACTGGTGCAGAAACTTGCATATTGGTCCCAGAATCACCAGTAGAAAGATCATTAGAAAAGGAAAAAGGAAACCAGGGCTTTGTCATGGGCCAGCTATGTGACCCTGAGTAAGTTTCTTAGTTTTTTCTGACTCTCATCTTTTTTTTTTTTTTGCATAAAATAGGGATTAAAACACCCGCCCTGTTTTATGGAAGAGAGGGATTTGAATTTTGGCTGTTCTACTTAGCAGCTGGATGAATTTGGGTGGGAGCCTTCATTTCATGGGCCTTGATTTTCTCTTCCTCAAATTGGGAATTAACATTCTTCACAGGATTTTTGTGAGGATTAGATGAGATAATACATGAAAAATGTTCAGCTCAGTGCTTGACTCAAAGTAAGTCATGAGTAAACATTAGCAGTTGTTTTCACAGGATTGTCCTGAGGGCCAAATGAAACACTGTACTTGAAAGCTCTTTGAAAACTTGAGATTTACATTCATTATGACTCTTAAATCTGAGCTTCTCCAAACGGAATGGTTGGGAGGAGGCTGTAAGTTCCAAGTTGGGTTCCAGACTCGGGTCTGCTGGCTGTGAAGCAGACGTCACAGGGTGTGACCGGAAAAGGGAAGGCCACCGGCTCCAGTGCTGCTGTGGGCACACACTTCGGCATGCACGTGTGTGAGCAGGGAGGGAAGGATCTCGCCTGTTTTTGTCTGTTTTAGAATACAGTTCATATTATCCAGGGGACAAGCCATGTTTTCTCCCCAATTAAAGTTGTTTCCAAAACTCATGGTTGCCATGGAGCCCTAAGCTGTCAGGTCCGTCCCACTTTGTAAAGAGGCACAGTGGGTGGCATGGGGCTTTGGCCCCAGCCTTGAGGCTGTGGAGTTCAGTCAGTGTCCACCTTCTTTCCCCATCCCTGCCCCCTTGCTCCAGCCTGGCTGGACTCAGATGCCCTGATGCCGAGGCCCTACTGGTCAGGTCATGGGGCAGGGAGGCTCTGAGCCGGGCCCTTGTAGGGATGAGATCATCCCACAGGATGGTGAGGGCACCGTGCTGGTCCTGGCCATATGCATAGTGATGTAACCAGGGGCTTTAGCTCACAGTGGAAACATGGGGTTCACTTTACAGTCAGGGCTGCCCAGAGTTTGTTCCTGGCCGACCTGGCTGCAGCCTTGCCTCTCTTGTTCCCAGCTCCTGTACACAGTTCCCAGGGTGCCCTGTGCTTCCACCACTCTACTCTCCCCCCCACCCCTACTCTACTGTTGTCAGGCATGCCCTTCCCATCACCTCTGGTTTGTTTGTTCACTCATTCTCTTACTTACTCATATACTCACTTATCCAGCAGGTTTTATGAAGTGACTGCTGTGTACCAGGCACTGTCTTAGTTGGAGGGGATATAGCAGCAAGGAAGACATGATTCCTGTCCACATGGGACAAAGTCAAGGAGGGGAGGAAGACAAGGAAATAGTCAATTACAGTGCTGTGAAGGGCAAGTGAAGAGGAGGTGGGATCCAGTGTGGGCGGCCCACATTTCCTGGCCTACCCTTCAAAGCTAGTTCAAAAGCCACTCCTACCATAAAGCTGTTCCTTATTCCACAGCCAGGAGTGCTTGCTCCCTTCTCCGCACCCTGAACACTTAATGCATTGCTTTATTCATTCATCTATAAATATTTAATGAGCGATTCCATACCAGGCACTATTCTAGAAACTGGTGACACAACAGTGAATAACATAGGTCATGCAGCTGATATTTCCATGGGCACCCTGGAGAGGATGGACGTAAACTAACAAAGTCATAGTGTACAATATGTCAGGTAGCCATGCATTCTGTGAAGAAAGATTAAACGGTAAGAGGATTAAGAAGTGCAGGGAGAGGCTTCTCTGAGGAGGCGATGTGAGGACAGACAAGGACTTGCAGTGTGATGCTCACATGGTGTGTGAGAAGGGAGCCTGCAGCATCATGGGCTGGAGTGCGCTGGGCAAGGCCAAGTGGTAGGAGGTGAGGTCAGTGTGCTAATGGGCCCCAGATCAGGAGGCCTTAATGAAATGGGAGCTATTGGGGTTTCGAGCAGAGGGGCGTCATGGCCTGGCGAGAGAGGAAGGGAGAAAGAGAGCAGGAGGTGAGGTCAGTGTGCTAATGGGCCCCAGATCAGAGGCCTTAATGAAATGGGAGCTATTGGGGTTTTGAGCAGAGGGGCGTCATGGCCTGACGAGAGAGGAAGGGAGAAAGAGAGCAATAGAAACACCAGTGATGAAAAAGAATCATTGATTGGCTGCCTCCTGCAGGCTCCCTTCTGGGGATTGAACCTGCATCCTGGGTATGGGCTCTTGACCGGAATTGAACCAGGGACCCTTCAGTCCACAGGCGGATGCTCTATCCACTGAGCCAAACCAGCTAGGGCCTGACTTTATTTAAAAAGGCTCCCTTTGGTTGCTGTGCTGAGAATGGGTTGAAGAGACCCAGGGAGGGAGTAGTGAGACCAGAGAGGAGGTTATTGCAGAAACTGAGGTGTGAGATGATGGTGATAGACCAGATCAATGGTGAGAATGGCAAGAAGTGATCAATTCTGGTTATTCTGAAGGGAGGGCCCTTAGGTTTGTCTGATGGAGTCGACATGAGAAAAGGAAGGAATAAAGGATTACCTCTAGGCTTTGCCCTGAGCCAAAATAGAAGGGTAGAGTTGCCATTTACTGAGCTGTGTGGGAACTGGCTTGGGAGAGAGAATAAGGAGCTTGGATATCAGGTGAGAAACAAGAACCAGGAGTTCAGGGGAGAGGTCTGGGCTACACATATAAATATGGGAGTCATGAACATATAGATGTTTAAAGGCCTCAGGACGGGATTAGATCCCCTAAATTATATGGAGAAAGAATGGAAAATGGTTCTGAGGCCTGAGCCCTAGGACATCTCACATTTATAGGCCTAGGTGGTGAGGATGAAAGAGATTAGGAAGATCTGCCAGTGAAGCAGGAAGAGCCCTCGGAAGGACCAGGTGAGGAGAAGGTTTCAGGAGGGGTGGGTCAATGCTGTTAGATTGGGTAGATAAGGCATAAGAATTAGCAGTGGATTTGGCACTGTTTGAATCACAGGTGACCTGGACAAGAGCAATTCTGGTGCAGTGGTGGGTACAAAAGCCAGATTGGAGGAGAGAATGGAAGATCAAGTACAGACAAGTCTTTCTAAGTTTTTTTTCTGTAAAGGAGAGAACAGAGAAACAGGGGCAGGAGAAGAGGATTGGGGTCAAATGAAGTTCCTTTTCAGAAGGGAGACAGTGCAGCAGGCTGTGTGCTTATAGCAATAATATAATAGAGAGGAAAAGTTTGGTGATACAGGAGAGAACAGAGCAATTGTTGGGGAGATGTCCCTGATGAGACAGGAAGTGGGATCCAGTATGGGCAGCGTTAGCAAGGCGTGTGGGCAATTTATCCATAGACAGTAGGGCAGGGAGAGCAGGTGTGTAAGGACCTGTCTTATCTTGTTTTGCTGTGCAATAGGTTCCCTGAGAGCAGATACCCTGTCCGTCAAGCTTCTCTGTCTTCATAACCCTCACTTGGCAGTCAGCACATAATATATGTATTTGAGGGGGTTGTACGTTAGGAGTCTTTGTTTTCTAGTAAGTATTGCAAATCAATTGTAGTTAGCTGAATTCATTGGTAAGGCTAGCCAGGTTTTTTTATGACATTGACTGGAGGGCGGCCGTGCCCAGGCAAGGAATGGAGCCAGTATTTGGAAGGATGTTGGGACTCTTTCTCTGGCTCCGGGCTCTTATTCTATCCTGAACATTGAATTCACTTTTCCATCTCGCTACAGACCAGTTTAGTCTGCTTCTCAGTCCATGTGGCAGAGCATGGTTGTACCCCTTTGAAGTTATATTTCCAGACAACAAGGGAAGACTGTCTCTTGGTCCTAACTCCCAAATCCTAGGTCAGTGATTTGGATTAGATTAGCTGATTGGGTGTCTGTTAGTGGACCAGTCAGCTATGTGACTCTAATAGTTAGAATCTCTCCTTATGGGTAGACCTGGAAGTCCCCAGAGAGGAGGGGCTGGGAAGACACTTCAGCCAGCCTCACAGCAGTAGGGTAGGTAGGTGTGGATGGTTTGGTGGGTGGATGGGTGAACGGATGGATGTTTTAGCCATGTCATCAAGTAATTGCTCAGGAACCTGGGCAATGCAAGAAGGAGGGCTCTTGGCAGTGGTGCTGGTGTTGAGGTGTTGGGGGAGATTTCTGAGGATAGAGCCGTCATTATAGTTGAGGATGTGAACAGGCCACTGAAGAAAGGAAGCTTATTACTACCAGCCAAGGCTTTCTAGAAACTTCTTCCTTCTCTTCTTACCAGGAAGCTAGGAAGTTTCTCCTCCGTATTTGCCTTCCAGATGCTGAAGAGGAGCAGTTTTCATCTTTGACAGGGCCTAGATTCTAAAAATATGCTCAACCATATGATAGCCCTGTTCTGCCAGCAAGCCTGGGGCAAGTGTGCCAGTCCAGTCTCTTCAGGTGGTTTGGGGGAGCCATGACATCCTGTTCTCTCATCTCACTCTTTTGAAATTGGTCTTACTGCAGCCCAATCTCCTGTTTCCTTCTTAGGATACCCAGAGCCAGAGGTGACCTGGTACAAGGATGACACAGAGCTGGACCGCTTCTGTGGCTTGCCAAAATATGAGATCACGCATCAGGGCAAACGCCACACACTGCAGCTCTACAGGTAAGGGAGCAGGGCTTGCTCTGACTCTCTGTCCTGCTGAGGGTTCTGTGGCCCAAGCCTGCCCTCAGCAATAGAGTCAGCTGGATAAAGATGTCCAGGCAGGCTGTCGGCCTGGAGCTGGGGTTGTGTTGTTGAGTTGAACCACCTGGTGAACTGTGTCTGCCTGCCAGTGTCTGGAATCTCCTAAGGCCAGGGTGGGAGTATTTGTGACAGCCAAAGAGCTGAGTGCAACAAGAGGAGGTCCTGACCCATGGAAACATTTTCCATGAGGTCTGCGGCCAAAAAAAGCTCCTGTGTCATCCTTCACAAGGGGCTGTGTGGGTCACCTGCTTCTGAAGGGAACTCTCCTGTGCCCCAAGTCTAATCCCCCTGGAACAGCATGATCTTGATCAGCTTCCATCCTCTTGCTGGCCTTAGTTTCCTCAACTATACTGAAGAGTGATGGGCGTGGCAATCAGAGCAGGACTTTTAGGGACTGGGGTAGCTTGCTCAACTCTGAGAGGCTCTGGCTGTGGGGAGTGGGGGCCTCTCACATCCCGGAAGGAAGAGTTGGCATCTAATGCTTCTGCCTCCAGGTGTCAAGAAGAAGATGCTGCCATCTACCAGGCCTCTGCCCGGAACACCAAGGGCATTGTGTCCTGCTCGGGGGTCCTGGAGGTGGGCACCATGACCGAGTACAAGATCCACCAGCGCTGGTTCGCCAAGCTGAAGTGCAAAGCCGAGGCAAAGATGCGTGAGATTGAGCAGAGCTGGAAGCGTGGGAAGGAGGTGGCGGGAGAGGCTGATACTCTGCGCAAGCTCAGCCCCGACCGCTTCCAGCGAAAGCGGCGGCTGAGTGGGGCTGAGATGCCAGTCCCCTCAGCCCCCACCAGGGAGGCTGAGGACAGGACCTCAGCAGCTTGGCAGGAGCAGGAGACTGAGCCTGGTCAGCACCCAGGTTTAAGCCTGATCAACAGTTTTGCCCCCGGAGAGGTGACCACCAATGGAGATGCTGTCCCTGAGAATGGGGAGGACGGAGATCATGGCCTATTGACATACATCTGTGAGGCCATGGAGCTGGGGCCTCAGAGAGCCCCCCAAAAGGAGTCGGGGGCCAAGAAGAAAAAGAAAGTTGAGGAACCTAAACCAGGCCTTCGGAAGCCAGAGTTAGAGAAGGCAGCTCCAGGTCACCGTTCTGAAAACTGCGTCCCTAGTTCAGACAAGCCTGACTCCTGTGGGACACAGGGGCCGGTGGACGCAGAGCAAATTCAGACCTGGTCCAGAGGCAGGGCTGCACGGGGGCCTGGGTCCTCAGGAGTAGAAAGCACCAGGAAGCCAGCCTCTGCCATGGGCTCTCCAGCCCAGGCCCAGAATGTCCCAGCCCCTGCCCCAGGCCCAGACCAGGAAGTATATTTCTCCCTGAAGGACATGTATCTGGAGAGCACCCAGGCAGTCAGGCCTCAGGGGGAAGAAGGGTACCACACACAAAGTGGCAGGGAATCTAGAGAGATGCCCTCAGGGAAGGTGCCCAGCGAGGCAAAAAGTGAGAAGGGGCCTCCCGCCCCTGACCAGCCGATACCCTCAGCCCCTCAGCCAACTAGGCCTTTCAACAGGAAGAGATTTGCCCCTCCGAAGCCCAAAGGAGAGCCCACCACCAACAGCAAGCCTGATTCGTCCCTGAATCAAGCTCCAGAACCCGGAGCCCAGAGCTTAGGAAACGCTCCACCTCAGGCTTCTGCCCAGGTGCCTACACCTCCTGCCCGGCAGAGACACAGCACAAGGGACAGCCCCTTGCAGGGGCAAGCAGGCTGTAGGACTCCAGGAGAGGTAAGTGTGGGTGCTGGGTGCCTGGGGGTCGCTCTGGGAAGCTGACTTCATGGAAACTCTTGCTACAACAGCTCGGCAGCCAGTGAGCAGTGGGATATTTATAGAAGGGGTGGGGTAGGGATGGAGTGCCAGCCTGGAGCAGGGGACCTTGCCCCAGCCAGTCTCCAGATGCCAGGCATGTGGGCAACACAGCCTGACAGTGTGGGAGTTCACAGCCAAGGGGCCTGTGCCCCAGAGGGAGGCGGAGGAAGACGATATTTTTTGTTGAGGAAAAAGTCAGTGGAGAGTTTTCTGTGGGCTTTTCCTTAGAGAACAGTTTCCTGGGGGAGACAGGAGCAGGAGTGTGCTGTAGTATGCAGTGGGGTCTCGACCTGGATGCTCATTAGAAGATTTAAAAAAGATCAGATTTCCAGGAAATTCTGGTTTAATGTGGGTTTTTATCTAAGATTTTGGAGTCAGGTGTACCTGTGTACAAATCTGACTGTCCTTAACATTGTGTGATCTTGGACAAGTTGTAACATCATCATCATCATCATAAGACATACTTCATAGGGCTGTTGCAAGAATTAGAGTGCTTAGCACAGGGCTTGGTACATATTAAGAACTAAGTAAATGGCAGGAGGTATAAAGTAGTACTCTGGTGGAAGACAGGTAGACTGTTTTACCTGGGAACAGGAGTGTCATCGTTTTCTGGGGATCAGGTAGCCAACAGAAAAGGTGATGTGTTTTTTTGTTTTTTTTTAAAGGTGATGTTTTGTGTGGAGACGGGCAGATGAATGACAACATTAAGGCACTTGATGGGGGTGGGACAACATTAAGGAGTTTAATGGGGGTGGGGAAAGAGGGTGGGAAGGCTGGGATTGAGAGGACGGACAGAAGGGAGTTTGTCCTGTGTGATCACTGCTTCATGTTTCAGGGGGCAGAGGGCAGGCAGTATTTCACAGGAGTTTAGGGAGGCAGTGTTTTATAGTGGGGCAGAAAGAAGGCAGTATTTCTTATGAGTGGCAGAAAAAAAAAGTGTTTCAAGAGTAGGGGTAGTGTGGATAAGAGAGATGGGATACACATACTGAGAAATTATTGGTTGTTTATCTGAAATACAAATTTAACCTGGTGTCTTGTGTTTCGTTTTGCTAAATCTGGCAACCTTAAGTGGAAACAGCATTTTGGCGGGAACTAAGATGAGACTGTTTCTTGGGATGGAGGGAGCAGAGCCTGGGCCCCAGGAAACAGGAGGAGCATCTGGAAGCAGTGCTTACAGGGGTCGGGCAGAGGACAGATGGCTTCTTGGAACTGGGAGGGAATCACGTGCGTGCGGTACAAGCTGCTATAGCACCTCAGGGAGGGCAAGGGGAAAGGGGTGCTTCATGGAGAGCAGAGAGGGGCTGCCTTTCCCATGGAGAGAACTTTTATGGGGGAAGGAGGGAGAGATCAGTTTCAAGGGTGAACAGGGGAAATGGTTTTCTTTCAGTGGATGCTGAAGTTAGTCTGTGTGGACAGTTGTTCAGAGGGCGCTGGAGTACAGTGAATCTCAAACCAGTCTGTTTAGAATCTGTTTATGACCCTCATGTTTGGTCTCAGGAGATTTTAGCAGCTGGTTTGGTGAGTTCTAATGGCCCAGATGGGGCTGCCTCATGTACTTGACAGCCCACAGGCTGGACAGCAGGGCTTTCCTGTAGGGATGGCCCTCATAGGGCCCTAGGGATTTCATTTGGGAAGTGACCAGGCTGGCAGCCAGGTCTGGGAGTGAATCTGGCTCCTCCACCCACAGGGGTGGGGAGCACCATAGCCAGGATCCTGGCAGGGTCCTCCTTGCCTCTCAAAGGTGAGAGGAGAGGGCTCAGGCCATGTGGGCACGGGAGAGGCTGGCTGCTGTGGTTCTGCTGTTCCTGCAAAAAGTGTGTGTGGCTTTTAGTTTTTTATACTTAAAAAAATGTGAAAAATGCATTTAACATCTGTGTAAATTTTGAAGCTGTTGCTTTTTAGTGGCTGAAGTTGACTGGTTTTTCATATTTTTACAGTACCAAATCTTTTTAAAAAGCACATTATATGTTGGATTATGAAAGAAACACATGGTAATAGTAGAAAATATGGGGTGAAGCCCTAAAAATTCACCTATAATTCTACCATACAGAGACGTCTTGGTATATCTACAAGTCTTCTTGCATATGTAGTTTATTAGTTTTTAAATTTAATTTGTGCTGTTATTCTGGGCATGGCACTCTACTTCTCATTATTTCATGAGCATTTTCTCATGGTTCCTAAAAATTAGTTGAAAAACTTCATTTTTAATGGTTGTATACGATGCCACAGTATGTATATTTTAACCATTTCCTCCATAGTGTTTATGCTTTCCTTCCCTATGTGAAGGTTAGTTAAATATTAATCTTTATTAAGAAAAATTTTATTGCTTGAGTTACTTCATTTGATTTTTAAATTAATCTGGCATTGATTTGCGTGTATAGAAAAGCATCAGTCTCTAGATCAATTTTTGGTTAAGTGGGTAATTTCCCCAATTATCATTTGTTAATATTCAACCCTTACCTATTAGTTTGTGATTCTTTATATAATAATTTTTATAAACATTAAAGCCTATATATACACATTTGTCATAATCCATTCTGTTTGTTGGTTCTTACAACAGAATGATCTTATTTTAATGATTATAGTTTCAATTTCTGGCAGAGCAACCCTCTTATACTAGTTTAAAAAATTTTTCTTAGCTCTTCTCTCTTGTTTATTCCTGTAGAAAAACTTTAGAATCATTGTTTGAAATTGTCCAAACTCCCATACATCATTTTTTGTTTTGTTTTTACCTTGTATCTTTATATTCACCATTATAAAAAAAAACCCACATTAAAAAAAAGTGATGAATTGCTCTAAGAAAGTAAGCCTATAAAAAGGAAAAAAAAGTGATGAATTTTTTAAAATATATTTTATTGATATTTTACAGAGAGGAAGGGAGAGAGATAGAGAGTTAGAAACATCGAAACATCGATCAGCTGACTCCTGCACATCTCCTACTGGGGATGTGCCCGCAACCCAGGTACATGCCCTTGACCGGAATCGAACCTGGGACCCTTCAGTCCGCAGGCTGACGCTCTATCCACTGAGCCAAACCGGTTTCAGCAAAAAAGTGATGAATTTTTAACAAGGTCAAAAGCCTATTAAATACTTTCCTGGAAAACAAAAGTCAGATTTGCATTTTGGATGGTCTCTTAGTAAAACTTGCTAAATAATATATTTTTAAACAGCTTTATTGAGGTATAATTTATATACCATAACATTTACCTCTTCAAAGTATATAATTCAGTGTATACAATTCAGAGTTGTGCAGCCATTGCCACAATCCAGTTTTAGAACATTTCCATCATTATAAAAAGATCCCTCTTCTTTTTTTTGCTGTTAATCCTTGTTCCCACTCCCAGACCCAGGCACCAATTTATCTGCTTTCTGTCTCTATACCATTGGCATTTTGATTGGGATTGCATTAAATATAAGAATTAATTTGGAAAAAATCTATATATTAATATTTATCTTTCTCATTTGGGAGCATGGTAGTTATTTCAATTATTCAAACCTTCTTATATCTTTTTAAGTTCTGTTGTCCGCTTCATATGGGTCCAGCATGTCTCTTGCTAGGGTTAAGTACTTTAAGGGTCTCTGCTTCTGGAATATGATGCCACTGCTCCTCCCTCCTGCAGTCTGTCTTGACTTCCTTTCCTGAAAATAAGGGTTATCTCTGGCAACTCAAGTTAGGCTTCCATCTTGGATATGGATGAGGAGCAGATGCCAGAACAGAGGCCTCTTGAGTTGTTAAGACTGTCCAGAGACCCTCCCTCCAGCCCAGCCATGCTGTTCAGACAGCTCTCTCCCTGGCAGAAGCAACCTTGCCTACAGGTATTTGGTGAATGGGAACTGGCCATTAGTGTTCTCAAAGGCTGCTTTTTAGTGCTCTCGCATGATACCTTCTCTGAGACTGCCTCAGTTCTCTGGAGCTGAGGTACAGCAGTGTGGGGACACCTTACCTCAGAGGGACAGTATAGCTCTGCTGAAAGCCTTGAGACCTGAGTGTTTCTTCTTTAAAAAAATTATTCTCAATTACAGTTGGCATTCAATATTATTTTATCCTAGTTTCAGGTATACAGCATAATGGTTAGACAATTCTATAATTTATGAAGTGATTCCCCCCAACAATTCAAGTACTCACTCACCTAGCACCATATCTACCTGGCATCATACCAGTGTTTCTTTTTTTATTTTAATTTTTAAAAATTTATTGATTTTTAGAGAGAGAGAGAAACACTGATTGATTTATTATTCCACTTATTTATGCATTCATTGGTTGATTCTTGTATGTGCCCAGACCAGGGATTGAATCCACAACCTTGGCATATCAGGACAATGCTCTAAACAACTGAGCTACCAGCCAGAGCTAGAGTGTCTCCTTTTAAAAGTATATATATATTTTATTGATTTCAGAGAGGAAGGGAGAGAGAGAAAGAGATAGAAGCATTAATGATGAGAGAGAATCATCAATTGGCTGCCTCCTGCACGTCTCTACTGGGGATGGAGCCTGCAACTCAGACCGTGACTTCCTGGTTCACAGGTCAACACTCCATCACTGAGCCCCATCAGCCAGGTGAGAGTGTCTCTTGAAAAACCCTGTAAGTTCCGAGGATAATGATCCCAAAATGTGGACACTCCCCTCCCATAATAAGGGCTCTTTAGTTTTAGAGAATACGTGAATATAAGTATTTTATGAGAACATTGAAGGGAGTGGAGGTTGAGGAGAGACATGATTCTTGCCTTAAGGGATTATCCAACCAATCAAGGGGACTAGACTTATACCAGATCAAAGTGCAGAGGATATGGACAAAATGCATTGTTTAATTATTTGATAACTTGGATAAGCAAATGGCAACACACAGATTGGGGAAGAAGACCAGAATTCAAAGTACTAAACTAGCAATGTACGCTGTTTTTATTTTTTAAATTGATTTTTAGAGATAGAGGAAGGGAGAGGGAGAGAGAGAAACAACAGTGTGAGAGCAAAACATCTATCAGCTGCCACCTGCATGCCCCCTACCTGGGATTTAAGCCTGTAACTCAGGCATGTACCCTGCCTGGGAATCGAACCAGCAACCTTTCAGTGCATGGGATGATGCCCAATCAACTGAGCCACACTGGCCAGAGCAGTGCTTACCTTTTTTCTTTTTTTTTTAATCTAGTATTTCCTGGCCTGGTCTTAATGTAATTAAAAATTCAGAAGTAAGCATCGGCTTGGACAGAGAGAGCTTCAGGAGCCCTCTAGATCAGCGGTCACCAACCTTTCGGGCCTCGCGGACCACCAGTTGGCGACCGCTGCTCTAGATCAGGCTTGAGGACTAGGAAAAGGATCTCCTGTTAGTGGTTGTAGTGGCAGCAGAGGCCATAGGTGTCTAAATTTTATGAGAGGCAATGTTTCCCCTCCTTCAGAGGAGCTCTGGTCCCAAGAGGGTGGGATGAACCCCTGTTTTTATTTTTGTTTGTTTGTTTTTAGTCCTGGGTCTCTTCCTTGGCCCAGGAATCAGGCTCATGTAAGGAAGTATGTGACAGAGAGGGGTAAATGAAGACCCTGTTATGTGACCAGAAAGTACAGGGGAGATCCTGGAGAGGGGGAAGTTTGGGAAAATGACTTCATAAGCTGTTTATAAAGTCCTGGACTTATTCCCAAGCTGTTCACGCATGGATCTGGTTCTGAACAGCGTATCAAAAATGTTGAGACTGGAACTAAGAGACCATCATTCAAATCCCAGACCGGCCACTGGATGGCATACAGAGAGGACAGCACAGCAGAGGCTTTGAAAACAGAACTTGCATTGCAACTACAACCTCAGAGGCCGAAAGGAACTTACATCCTGACACAACCGTACATTTGCCATGGGTACATGGGGTAGGAAGCCACTAATTTTGGGGGGGGAAAGGGGAGAAGAGGAGTGAACTCATAAGTCTTCATAGAAGAAAAAAACTTGAATGAGGTCTTCAAGGAAGTGAAGAAGTCCTCCAGGTGAGCAAGGAAAAGGGTGAGAATGTCCAGTAGAGGAAAAACCAAAGCGGTTATAAAATAGCACTAACTCGCCCTAACCAGTTTGGCTCAGTGGATGGAGCGTCGGCCTGCGGACTGAGGGGTCCCGGGTTCGATTCCAGTCGGGGTCATGTGCTTTGGTTGCGGGCACGTCCCCGGTGGGAGGTGTGCAGGAGGCGGCTGATCGATGTTTCTCTCTCATCGATGTTTCTAACTCTCTGTCCCTCTCCCTTCCTCTCTGTAAAAAATCAATAAAATATATTTTTAAAAAAATAGCACTAACTTACTGTAGTTGGTACAGTAAGTTTGTGTTGGGTGGAGGAACCCAAGAGGTGAACTTGGAGAGATATACCTGCTGGGACCCTTGCTGATGGAAAGGCTTCGATGATCATAGAAGGGTTCATTTACTTATTTTCATTTTAATTTAATTTCATTGAGTATGTGTCATGCATGTAGTATAAAACTCAAAAAGTATAAAAGGTATTGGAGCCCTGACCAGTTTGGCTCAGTGGCTAGAGCGTCAGCCTGTGGACTGAAGAGTCCCAGGTTCGATTCCGGTCAAAGGGCATGTACCTTGGTTGCAAGTACATCCCCAGTGCAGGAGGCAGCTGATCGATGTTTCTCTCTCATCGATGTTTCTAACTCTCTATCCCCCTCCCTTCCTCTATGTAAAAAATCAATAAAATATATATTTTTAAAAAAGGTATTAGAGGATATTAAATCTTCCCTCCTTCCTTATCCCCACCACCCAGTTCCTCTTCCTGAAGTCAGTCTTCATTACTGGTATCTTGAGCATTCTTCCAGAGCTATTTTCTGTGCATTTACATATATGTGTGTGTATCTGTGTATTTTCTACATAAAGGTGGTATATGATACTTTCTAGCTCATACCTTGCTTTAAATTTTTTTTTATTGATTTCAGAGAGGAAGAAAGAGGTAGGGGGAGAGAGAGAAACATTAATAAGAGAGAATCATTGATTGGCTGCCTCCTGCATGCCCCCTACTGGGGATCAAGCCCACAACCCGGGCATGTGCCCTGACAGGGAATCGAACCGTGACCTGGTTCATAGGTCGATGCTCAATCACTGAGCCATGCTGGCTGGGCCGAACCTTGCTTCTTTTTTATTTCTATGTTTATTTTATTTATTTGGAATGGGGTTATACCATAATTCATTGGATCAGTCCTGTGTTGATGGAATTTAGGTAATTTCTAATCTTTGGCTATTGTAAACTGCGCTGCAATGAATATTGGCAGTAGAGACAGAGAGGGAACAGACGTTGAGAAACTGAGGAAGTGGGTTCAGTTGCGCTCAGGGACTGCACAAAATACCACGTGCGGGTGCACATGTACAGTGCAATTGAAACTTCGTGGCCCATGCGCAGAAGTCGGTATTTTGTGGAAGAGCCACACTCAAGGGGCCAAAAAGCTGCATGTGGCTCGCGAGCCACAGTTTGCCGACCACTGAGCTAGGGTGAGAGAAGTGAAGATAGCTTTAGCCAAAAGTTCTCTTTTCATGAGCCTTGAGTGCAAAGTCAGAATTTTCTTTGTAAATTATAGACTTCATGTCCATATTAATATATCCTAATCCTAGAATATCAGAAATTAAAAGAAGTTGCTAATATATTACTAATTGCTATTTGTTGGCTCCAAGGTATTTTTGTCTGTTAATATCTTACTGATTATAAGAGAAGTTGGAGGAGTGTTTTTATTAAAATTCTTTGCTCAGTCAGACTTAACATTTGATGGCTCCTGATATTTAACAAACTCTTCTATTTTTCTCTACTCATATCTTTCATTCAAAATTCTATATTCAGTAAAGTAACTGTAAATTTCCTAATTAATTTATATTTTCATTATATATTTAAAAAATTATTATATGATCTGTTTGCTTTGGTGTTGTGTGTGGTTCTTCTGATACTTAGAAGTGTTTGTGTATAGTAATTTATAATTAAAATTTTGATGTTGTTGTTAATCCTCATACAAAGATATTTTTTACATTAATTTTTTTTAGTAAGAGGGGGTGGGGGGAGAGAGAGAGAGAGAGAGAAAAAGAGAGAGAGAGAGAGAGAGAGAGAGAGAGAGAAACATCACTGTGAGAGAGACACATTGTTGACTGGATGCCTCCCGCACACGCCCTGACCGGGTCCCAGGATCAAACTTACAACCCAGATACATGCCCTTGATGGGGAATCAAATCTACAACCCTTTGGTTCTTGGGCTGATTCTCTAACCCAGCAGTTCTCAACCTGTGGGTCGCGACCCCTTTGGTAGTCGAACGACCCTTTCACAGGGGTCGCCTAAGACCATCCTGCATATCAGATATTTACATTACGATTCATAACAGTAGCAACATTACAGTGATGAAGTAGCAACGAAAATAATTTTATGGTTGGGTCACAACATGAGGAACTGTATTTAAAGGGCCAGAAGGTTGAGAGCCACTGCTCTAACCACTGAGAACACTGGCCAAGACTGTAATTTAAATTTTATATATATCATGAATTATTTTCTCTTTTAAGTCAGTGTCTTTTTAAATTTTTTATAGTGGGCAAAGATAGTTTCCACTTCCCACCATTTTCCCCTTTTATTTTCCATCTCCTATTAGTCTAAAATTTTATTTCTAAGTGATTTTATTTGTATTAGTTAAACATCTTCTATTTCCATATTACCTGGCTTTTTAGCTTTGAGTAATGTCTTTGGTTCCTGGCTTGTATAGGTCAGACATTTAAGGAATTTACTCCACTTGTCACCTTCCCCCTTCCACTTTTGTGCTAGTTAAATAGTTTCTATATTGTCAGGGCATAAAACATTGACATTCTGATCTGCCACTCCAAGCTCCTATGGTTTTAGTCTTGGTTCGACAGTTATATATTTCATTCTTATCAATTCTTTGGCTATGTTTTTTCTAATCACCTTTAGTTGACTGAAGTTTGTTCTCTAGAAGTTTCCTCAAGCAGGGCACATATTCCTTAACTCCTTGTATGTTCAAAAATAATTTTCTTAGCTTAGCAATTTTCAGGAGGATATTTCAGTAGTGTACTTTAAAATTTTTTATTTTTATTGATTTCAGAAAGGAAAGGAGAGAGAATCAATGATGAGAAAGAATCACTGATTGGCTGCCTCCCACAGTTCTCCCACTGGGGACCAAGCCCGAAACCCCGGCATGTGCCCTGACCAGGAATTGAACCGTGACCTCCTGGTTCATAGGCCGATGTTCAACCACTGAGCCACGCCAGCTGGGCCAGTAGTGTACCTTTCCCTGTTTCCTCGGACACCTCCCTTATAGGTTTTCTGCTTGATTTCCACCCAGCCCTCCAGGATCCTATGGCTCTTGTAGGTGGAGTTTGGGGGCTTATCACCCTAGGATGAGTCCTTTATGTACAATAACTTTTGCTGCCATATTCTGAGACCTGCTGAACTGTTTCACTATTCACCTGCTGAGCTGTTTCACTGATTATTTCCTCCAAACAGCTTTTGTTCCAGCTCAGCCGCCCAGTGTTGAATCTGTCTGCTTTTGACAATACTGGCCCATTTTTATTTTTATTTTTTAGACTGTGAGTTTTATTTACCTCCAGTTTCATAACAGTAGAGTTTGTTTGTTTTCTTGTTTACTTTGTTGGTTTTGATGACATCCAGGAGGAAAGAGGCAGATTACTATCTTTTACTACTATGTTTATGTTTAAATAATAAATCCTTTAATTAGAACTTAAATGGGTGGCATTATAGTATAACAGCAAAGAACATGGGATTTGGAGCTAGGCACACCTGGCTTCTAAACTAAACTCTGCCATTTACTATCTGATAACGGACAAATCAGACCATCAGTGTTTTCATATCGAAAATATTTTCACAAAGCTGTCTCATATTGTTGTGAAGAGTGAGGTGATATATAGCCTCACTTCACCCATAATAATTCTATCCAGGGCATGAGGGACAGAAGGAATGCTCAGAAGCCCTGGGGGACAACTCCCCTCCAAATGCCAGGGGCCGGTGGGATACACACGAGCAGGGTCTTTCAGGAAAGGCAGGATTTCTTCAGGGAGAGGGGAGAAGGGCCAGGCTGGACCTGGGTGCTAGGGATTCCCTGGTCTAGATTCTGGGATCGGGGTTGGGGTGGGCAGCTTTGGCACTTTGTCACGTAGCCTTTGCCTCCCAACCCCTGTGGCCCCAGAAACCAGGTGGCAGGATTCCCGTCAAGGCAGTTTGGTTAAGGTCAGAGGAGGCTGGGATGCCAGATTGCAGATCCTGAGGCCATGAGTTAAGTTCTTGCTTTTGTCCATGTGTTCTCAGGTCCCGGAGTCGCAGGCGACCATGGTTCCTACTGTATCGGCCAGCAGCAGCACCGGTATAGCCTCTGCTGGTGGCAGCACCCCCAGAAGTCAGAGCATCACTGAGCCCATGGATACAGAAACCCAGGAGAGTAGAACATATGCTGACTGGAGACATGGAGGCATGAAGAATACAGAGGCGGATGGGAAGATGCAGGTGGACGGGAGGACACAGGCAGACAGGAAGACACAGATGGACATTGTGACACAAGAAAGTGAGAGGACAGAGTCAGACAGGAGTTCCCAGAAGGATGTGGTAGCACAGGGAAGGACAGGGACACAGGCAGAAAGGACACAGGAAGACAGAAAGACACAGGCAGGTGCGAAGACACAGGAAGACAGGATACAGGAAGGTAGGAGGACACAGTCAGAGGGGAGTGTACCCACAACCGTTAAAGTTCAGTCAGAGAAGAAGTCAGTGACCAACCTCAGCCCACAGTCCAGAGCCCCTGAACCCTCACCTTCAGAGGGTTCCAGTTCTCAGATTATTGCATGTTTTGAGCAGAGCCCAGAAAGGTCCTCTGTCCCAGAAAAACCTGGCTTCATGCTCAGATCTGGAGAGGCAGCAGAAACGGCCTCTGGTAACCAAGAGGAAACGGTGCTGGGTCCCCTGTCAGGGGGCCTCAGGCTCCCAGCACAGCTGCTTCCTGAGAGTGGCTTGGAGCAGACGGGAGGAGGGAGATGTTGGGGGCCGGAGTGGTCAGGCCCGGTCAAGGACAAGCCAGAGGATAGCCTGTTCCAGTGCCCCAAGGAGGAGCAGCCGGGGGAGGTGCTTTCTGTGGATCTGGGAGGCTGTCCTCCCGCCGGCCTGAGCCCAGATGTGCCTACTCTGCCTTCTCCTGCTGGTACTGGCCTGACCAACAGCTCACCACTGGGGCTGCCCAGCACCCCCACTTCTCAGCACATGAGTGCAGCTGCCTTCTTGCCCTCTGGGGACCAGGCCTTGCTGAATTCTGCACCCTCAGTGCACCTGGGGCCTGGGACCCCCACCCAGAATCACCCACCAGAAACCATAGCAGCCAGCAATGAGGGAGCCTGTGCCAAGATGTCAGATGTGGAAGGGAGGCCCTCAGGCACCCAGAGCTGTGACCCTGGTCTCATAGATTCCCTGAAGAACTACTTGCTTCTCCTGCTAAAGCTATCCAGCACAGAGACGAGTAGAGGGGGCACAAAGTCCCAGGAAGGAGCTGCCCCCAGGGGTTTGGCACCCTCACCCACGCTGGCCCCCACTCTGGAAGTGGCTGGTCTGAGTCCGCAGACATCACGGCGCATCCTGGAGCGTGTGGAAAACGACCATCTGGTGCAGAGTGCACAGACGCTACTGCTCAGCCCCTGTACCTCCCGCCGCATCACTGGCCTCCTGGACCGTGAGGTGCAGGCTGGCCAGCAGGCCCTGGCTGCTGCCCGGAGCCCTGGCTCCAGCCCCCTCACCGTGCCTGCCATCGTGGTAGGCGAGGAGGAGGACCCTGGGCTGACCTCAGAAGAATCCAGTAAGGGTGACGGAGAGGTTCCCCTTGAGAGGTCTGGCCTCCTGGGAACCTCTCAGGAGAGCAGTGCGGGGGGTCTGCTGGGGGAGGCAGGTGGGCAGGCAGCCTCTGGTCAGGGACCCCTCTCAGCAGAGAGCAGAGCCCAGGAACCCTCCCGAGAGGAGGAGATCCCACAGGAGGCGCCAGCAGGTCTCCCTGCAGCCACCCCTGAGGAACTGGCTCTGGGGGCCCGGAGGAAGAGGTTTCTCCCAAAGGCCAGAGCAGCAGGGGATGGGGAGGCAGCCAAGCCTGAGGAGAGGGAGAGCCCCACGGTTTCCCCCCGGGGACCCAGGAAGGGCCTGTCACCTGGGTCCCCAGGGACTCTAGGGCGGGAGAAGCGCTCTCCTACCCAGGGCCGAAAGGCAGGCCTGCTGGAGGTGCCACAGGCAGAGGAGGAGCAGGCAGTGGGAGACCTGGGTTCCAGCCCCAAGCCCAGTGGGCTGGATGCAGAGCCGACCCTGGATGAAGGCAAGCAGGAAACCCCGGGCAAGCCGAGGAAAGCCAAGGACCTGCTCAAAGGTGAGCAGTGGTGGGGACTGGGGTGTGGCTCCACAGAGAGGGCTGCCCAGCCAAGGACATTGCTGCAGCTGCTAGGGTGGCGCATGCCTGCCAGGGATTTACAGAGACCTCCTAAAGATATTCTTGCGTCCTAATCCCACAGGCTTTGCAATCAGGAAGGCCTTCTTCTCCTCCTGGCTCTGCCACTTGGAGATGGTAATAGAAGCAACTTTGTAACATTGCAAGGGGTTAAATAGAATAAATCAAGTACTCAGCACAGAGATTGACATCCACGGCATCCTACCTCTGTCATCATCATCACCATAATCCCCTCTTTCCAGACTTGTCCCATGAGTATAGAGTGGTAGGAACGGGGTTCAAATGCAGGTTCCTAGAGTTAGGGGCCTGGAGTGCAAATGGAAGTTCCTCTTTTGTTTGTTTGTCTTTAATTCTCACCCGAGGATATTTTTTCCCATTGCTTTTTAGAGTGAGTGGAAGGGAGGGAGAGAGGGAGGAAGAGAGAGATAGAGAAGGAGAGGAAGGCAAACATCGATGTGAGAGAGACACATCGATTGGTTGCTTCCCATACGAACCCCAACTAGGGGCTGGAGAACCTGCAACTTGGGTATGTGCCCTTGACCTGGAATCGAACCCGCCAGCGCTTTCTTTGGTGCATGGCTGACAGTCTCTCTACTGAGCTACACCGGCCAGGGCCAGAAGTTTCTCTTTCAACTGCTGTCTGTATCCTCAGCTGGAAGGCTCGCCCTGGCTTGTGAAAGGGGTTTTAGAGTGGGTTCTTTCTAGCTAGGATGTGTGTTTTTGGGGTCCGGGAAGATGCTTCAGAGATAGAGGTGGGGCGCAGCTGGGCGTTGTGAAGGAATGGGCTTGTGTGGAGACTTGAATCCTGTTTTCTCTCAGCCTGTTCCAGCAGGGACACCCAGGGAAGCAGGGGCAGGGCCAGAGAGGGCACAAGATGGAGGGGAGGAGCTCAGTCCTCTTCCCTGGTCCCCTGCTCCCAGCCCCACAGGTAATTCGAAAGATTCGAGTGGAGCAGTTTCCTGATGCCTCGGGCAGCCTGAAGCTCTGGTGCCAGTTTTTCAACATTCTTAGTGACTCAGTCTTGACATGGGCCAAGGATCTGCACCCAGTGGGCGAAGTGGGCAGGAGGTAAGCTGTCTGGAGGCTAGCTCCCCTGACTGGCTCCCTAATTACAGCAATCATAAAATCATAATGTTGGGCATTGTCCTCATTTAGGTCTGTCACTCACTTAACCCTCACAGTAACTGTACGAAGGAGATTCTATCATTCTCATAGTAGAGAGGGGGAAAATAGAGGCTCAGAGGTATTGAGTCACTTGCCCAAAGTCACACAACTAGTGAGTGTCAGGACTGCAAACCAGACCTGTGTGATCTTAACCACAGTACCTTGCTGCCTGCCCCAGAGCTCCCAGCAGCCTGAGAGCCGGGTCTGAGGAGCCCTAGGACCTCCTTCTGGCCCTGGCTGTGCCGTGGTGATGGCTCTCACAGGAAGGGTCTCCACTCTCTGCAGTGCAGGGGACGAGGGGCCGGCGGCCTTGGCCATCGTGCAGGCGTCCCCTGGGGACTGTGGCATGTACCGATGCACCATCCACAATGAGCACGGCTCGGCCTCTACTGACTTCTGCCTCAGCCCCGAGGGTGAGTTTGCCCTGGGTCTGCCTGGCCTCGCTCCTGAGGGAGGGCAGCAGTCATCTGCAGAGATGGTGCTCTCTCTGGGCAGACCAATCTGAGGACAGTTGCTTTCTCTTCTTTTTCTCCACACAGTGTTGTCAGGATTCATCTCCAGAGAAGAAGGTGAAGGTACGGAGCACCTTGGGGGAGGAGTGGGTGGCCTTTATCCCTGCCCTGCCATCTGTAGGGGGACCTTCTCCAAGGTCTTGCAATCTGTTCCAAATGCCATGTTTGCCTTCACAGACAGCTACTCTTTGCCTCCTAGTTCAGGAGATGCTTGAGGAGGAGGAGGATAGAGGAGGACGGCTATTTCAGAAGATGGAGGCAGAGGTGGCTAAGGGGGCCCATTCCACAAGGAGTTAATTCAGCTTTGTGTCCTTTGCCTTTGTCAGAGTGCTTGACGAAGGGCAGGACAGGCCTCCAGGGCACATCTTACCCTGCCCAGCACCCTTCCCAGGATTTCTCACAGTTCATTAGATTCAAACGTGCTTGAGGAGGAGGAGGATAGAGGAGGACGGCTATTTTAGAAGATGGAGGCAGAGGTGGCTAAGGGAGCCCATTCCACAAGGAGTTAATTCAGCTTTGTGCCCTTTGCCTTTGTCAGAGTGCTTGACAAGGGCAGGACAGGCCTCCAGGGCACATCTTACCCTGCCCAGCACCCTTCCCAGGATTTCTCACTGTGGTCTGTTCATTAGATTCACACAGGAGCCTGGTGAAAATGCACTTTCTTAGGTCCCACTGCAGATCTCCTTAATCACTGTTTCTGGGGAAGGACCTAGGAAAATTGCATTTCTAGTAGGCGCCCTGGTGACTGTGATGTACCCCAATATTTGATAAGCATTCTAAAGGTCCAAACATGAGAGGAAGAGTCTGTGTTGCTCCTGCAAGAGACATACTAAGGATTAGACTGTGAAGGTTGCTGGTGATAGAAAGATTCCTAGAGCTTCATTGGCCAATTAAAACATTAATTCCTTCATTCATTCACTCATTTAATCACTCATTGATTCAACCAGTGGCTTCTGTTCAGTTATAAAATCAAAAATAATATCAAATCTAACCTCATACCTAAAAACTCAGTACAGGCATACCTTCCTTTATTGTGCTCCAAAGATGTTGCATTTTTTACAAATTGAAGGCAAGACCCTCTACCAGCAAAAATATTATATTCCCTTTATTGCAATACTTGCTTTATTGCAGTGGTCTAGAGTCAAACGTGCAGTATCTCTGAGGTATGCCTGTAGTAATTCTTTAATATCATCAAATATCCAATCCTATTTTCCTGGTTGTCTCACAAGTTTTGGTTTATTTGAATTAGAAACCACTCATTGTGTTGAGCTGACATATCTCATAAGTCTGTCAGATATGTAAGTTCTTTCACCCTCAATTTTTTTCTCTCCTTACTATTTATTTATTTATTTGTTTAAATATTTTTATTGATTCCAGAGAGGAAGGGAGAGAGAGATACAGCAATGGTGAGAGAGAATCATTGATTGGCTGCCTCCTGCACTCCCCTCACTGGAGATTGAGCTCGCAACCCAGGTGATATGCCCTGAGGAATCAAACAACTGTGACCCCCTGGTTCATAGGTTGATCAACCACTGAGCCGGGCCCTCTTTGTTATTTATTTGTTGAAGCCATGTGCTGTGTAGAATTCTTACATTCTAGATTTTGTTGGTTATAAAATCATTGAACATGTTGCTCCATCCATGTGCTTCTCTAAAAGATCGAGAGGCTTGGTCAGAGTCACGTATAATTGTTTTGGCAAGGCCACTGCACACGTGTGCAGTGTGTTTTCTTTTGCATCTTATCTGGACTCACATAACAACTGATTGTTTTACTTTTAGTAACGTTAAGATTGATTACTGGGTCCATTCAGGTGTTTTCTGCGTGATCCATCCCCTTTAAAAGTTAAAAAACTGTATCTGATACACCCATGTTGTTATCTAGGGGTTTTAATAGTCACTGATTATTGTCTAAATTCATTACTTCATTAGAGTTTGCAACATGGAGTGTTTTAATTCTATTATTTCTTTTTCATTCATTAATTGTTTTTCTTCTGTAAAGGAGAAATGGTTATTTGGTTACCCTGAGTTGGTGCCCTGGCATCCTCCAAAGGTCACCAAAAAGACTTTTGTGTTTGTTTGGTGCAGGGGGAGAGGGTTCAGTTATAATTGTGAACATAGGGATTTTTGATATATTTGATATGTTTAATACATTGCAGAAATTATTCATTTTTGTTGGTAAGATTGTCTAATTTTGGCGAGTGGAAGCCCCTTCAGAAGGTTGGTTCCTCTGTCCTTTTGACAGACCTCCAGTTGTTTTATTTAAAAAAAAAATACACACACACACACACACACATCCTATATAATAAAGGGTAATATGCAAACTGACTCTAACAGCAGAATGACTGGGAATGACTGGTCACTATGACACACACTGACCACCAGAGGGCAGACATTCAATGCAGGAAATGCCCTGGTGGTCAGTGCGCTCCCACAGGGGGAGCTCTGCTCAGCCACTAGCAAGGCTGACGGCTGCTAGTACAGTGGAGGTGGTGGGAGCCTCTCCCGCCTCCTGAGCAGCACTAAGGATGTCAGAATGCAGCTTAGGCCTGCTCCCCGCTGGCAAGTGGACATCTCCTGAGGGCTCCCGGGCTGCCAGAGGGACGTCTGATTGCCAGCTTAGGCCCGATCCCCTGGGGAATAGGCCTAAGCCAGCAGGTGGTCATCCCCCAAGGGGTCCCAGACTGTGAGAGGGCACAGGCCGGGCTGAGGGACCCCAGGGACCCCCCCCCCCCGAGTGCACAAATATTTATGCACCAGGCCTCTAGTATATATATATATGTATGTTAAGGGTGATCTTTTCCTTTTTAAAAAAATATATTTTTATTGATTTCAGAGAGGAAGGGAGAGGGAGAGAGTGATAGAAACATCAATGATGAGAGAGAATCATTGATTGGCTGTCTCCTGCACGCCCCCTACCGGAGATTGAGCCCACAACATGAGCATGTGCCCTGACCGGAATCGAACCATGACCTCCTGGTTCATAGGTCGATGCTCAACCACTGAGCCATGCTGGCCAGGCTCCAGTCATTTCCAATAGCTTCTTTCTTTTCTGGTCTGACAAGATGATTCAGGTCCATCCAGTAGATGTTCTGCCCTAGGCCTGGAATCAACCATTTCTTCAGGGAGCTCTGGTTCCTTTTAGTGGGAAATGGTATTTAGTGGTTACAATCTGAGCATGAGGGGGGTATCCTGCTACTGGATTGGTCCTGAAAACTTTTTGTTAGAGTCGAAGATGTTGCTTGAGATGGAATCAATTATTCATTTGATCAAAACACCTAATTCTAAAACAAAGTAATTCTGGTTTTTTGTATTGACTAGGGGCCTGATGCACGAAATTCATGCAAGAGTAGGCTTTTCTTCCCCCAGCTGCTGGCACCGGCTTCCCTCTGGCAACTGGGACCTGGGCTTCCCTCCAACCACTGGCAGGCACCCAGGACCCGGGCTTCCCTCGCAGCCCTGGCTTCGTCCAGAAGGTTGTCCAGAAGGATGTCCGGAAGGACATCCGGTCTAATGAGCATATCACGCTTTTATTATAGATTGCCACTTTCACAGAAAACCCCTGCCTTCCACACCACTAACCACGTTCTTACTATGTGATGGGCACTCTTGAGCACTTACATGACAGGCATGTATCAGATATAGTTTCTGCCCTCAGGAGCTCACAGTCTGGTAGGGGACCCACGGTGTACACAAAGAGCAATAATGGACAGAGAGTGAGCATACTGGGTGGCGGGTGGGAGACCGTTCCAGCCTTTTCCTGCCCTATAGACCCCACATCTATGAGGCAGGAGCTTGTAGTTTCCACGTTTTTCCTGTTTCTCTTCAGTTGGAGAAGAGATTGAAATGACTCCCATGGTGTTTGCTAAGGGTCTGGCTGACTCCGGCTGCTGGGGGGACAAGCTCTTTGGGCGCCTGGTGAGCGAGGATCTACGAGGGGGTGGACATAGGTACAGCCTTCGGAAGGCCTCCCAGGCCAAGGTCATCTACGGGCTGGAGCCTATCTTTGAGTCGGGCCGCACGTGTGTCATCAAGGTGTCCAGCCCGCTGGTGTTTGGGCCCAGCAGTGAGACTTCCCTCCTGGGCAGAAACTACGATGTCACCATTCAGGTACTGTGTCCCATTCCCACGGCCGTCCTGCATTCTCTCCCCTCCTCCCTTTTCCCAGCCCGGGTCCTGTAGGAAAGCCCAGTACAGAGGCAGAAGCCATCTCAGCCTCAACCTGTGAGGGTCCTGGGATGATCTTTGAGAGCCTGAGGTGTAGCCTGAGGTTACATCTTTGGGGCCTTAGTTTTCAAACTAGATTTTTGCAGCAGAATCCTTTCCCACTGCCACCAGATACACCTTACACAGAAGCCTTATATGAGAGATAAGAAGGGAGTGACTGGGTGGGTGGTCTGTGTTGTGCCCATTCAGCAGCCTCCTTGCTGTCCACAGCGTGGCCCTGGGGCACTGGCACTTATCACCAGGGCCCCCTGGCATCCTCTAGCAGATGGCCTTCCCACATGGAGCTGGGCATGAGAGGACAGGGAGCTTCCTTGCTGATCAGGATGTGTTCTCTGTAATCCACAGGGGTGCAAGATTCAGAACATGAGTCGGGAGTACTGCAAAATCTTTGCAGCTGAAGCCCGGGCTGCACCTGGCTTTGGGGAGGTGCCTGAGTAAGTGCACAAGGAGGGGGCGTGTAGTGATTTCACAGCTTCTCAGGGGCATCCTGAGTTATGGCCACGTCCAGATGGGCCCACAACCAACCCTGTGCTCAGCTTGATGGTCCTACAAAATCTAGAAATAGAGACCCCAGGATTCACTGCCTGCTTTAGGAAAGCCTCTGCTCTTGTCTTCAGTCTCCTCTTAGCCACCCCAGTTCCCTATCCCGTTGTCCAGTTTCTGCTAATTGCAAAATTTGAACATAGCAGGTTCTGGGCCTCTCTGAAGGTGGTAGGCACACTGGTCAGGATTCTTCTGTGGTAGCCGGCAGAGTCGTGTGGGTTTGTAGGAGTCAGCTCTAAAAGGTAATTATTTTCACTCGCCTACTCTTGAATATTGGGGTCTAGCTGACATTGAGCCACAGTCTGGTTGAATCTTCTCAGGAGGGGTTCCTTTCTGACACATGCTGGTCTCAGTTCCTCCCTTAAGCACAGAGTCCTCCTGTGTCCATAGTGTGGTCCAGTTCTACTCCCTCTGACCTCAGAGAATAGAGAGGACTCAGAAGTCAATGCCTCCATTTCCTTTCCTGAACTCAGGGCGGAGCTCCCCTCCCTTGTTGCCCCCCAGGCTCAGAGCTGGGACTTCTTTCTTGGAAGGGTCTTCCTTTTAGATCCAGTTGAGATGGAGGTGGGAGCCTTCTGCCACCCTACTTCCTGCTCACTGCAGGTGAAACTGTGTTTAGGATCATTCCACTGTATCTGATCTACCGGCCTGCAAACAATATCCCATATGCTACGCTGGAGGAGGACCTGGGCAAGCCCCTGGAGCCTTACTGTTCCCGGGAATGGGGCTGTGCTGCTGCACCAGCATCAGGCAGCTCGGAGGCCGTGCAGAAATGCCAGGCCTTCCAGCACTGGCTCTATCTGTGGACGAATGGCAGCTTCCTGGTCACAGATCTGGCAGGTATGAGGGTGTGAAGGTACATGGGCACGTGTGTGAGAGCAGGCCCAGGGTCAGAGGAGGGGGCTTGTGTACTAGTCTACAGCCCACTTTCTCACTTTCCTTTGCTGTTGGCAATAACCTGGTGAAGTAAATCGGACAGGCACCATTTTGTATGCAAGCTTAATACATACCAGGGCCTCCTGTAGCCTCGTCTGTAATCGCGGTTGTATTTAAAGGCATGCACTCCAGGCTCCACTTAAAATTTTAAAAGAATTTGTTTAAAAAAAGTTACATGGGCTCTAATTCAAAACCCACAACCATCTTTTCAAAATCTCCCTTCCTCCCTTCCCTGCAGCTTTGCTCTGGACTTTCACTCTCCGTACTACCCAAACTCGCTTCCACCCCAGCAGCGGAGCTTTACTGTCCCCTGCCTCCCTTTCCTCCTCCTCCATCCTCTTTAGCTTTCTTTTAATGTAACGAACATAATCTATCTGGCTTCTTCCTCTTTCTCCCATTACTCAGATTCTTCCCCAGCAAAGGAAGGCCAGCAAGCATGAATCCTCCCTCCTTCTCTGGCCATCCTCTCCAGGCCTACTCTCTTTACACAACTGGGCAGGAAAGAGGAAAAGTTAAAACTCTCTCTACAGTGGTTAGAGAGGAATGCTGGGAATATCACACATTGTTACATATAGCCGCTGGTGTAAATAAGTGAGGAAACCAAAGGCCAGAGAGAAAACTGGCTCAAATGTGCCTTTCAGTGAGGTTAAACTGTATAATAAATACCGTTTTTATAACTCCATATATTTAGGGGCGGGGAGGCTAGTAGCACATTTAGCCATTGTCATTCACTGTATTTGTAAACTCTGAATTGATCCTTCCTTCCATCCATCCATCCATTTAACTTTACCAAGTATTGGAAAGGTAAAAGGTGAATTAGGAATGGTCATTGTCCTTAAGAAGCTGTGATCAGTATACAATTTCTATAATGAGTAACATCATGTAGTAGAAAGACTTGAGAGTTAAAGAAATTAGATTTAAGTCTAGACCTCATTGTTTTCTAACTGGGTCTATGTTCTACAGAGAAGAAAACTGAAGCTCAGACAAGTTTGGTCATTTAATCTCTCTGAGCTGCAGTTTCCTTTCTCTCTCTCAGAATAATAATATTATCCCTGTTAATTTGTTACAATGAACTGAGACCATCTTTGTGAAAGCCTTCTGCAAACTAAAATTCTGTGCAGGTGTAAGGGAGCATCATTATTATAATACAAAATGGAATGTGGTAAATGCTGAGACATCACAGAATTAATATTTCTTGCATAACTACTGTGTTTCAGACACTAAATTGGAGTCCTACATGTTCTGATTTCCTCAATACCTCATCTACATGGAGATAGTGAGTGACTTGCCAAGTTCAAACAGCTCAAGTGACAGAGCTGAAATGTAAATCCAGGTCCGTCTTGACTCTCAAGCCCACATTTATGCTGCCTATGGTACTCAGCCTTAGCGAGAGGCAGGTTTCAGGAAGAATACTATCAGACTGTTTGAAAATGCTCAGTTACGGAATGAATGAATGAATGAGACTTTGCTTGAGTCACTTAACTCTGAGCCTAGCTCCTCACCTGTAAAAACGGGAATGTTATTACTACTACTAATACAGAAATACACCACGCTGCCTGTGAGATAGGCCGGTGGTGATGACCCACTGACAGGATGCCTTAAGATGTGCCCTGAAACCTGGCAAGTTTCCATCTTGGAGACACGGGGGCCTAGAACCAGCCCTGGCTGCCAGAACTCAGCTTCCAACTTTCTTTCCAGGGGTTGACTGGAAGATGACTGATGTGCAGATTGCCACCAAGCTGCGAGGGTGAGTACTTCTCAAGGACAGAAGCCTCTGAGAGTCTTCTTAGGGTCTAACATGTCAAAGTTCTCCTGGTTCCTCATGCCTGAGGTGCTAGGCCTATGGTCACATGGTCCTAGTTGCACCCCTGGCCATGTAGTAACACCCCAGGGGTTGCCAATCCCCACATGCTGTGCCCCTGCCCCAGACTGGGACCAGCAGCTCCTGACGCCCACACACAGGGTCATCTGCAATTCTGGGCTCTGACTGTACCTGCTCCTCTTCCTTCTCACTCGAGAAAGCTCATCACGACACAGATGAGCAAGGGCCCGTGAGCAGAGTGATGCCCTAGAGACTGCTCTAATTTATATTAAAAAGGCAGATCGTCTTCACAACAGTTAGTGTCCCACATGATGAATTCCATGTGCCAGGGCATAATGAGACCTCAGTTTAGAATTGAGGTTTTAGATCTGCCACCTGAGGTAGTACCAGGTAGACTCCCCAGTACTGACTGGTAGGGTATATGTACCTTGGCCACAACACCCTGGCCATGGCCATCCCAAAGCCAGCCCCTCAAGGACCCTCAGTCTGGGTGGGTCTCCCACTCAGCTCTTACTGTTTGGCTTCAGATACCAAGGCCTCAAGGAGAGCTGTTTCCCTGCCCTGCTGGACCAGTTTGCTTCCTCCCACAAGTGCAGCACCTTCTGTGAGATGCTGGGGCTGAAACCTCTCAAAGGCCCTGAGGCTGCCCACTCCCAAGCCAAGGCCAAAGGCTCCAAGAGTCCATCTGCCGGCAGGAAGGGCCCCCAACTGAGTCCTCAGCCCCAGAAGAAAGGCCTCCCCAGTCCCCAGGGCTCCCGGAAGAGCACCCCAAGCTCCAAAGCCACTCCTCAGGCCTCAGGAGCAGTCGCCACTCAGTTATTGGGACAGTCTCCCAGCCAAGAGGGGGGCTCCAAGGCCCAGGGCACGCGGTAGCCCCTACAGGAGGCTGGGGGCCTCCACCCAGCAGCAGACCAACAAGGAAGCAGCTTGAACCGATGGAGACGTTCCCAATACAGACAAACCGGAGAAGGTGCACCGAGCAGGCACCACATGGGGCCTCTGCGCAGCCTCTCCTCAGTCAGCTCCGCATCAGACGGCTTTGGTGCACGGCACACAGCCCAGTGGCCTCTCCTGGTGCCATGTCACCAGGGCTCCCAGGCCTCACCTCCAAGTTTCCCAAGGGCTGAGGCCCTCCTTGAAGTTTACACTGGCCACTGCTGGAGGCTCCCTGAGTCCTCTGCATGAGTTCTGCACCCTGACCCCTTGCCCCAGCCAGACCCTGCCATGCAGGCCAGCACTTACCCTCCGCCCTTTGCTCGACCCTGATCTCCTGACCTCAGGGCTCTAGGCTTCCTCTGCCGTGTGACTCTCAGGGCGTCTTCTCTTTCAGACTACTTTGCCTCATTCATCCCAGCTTATCCTGCAACTAACCTGCCCCTGTGCCCCATTTGGGCCTCTTCAGTCCTATGCGGTGGTCTTTGGGGGCACGTCTTCTTGCTTTCTTCCCCCTTCACTCAGGCACTCACTTGCCTGCTTCTCATGCTTTCTTGCACCCCATCCACCATCCCTGGCTTTGAGCGCAGTTGCAGCCTGCTGCCTGCCCTGCACTGACTCTGCTTGTCTCCTTGCCTGATGGCTTTTCTAGCCTGACCTACCCCCCTACCCACCAGGACCCTGGTAATGAGCAGACCCTCTGGCCTCTGGTCTACCCCATCCACACCTCCCCTACTTTTCCCAGGCCCTCTGCCTGTGAGGTGAGAACTGGTACAGGGGCTGTGTCAGCAGCTGTGGCCAGAGGGAAAGTGTGGACTTTGTGGGCCTTGTGCTCCATATTGAAGGAGATGAAGGTGAATTTCACATCCCCTCCTGGCTGGGGATGGAGAGCTGGGACTCTTCTCCACGGGGAAATGGCATGGGGGTTTTAGGAAGGATATAAACCATCTACCTGCTGTGAGGACTGTCTCTGTGCCTGGGACTTAGGACCCCTACCCCCAACCATTAGCTCTTGATTCTGAAGCTCCAGCTCCGGGACCTCATATATGGGCTCCCAAGGAATTGCTGTGCTCAGCCCAGCACCCCGTGTCCTTCCTGAGAGCCCAACCTGGAAGCCCCTGATGGGGTGGGTCTGGAGCTAGCCTGCTCCCCTTGGAATGCAATAAAGGCAGCAACTGTGTTTCCTGCTCTCCCTCATCTCGTGTGGTTGTAGGTATATGGACTCAGGGTCCCCTCTCCCCAGGCAGGTTCTCCCTGGGCCGACTGGAAAAATGGATCCATGTTTTGGCTCTTGGATTGACATTTAGTCTCAGCCTTCTGTGGCCACAGCTAGACAGTCCATGCTGCTTATACAAGTGGGCTGATGGCTCATGCTCCTTAGCAGGGTGTCTATGAACTTGAGGGCAGATTGGAGTTGCTCCTTCATTTGGGAGAGGAACACGAAGAAGGAACCCGAGAGGGTAAAGCAGAGCTGGGGACTCGGGAAACGCCACTGTTTCTGGCTTCTTCCCCTGCAGCCAAACCAGCTCAGGCGCCAGCCAGCATCTGCCTCCCAGCCACTCTGACCACTTCCTGCCTCCCAAGCAGCAGAAGGCTTCTCATTCCCAGCCCATCCCCAACCCATTCCTTTCCCTCTGTGGTTTGGGATTTTCCTTGCCTGATGTTTGCCCTCTCCGTGCTGACATTTCTGACTTCTCTATCTCCTCCGATGACTTTCCCTACTTTTCCCTCTTGCCCCATTGTGCCCCAACTCTCCCACCTGCCTATCCCCGTTGGCCTGGTGAACTAGAGCTGGAATATTTTCCATTCATTTATTTATCCATTCATTCAGCAGACATATAGTGAGCACCTCCCTACTTTATGCCAGACTCTGAACTGACAGTTGTTGGGGATCAAAGATGCATGATGTAGTCTCAGAAGAGACCCTTTCCATTAGGTTTCTTGGGTTTTTGAGCAACAGAAATGGACTTGGATCAACTTAAAGAAAAAAAGGTTCATGAGAAGAGTGTTGGGGTAGCTCACAGAGGAATAGCGGGACAATTAGCCTTGAGAAGCGGGGAGCCAGGTAGCTCCAGAGCTTGCCTCCCAGGAACTACTGCTGTTGTCAGGTGGACACCATCCAGCCATTGGTCCCAGTGGGTCTCCCTCCAAGGTTCACATTCCTGGCATGGGGCTCATGGAATGGGAGGAGGGCAGTTTCCAGGGGATGGGGATTCTCACCAGAAGAATGGTGGAGAGTGGGAGGGTAGAAAAGGCTTGGTGGGCGACGACAAATGATACCCCAACACACACACACACTGTTCTTCCCATCTGATGTATTACGACTCTTCCACATACAACCAAACGCAAATTTCTCCCTGCTTAGGGAGACCATTCAGGGTCACATCCAATGACTGAATCCACAGGTAATGACTAAGTTACCATTCTCCAAAGTCCCGTGTCACTAGTAATACTCCACCCTCTTTGATCACACTCCCATTTTGAAATCTTGCAACCTGTGGATTAACTGGTAAGATTAACCATTTTCAACCAAAATAATATAACTTAGCAAGAAAGTAAGTATGGGTAAAGGCTACCATCCATTTCTCTACCAGGTCATGGGAACTAGTGTTTGTGATGGGATTTTTGCCTGTCGGAGTGACCTAGGTCTTCAGTTCTGAAATCCAGCTCCTTAGTGGTCCTGCCGGGTCGCAGGCATTAACCACTGGATATGGCAGTACTGGCAACGCTCTAGGAATCCCCATGCCCATCTGTGCCCCTTTCCCGTAGCAGCAAGCATACTTTTCCTTAATAGGGTTAATCATACTAGCTACTCCCACAACCTTTTGTGTGCTGCTCAGAGGTATAGGAGTCCGAAGTGGCCAGATAGAATCCTTACTATGACTTTTTGAGGAGGTGTTTCTTTGGGGACTAAAACCTCTACACCAGCCTGGTCCCAAACCTCACATCTGAAAAAAGTATTGAGATTAGTGATAACAGACCCTCTCCTCTCAGCTTCCTAGCCTGTAGGAGAAATAGCATCATGAATTGGCTGCCAGTTCAGAGCTTATGCTATAAGCTGCAGGCCTGACCCAATCTTGCAAGGTATTGTTTCTCAGCTGGAGCTATAGCTGAGTTTTCAATAAACCATTTCATTATGCTGTCAAGCCAACTGCTTCTGGACTATGGGGATCAACCCATTACTTTAGTTGTGCTGCAAAGTGCATTCTCTGGTGATGTTTACAGCATTTCATAATTCCCTGGATATTGGTGGTAGAGGAGGTGATGGGTAAGGAAAACAAATCTAAACCCAGGAGGGTCCATAACAGGCAAAACAAATTCCTGCCCTCTTAAAGCTATGGGTGTAGACTGAGGGGAGCTCAGCAGTGGGGCAGGAGGAGGCATTGTGGGAGATGGAGTGAGCAATCCACATACACGGCTGTCCAGTGCCTTCAGAGACCTATTCTGGAGTGCCCACCCTATGATGGGGTGCTGCTGGCCATGTCTCACTCTGGCTGGGTGGATCAGATGACCCCAGTGCACAGGGGTAGCCTAGCCACCTGGATGCTGTAGCCAAGCATTTAGGCTTTCTCAGAGGCAAGCCAGAGGGCCATGTCTCAGAAAGGTGATCATTTTTGTCCAGCGCATCACTTTTTTCCAAACCTTGGGTTCCCCTGCTGTATTTTTCTAGTCAGTACTTGCCACAAGCTTCATATAGCATTCTGCTCCGTCTCAGGCTATAAATGGCTCCCCAGCATGCTTCAGACAGACAGACACCTCATACATCATGGAATCTGCCACTGGTGGCAGAACCCTTTCTACTAAAGGCTTTCCCAGCTGGAGAGCCTTCATTTGCTCTAGGCCCAACTCAAAGCTGGTAGCCTTTCTAGGTCAATCAGTAAGCAGGTTGGAGCAAGATGCCCCAGAGTGACTTTATTTTTATTTTATTTTTTACTAGAATTGGGTCTTAGTGGTAAGGTATTCAAAGTACAATAATTTGTTCCACATATGGAAGAATATTCTGACCTCAACCCCCTGGCCCCCAGGAACTTATTAGGTGGTAAGGTATTCAAAGTACAATAATTTGTTCCACATTATGGAAGAATATTCTGACCACAACCCCTTGGCCCCCAGGAACTTATTAAGGTGTTAGGCCTTTGCATTTTAATCTGGTTTATCTCCCACCTCTGACTCACAAATGCCTTACCAAGGCTTCTAGGGAAACTGGAGATGCTGTCAGTGTGATGGAACTTAGTGGTGATGAGGTCAAGGTCCCTGTGAGTCAGGTGGTGGCACAGTGCTAGACAGATAAGACATTCTATATGTCGAAGCCAGGACAGCAACAGAGTACTGCTTCCCTGCCAGATGAAGATGGCATGCTTCTGATGTTCTCTATTCATCAAAATAGAGGGGAAAAATGAGTTCACTAGATCAGAGGATTTGTACCGAATGCCAGGAGCCGGATGAATTTGCTTTAGCAAGAAGACCACTCTGAAGCAGCACCTGCAATTGGAGTCATCACTTTGGGAAGTTTACAGCAGACAAAGACCTCCTGGTGTCTTGCACTGGCCAAGCTGAACTGTGGTAGTAATCACTGTGACTTCACTCTCAAGACTTTGGTAGTAACACTACTGTTTACAGTTTCCCCAGGAATATGGTATTACTTTTGATTTACCATTTTGCTAGAGAGGGCAAATTCTAATGGCTTGCACTTGTCCTACTATAGTCACTCTTACCCCCGCAAACCAGAGAGCCATTGTGAGGTTTATACCTATAATATATCCATTTCAACTATACACTCAATCCCTGGTTGGCTTTGGGATTTCACTATAGCATAAAATTTGATCTGTGAATGACCCTCATTGATTGGCAGACCACATGCTTTTCCATTGTTCCCAGAAACAATGGAAAAGCTTGGAGCCAGTGTCCTACAGTGTCCTCTCCCCAGGTTTGGGTGTTTACCCTCTCCTTCTATAGTCCCCAGACAAAGGCCCAAATAGATGCCTCTGGGAAGGCTGCAAGGAAGGGTTACAATATTTCCTAAGTGCTAAAGTAAGGTTCCTCTTCAAAGATAATTGACTTCCTCTCCATTGAAGGTCTGGAAATTAAGAGATTTTGACTCTACCTTGGCATCTTGAAAAAGACCTGTTTTCCCACCCAGAAGTCTTCAGTCATAGCAATAACTAGGGACTATCTTAGGGGTTGCCTGGTCTTTTTCATTCCCGGGACCTAGTGATTGATTAGCCCCAGGAAGAGGTCTGGTTTTCATGCCTATGTGCCTTACGATGACTCCCTACTTTGTTCCTTCCCCCTGTCTCTGCGGCTGAGACCAGGAGCTCATTTTCACAGCAGCTCCCAGGCCTGGAGAGGAAAGCCAGCAGAGCCTCGCCAGTTAATTTCTCGTGGCAAGGAGCGAGACCCGCGGGTCCTGCCAGAGGATAGTGAGAGGGTGGATGGACTGGATGCATGCCAAGGACCCAATAAAGCATTCTTGTCTCCTGAAATCTGTGAGTTCCTGCCTTTTTTGGATTTTTGGTGTTTTCATTTAATTTTGCATAGTCAACATTTGGTTCAGATTTGTATTATTTAACAACCCCCACCACCCCAAAAAACCTGGTAAGCAATGTACCTGACTGACTGAGCTTCTACTTTGAATGCAGAATCTCTGGTGAGTGAACATATAAACAAATATAAAATATAACCTGCACCAAAATTATGTTCTGCTATCTTGGTCAAATAGCCTTAAAGGAGTTCCCATAAAGTTTTCCTTTATTTTCTGACAATGTATCTAGTTCATACAGTTTCTTCTGGGTATAACTCTTCTTTTCCTGCTCTTATTCTGCCTCACATTCCCTGGGCTATGTTGAGTGTGGATTCTGATTACTAGCAGATCAACAGTGTAGCATGGGGCAGGGTCGAGGTCTCCATTTTGCAACTCATGCTGTAGGTACCCCTGAGGTGATCAAATTCAGAGAGGCTGTCTCATCGATGACTAACTTACAAGAAAATGGAAATTGTACACCCAAAACCCACCACCTTGCTAATTTTTAATGAGAAATTTTAACCATCCAGGAAGCTGACACTAGTGTTTACCTGACAAGTACATTCTTCCCTTTTTCTTCTGAGAGGGAAAGTTTAAGGGAAGCCACATTATGAGAAAGTTGTTTGATGAGCATAGAACAAATCAGACAAACCTCAGTTCAAATCCAGCTTTACTAGCCATGTGAACTTAAACTTGTTGCTTAACCTCTCTGAACTGAGAATGCCTCTTTTATATTTTATTTATTTTTACTATGGCCATGGGCCATGGAGATGCTTCTTTTAAAAAAACATAGATTTTTAAATTGATGTCAGAGAGAAGAAGGGTGAGGGGGAGATAGAAACATCAATGATGAGAGAGAATCATTGATTGGCTGCCTCCTGCATGTCCCCTACTGGGCATCGAGTTCACAATCCAGGCATGTGCCCTGACTAGGAATCGAACCATGACCTCCTGGTTCATGGGTCGATGCTCAACCTCTGAGCCAGGCCCTCATTTAAAAAATATCTTTTCACTAATACAGATCTATTATATGTGATTAGTATATGTCCTGGGTACATAATAGTGAACAAAACAGACATATACTCCTCCTTCATGGAGCTTACAGTCTAGGTGAAACAAACACACCAATACTTGTAAAATGGCAAATATAGTATTAAGTGCTACAAAGAGGGAAAATGGGAGGGGGTTGGACCTACGTTAGACTGGGGCTCTTAGAAGCTAGTCTAAGGGTGTGATACTTGACCTGAGACCTGAAGGACGTTGATCAGAGGATAGAGGAAACCATCTGTGCAATAGTACAGGACAGAATGGACGCTTGGGTGGATAGTGTGGTAAACAAGAGGACTGTGGTATTGCAGTGGGAGGTTCAGTCAGAGAGGGGCGGGGCCAGGCTCAATTTGCATTGAGCCCTAAGAGCGGGGATGTATCAGTTAGGATCAGCTACAAGTGGAAATAATAGAGAAGCCCTCAAGTGACAGTAGTCTTAAGCAAGAGAAAGTTGTTTCTTCTGTAGAAAGAAGTCTGTTGGCAGCAGGAGAACTGGACGTGATCCATCTAAAGTGGGCATGGCAGTTGTAGAATGTCGTTGGAACCAAGGCTCCTCTCTGCTCTCTCCCTTCAACTTGAGCAAGAGAAATGATTGATCCCAAGTACAACATCTTGAGTAGAACTAAAATAATGATACAGTTGTCAAACATCAGACAACTAAATTTTCATTTGTATAGAGTCAACAGATAATGTCTATAGAAAAATAAAAAATAGTATCTATATTTATGTATCAGTTGTCTATTTGTCCATCGTTCCATATACCCTATCATCTATTCATCTATCTATCTATTATCTATCTGTCTGTCTATCTATCTATCTATCTGACTGTCTATCTATCTGTCTTTCATCTATTTATTTAAAGAGGTTACTACCAGAAGTGAAAAACAAGAACAGCTTGTTCGTAGTTGTCTGGGGTGGGGGTTGGGGAGATGGGACTGGTCTCCGGCTTTCTCAGCTCTGGTCCTCCTGAGACTGCCCAGTGGTGAGCTTCCATTGCTGGTCACTCATTTGGATTTTACTTGAAACAGAAAGGCCTCCAGAAAGACCCACCTCCTTCGGCTTCAGAAACTCCTATCAGAGATTGGATTGTATCCTATTCAACTGGCAAATTTGAGCTTCATTGTTAAGTTGCAAAGGCAAATACAAGATTGATGGAACTCAGCTAGACAGGAGTGTCTGTCATCAGGAGGCAGTGGTTATATGGATGGAGCTTGCCTGGGTAGGGGGCACCCAAAGGTCCTGGAACCCAGGAGGCACCGTCCTCTGTCTTCAGAACTGATGTGGTTCAGAGGTGGCTCTTTCCTGTTATTTCCAAAGGGCTTCAAGGAGCAGCTACCAGACACTCAGCCTCAGGGGACACACCACACACGAGGATGACCCTGGCACTTGCAGCACATACCTGGATGGTAGAGTTATAACAGGACATGATTATATGGGTTCCTGGGCTGAGGTAATGGTCTAGTCAACTCCTTTGGCCACTTTTTAAAAAAATTGATTTCAGAGAGAAAGGGAAAGGGAGAGAGAGAGAAACATCAATGATGAGAGAGAATCATGGATCAGCTGCCTCCTGCATGCCCCCTACTGGGGATTGAGCCACAACCCCAAGCATGTGCCCTTGACCAGAACTGAACCTGGGACCCTTCAGTCCACAGACCAATGCTCTATCCACTGAGCCAAAACAGTTAGGACTGGCCACTGGTTTTTGATTATTTGAGTAGCATATCCAGGCCCAATATGGGACATGTCCTTATGGATTAAAACTGACATTTCTTTTTTTCCCCTCTTTGTATGTGTGAGAAAGCTCAACAATTAGAGGCTGTTTTGCATTTAAGGATTTAACACTGGCTATATACAGAAGGGACAGCATTTCAGTTAGAAATATTTCACCTGTTACCAAGTTCTCGTTGTTAATATGGCAACATTTAGCATCTTACTATTTTGACATTTAAAAATCAGCAGGCATAATCCTACTCTTTTATCCTTTAGTTCCCAGTGACAAATAATGCAGTGATAAGGCCTGTGGTTTTCAGTTCCTCTTGAATGACATTTATTAGCAGAGAGAAACCTGATGCTTTAGCTGAAATTTGGCAGCCCAAGAAGTACACCAACTGCTTCAAAGCACCCCATGTGCTAGGAACAATGCTTTCAGTTGACCTTCTGACCAGTAATCCAGTGGATATGCCAAAAGTTTCATTGAGAGAGTATTGGCTCATAAAAAGTTTCCCACAGTGACAGCTCTGTTTATTTGCCCAATGAACAGCACACATTCCGGCCACACAACAAATGTTACTGGTGATAGTAACTAAAGTAGCTCTTGCTAGATCTTCTTTACTAACAGATCCTTGCTTCCCCTTATAAATCATATTGCCAATCATATTGCCAAAACCAGATGCTACAGCCCAGCCCAGCAGGCCAAATCTCCCACAGTCTCCTGCATATCTCAGCTTGTCAGCTGTCAGAATGGGTGCTGTCACCTTTGGATACTATTTCACGAGCCTCTTTAAAATGTTCACAGCCAGCCAATAAACCGCATAAGCCCAGAAAGGTACCCCCTCCAAGGCTTGTCCCAGTGCCTCGTTTATAGTTGTCTTCGGAAAGGACTGCTAAAACACTGAGTCCAAGCCAGTGTCCACGAAGGCATCTTTTGGCATCGCTCAGGTTCTGAGGCACTAGCACAGTAAGAGCACTCTGCTGCTATCTGTATAGTGCCTGCTATATTATGTGTATAGCACTTCTGGCAGAATCTTTACACAGCAGGCCCTTTGCAAGACGGTCAAGTTCATCCAGTCTGTACAGGCGTGAGCACCACCTCCTGTAGCATATTGCACCAGGTGTAATGTTGAGAAGTTTCCCCCTCCCATTTGGATAAAAGTAGACAGGTCCTGCCCTAACTGGTTTGGCTCAGTGGATAGAGCGTCGGCCTGCAGACTGAAAGGTCCCAGGTTCGATTCCGGTCAAGGGCATGTACCTTGGTTGCGGGCACATCCCCAATGGATAGTGTGCAGGAGGCAGCTGATCGATGTTTCTCTCTCATCGATGTTTCTAACTCTCTATCCCTCTCCCTTCCTCTCTGTAAAAAATCAATAAAATATATTTTTAAAAAAAGTAGACAGGGACAGGTCTTGGTTTGGAAATCGATCAAGTGCAGGCTCCCTTCTGGGCAAAAAGTGTTAAATCCTTCAGTTCCAGGTGTACATCCCGAATACCAGTGGATCCACGTGCTACATTAGAAGTCCAATGTTTCAGGACACTTTCCAAGCTCGCAACTTCTTGTTCTTGCTCTACTGGGATATCAATAGGTTCAAAATATGAGAGCTTTACTAGAGTTCCCCCAGTGTCCGTGCAAAACCATGGGAAAGGGTTTTTTATTTTTGTTTGTGGCATCTTTGATCTTCATGGCAAGGCCTGAGGGGCAAGGGGCAGCCTGGGGTTGAGTGCACAGAGGGTGGTGGTGACTCCAGGGGTAGCTGGGCCCTTTGAGGAGGAGGAGGGTAGGCCTAGGGTGGGGCAGTGGTGCCTGAGGTGAGGCTGGCCCAGGGGGTGGCCCAACAACCCCCAAAGTGGGAGCCAGGGCCAACCCAAGCTGGGGAAGGCTGCTGGCCTTCGCACCTGGCCCAGTAGGGGGGGCCCTTCACCCCCCGCAGTTGCCCCAAACGAAAGGCCCTAGTACCCCAGCCACCTCTGCATTCCCGACTGACCTTTCTGATCAAATTATACACCCGATTTCACATTAAGCCTCTTTGGTTCCACCAAACCTCCATGAGAATTCTCATGGTAACAAGGCCATGGACAAATGCAGGGTTCTCTCTCAGACTCCCCTGAGAGAGGCAGAGTATGGGGAAGGAGGCTGCTTTGGCCTGGCCCCTGTCTGGGGTAACCCCCAGCAGCCTAATTCTCATGGTAACAAGGCCATGGACAAATGCAGGGTAACCCCCAGCAGCCTGGGAGTGAGGGGTGCCAACAGAATGAATCAGTTTTCACCTGTAGCGGAAGCTGCTGGCGCCCTGCAGATGCCCTGTACCACGGGCACCCATCTCCCAGGTGCTATGTTAGGGCATCCATTGCTGCACCTTGTCTGAAGAATTGTCCTGAGTTGAATGGAAGCCACTTTACCTGGGAGGCAACGCCCCCTCCCAACCCCTTCCCTAGTCCTTGGCTCACAACAGACTGGCCTGGCCTGGCCTCGGGGAGGGACTAACCTGTTGAAGAATTTGTGTAGCGTTTGGGTTCCAGACTGAAGCTAAGCTCTTCCTAAGACGATGCTCTCACTTCTTACCCCCACCCTATGCTACTTCCCTTACTCCCCTCGCTGCCCTTAGGAAATAATAGGAAAGAGCCACCTCTGAGCCACGTCAGTTCTGGGGTCACAGGACAGTGTCCGACGGGTTCTCAAGTAAATCACTTGGACAAAAATCCTCATCTCTGCTGAGGAATCTGCATAAGATGAATCAGGCACCCTGCTGTGTAGACTGTCACTGGGCAGAAATTTCACTGGGTCTCCTCTTTTATCAGGGCAAAATGGATGTTCTCGGACAAGTTGGAGTCGGACTTAGTATTCAGGTTATGTGGCTGGTTGCCCAGTAAATCAGCCCCTGCAGAATTTGTGCTGGGTCTTAGGAGGTCGTATCCACGATGTCATGGAGTCTGACCCGAGAACACAATTCATAGCCACCAGCTCTAAGGTGGGCTCAGAATCCATCCTGCCTGCCAAGCAGCAGGTGAAGTGGAAACATGGGGTGGACACCTCAAGTGACAGTCGCCTACAGTCTACCTCAGCCTGTTCATCTTCTCAATAGTTGCTCCATCTATGATGCTGGCTTCCCCATTACACACCTCCATGGAAGACAGGTGGGGGACATGGTGACCAGTGCCTATCTCACTGATTATTATGAGGGTTAATTGAGATACTGCAGGGAAAGTTCTTAGCACAGCCTGGCACATACCAAGCTCTCCGGCGTGAAGCTGTCAGCTGGTGCCATAGTTGTTACCGTCTCTTGGAACCACAGGCTCCATCTGAGGGCCCATTCGCACACTGCTCTTCTCCGAGCCAGGAGACGCCGGGGCTTGTCCCTTCGCTCAGATGAGGTGGCTAACCAGCATCTCTACTCCATCCCTGGAAGTGGTCTCATCCTGTGGGAAATAGCACTGCCTCCTGACCCACAAGCTGGCCAGTGTTTAGCTCCCGTGTTGGGTCATGTTCTCCACAAACTGCCACTGTCATGGAGCTGAAGGGAATTGGATACAACCTTTGGAATAGTGACACTTGATTCTACAGGCATGGCGAAATGGAAAGGAGTGGTTCAATGGAAAGGAGTGGTTCAGAATGAGCCATGGTGTATGATTGTCAGACACCAAGTGTTCCACACAGGAGGAACACTTGGCCCTAGTCTGAGGACAGGCAGAGATGAGGCCAGGCCTTTCGGTCTTTGGCACAGTGTTACCAGTGGAATTCCCCCTGCTTGGAAGGAGCCAAAATATGCCTGGAAAGTTTCATTTTCCTAACAATTTTGTTTACTTTGTGATGCCTCCCTTGTCAGCCCTTCCCTATGGACATTTCCAGTCTGTGGTAAATTTATTTTGCCAGCTCCTCCCAGGGAGGCCTGAAGTCCTCTTCATGCAAACTCTTGTAAAAAAATTTCTGGCTTTGCTGTAAGGCTCAGTGGGTGCCCCACCAGACCACTTCTCTGACAGGGAGAGAAGACGGAGCAATCAAGGAATTATTTTTGCCTGTATAAATAACCAGCTTATCAGCTGGACTCAGTGTCAAATTCTGAGCCAACAAAACAATGGAAATCCAAATTAATAGCCCTACAGCCCTTCCCAGAGGCTGGAGGAAAATGGTGCACCTCAGATAGAGGATGTGGCCTAAAAGCCATAAATGATATATTTGAACCCAAGGGGATGATGTGCATTAAGAACTACTTTGGTTTGTAGAACATCCTAACCTGGATCCAACTGAAAACAAAACATCTCAATCTCTCATGATATAAAAAGCTAATGAAATGGAGAAGAAAGAAGGATAGAAAGTGAAATAGTCTACGGCCATACCACCCTGAACGCGCCCGATCTCGTCTGATCTCGGAAGCTAAACAGGGTCGGGCCTGGTTAGTACTTGGATGGGAGAAAGTGAAATAACAAAGGGAATATTCTTCACAAAATAGTAACCAGTTAAATATTTGGAAACAGTGATCTCCTACCTGCTTGGGGAAAACCCCCTGCCTGGTGGCCTTGGGCCCTCTTGGATGTGGGACCAGGTGTCCTTATGTCCTTTTGTCACCAGCACTTTTTTCTTTCTTTCTCTCTTTCTTCTTTCTTTCTTTCTTTCTTTCTTTCTTTCTTTCTTTCTTTCTTTCTTTCTTTCTTTCTTCCTTCCTTCCTTCC
>NW_005370085.1:833361-838071 GCF_000412655.1 Myotis brandtii | reverse complement strand
TATTTCTTTCGAGAGGAACGGAGAGGGAGAGAGAGATAGAAACATCAATGATAAGAGAGACTCATTGATTGGCTGCCTCCTGCATGCCCCACACTGGGGATTAAGCCCACACCTGGGCATATGCCCTGACCAGGAATCAAACCATGACCTCCTGGTCATAGATCAACGCTCAACCACTGACCCAGGTTGGCTGGGCACCAGCCCTTTCTTGTTGGCTGAGAACGAGATGAGCCCCAGACCCATTCTTTCATTTTGTATTAGATAATGGTCCTTTGTGCCCATCTGTTCTCTGTGAACAGAGTCAAGGGGTGGACTATATCAGGGGACACTTGGATAGTCATGCCAAGTGGCCATTGCAGGGGTGTTCGACCTTTTAGGTATTGGAGAGAATGACAAGGTCATACTCCTGCAACTTTTTGTTCAGTGCTTGGACACATGAATCAATGCAATGAAAGAGACCTCACCTGTGAAGAGCCAAGACATGAGTGTGGGCAAGATTGTGAGAAGAAAATAGATTGTTGAACACCCTTTCCCGATGATGGTTGCCTCTTACAGCCCTGAATGTTTCACTCACCACTTATAAAAATATCCTCTTTATTGTATCAAAGCCTGGCAAGGAGAAGGGTTTCTTTCCCGTGTCTTGGCCAAGAATTCCCCAGAAACAGAAGGTGGCCCCAAAGAACTAAACCCAGAAACAGGCAAGTGGTTGCCTCTAAAGGGTGGGACAGGCATGGGCGAGGTGGAGCAGCCTCTTCATTATAAATCCAAGCACTGTTTTGTTTTGGTTGGAAAGGAAATATATATGTACATTTATTCCTTGTCTTCCTCTGCCTGGCTCTGGCTCAGATCCAGGCCTCACTCTACCATCTAGTGGGTGGGATAGGCCTCAGAGCTAAACATCTCAGGAATAGCTTCCTCAGGAAATAGGCTGCAGGGGGCAAGTGATGCACTGAGTGCTGAGGTCACCCAGCTGGATGGGGCAGAGCCAGGACCCCTGCGGTTCCCCAGCTCTCCGTCTTTCCCTGGTGGCCTCAACTCAACCCACCCAGCCTCCTGACTGCCCAGCCTGTGGCTTTCAGCCGAATGCCACCTGAAAAGAGATCTGGTGCCTGACCTCAGTGGCTCAGTGGTTGAGCGTCGACCTATGAACCAGGAGGTCACGGGTCAATTCCTGGTCAGGGCACATGCCAGGGTTGCGGCCTCGATCCCCAGTAGGGGGCGTGCAGAAGGCAGCTGATCAATGATTCTCTCTCAGCATTGATGTTTCTATCTCTCCCTCTCCCTTCCTCTCTGAAATCAATAAAAAATATATTTAAAAAATAAAAAAGAGCATCTGGTTTCTGGGGGCCAGGTCACTACGGTCACTCCTCCTTGAGTGGGGGCAGCAGAGGAGAAGCACAGGGTCTCCTGGCCTGGAGGAGGAGAATATGCCAAGACAGCTCGGAGGTGGGACTGTGGCAGTGATGACACCTGCCAGCCTGAGGGTGCCAGGCTGTCCGCCAAACACCCACCAAAATTAGCTCACTTAACCCTCATGAATATTTATTTAAGAGGCAGGTACTATTACCCACCCCCACTTTGTTACAGATGAGGAAACAGGCTGCCTTTGAGAGACAGGAATGATCTAGACCTTTAAGCTCCAAGCTCAGGGTTTTATCTCATGACACACAGCCTATTAAGTCCTTGCTTTGGAGATTAGGGCACATGAAAAGGTCAAGATGCCTGGCCGGTGTGGCTAAGTGGTTGAGCGTTGACCTATGAACCAGGAAATCATAGTTTGATTCCAGGCCAGGGCAACGTTTCTGGGTTTGGGGGGCTGGATCTCCAGTGTGGGATGTGCAGGAGGCAGTGGATCAATGATTCTCTCTCATCATTGATGTTTCTATCTCTCTCTCCCTCTCCCTTCCTCTCTAAAATCAATAAAAAAATATTTTTACAAAAGAGGTCAAGGTCGTAAGCTGCAATATAGGGAATGCTTTGAAAGAAGCTTGGCTGCTTCTGGATGTGTTGTGCTTCCAGGCTTTCGTCTGTCTGGACACCAAGAGAGGAGGAAAGAGGGCAGGGAGGAAAGGAGGGAAGGAGGAGAGGTTAGAAGGGGACCGAGGCAGAGAAACAGGTTCAGACCCCTCTGCCTTGACTGCGACTTACTTGATGAGGCCCCTGTGAGGGTAGCTCCGCCCACCCTTGTGGAGGTTGCACACAGAGGCAGGTGGCCGGCTCAGGATACACCAGATGACTGCACGGGCAACTGAGTTTACAGTTGTTGACCTGAAACAAATAGGCAGCCAGATATTTCTCTAGCAAAATGGGTTTATTTGGGAAAAACAAAGAATTGCCATTCAGGACAATTGCTGCCTAGCCTAATAGCAAACCATTCGAAGTTCCAACAAAGGGAGGAAATTCTTTCGTAGAAGAGGAATTCTGGAAAGCTAAGATAAACAAAGACGTCTTCCTGCTGGGCTACAGGAACCCACGTCCTTTTAAATGAGGTTCCTGTTTATTACTTTTTATAGAATCGAGACAGCACATTGGCTCCCCGACAGAGTGGGCAGGGCAAAGTGTGGATTTGTGCCCAGAAAAGCAAGTTGCAAAAAAGCTGGTATAGTCTGAGCCCCTTTTGTAAAATGAATGACATTTAGTAGTATTCACTTAAGAAAAAAGTCTGGACAGAAAATGCCACAAACTCTGTGGTGGTCATCTCTGAAAGTTTCACATTAGGGGAATTTTTAGCTTCCTTTGTTGTGGGAAGCCCAACCTACGTCAAATCTGAACTCTGCCCCGGAATTCCCCTTAAAATGAGAACTCAGGCTAAAGTGAAAGCAGGTTGCACACAGCCTGTCTTCACAGAAAAACACGCTGCCGCCTGCCCCGGAGAGTGGCTTGTTTACTACAGATATGTGAGTAGGAAGAGGACCCTGCCTCCCTCCCTGCGGCTGTGTGTCTGTGTCTGTGTGTGCATGGGTAGCTGGGCTTCCCCAGGCTCCACGTGTGGGTGCCCTTCCACAGCTGTTGCTGCTCTTGTGTGCACACCCCTGGGTCTGTGAGCTTAACCGGGCTGCTGTTTGGATAGTGTAGGTTGCCACCCAAGGGGAAGAAAAAAAGAGGGAAGATATGGGAAGAAATGGGGTCTCAGGGCTCTTACTTACAGGTGAGTTTAAGCCTATGAACTGAGCTTCAGTTAAAAAAGAAAGAAAGAGAGAGAGAGAGAGAGAGAGAGAGAGAGAGAGAGAGAGAAAGGAAAGAAAGAAAGAAAGAAAGAAAGAAAGAAAGAAAGAAAGAAAGAAAGAAAGAAAGAAAGAAGAAGAAAGAAAGAAAGGAAGAGAAAGAAAGAAAGAAAGGAAGGAAGGAAAAGGACAATATTGGCTCTTGTAATCGAAAGATCAGACAGAGGCCGAAAACCAGGACTACAGGCTTTATTAGAGGAGAAGGACCTGCCGGGCTGTCTCGCAAGGGGAGGACAGCAACTCGTGCAGAGGTGAGCATGCCTTTTGAGGGGCGGAAAGGGAAGGAATGGGGGCTTAGTATACTCGGCGCGTGCTGATTGGTGGCTTAATGTATGTTCCATATAGGAGCAAGGGCTTAGGGTATTTGGCAGGTGTTGATTGGTGGTTCAATGTATCGTCCATATAAGGTACTTGGTTAGTCGCTCAGGTATTTCCAGGCTGCAGGTTAAATCATACTCCGCCCACCATTTGGGGGAAGGGAGGATCTATCAGTAATTGCAAAGTCCCTCTGGGGTAGGGCTGATTTCAAGTACAGTTGGGTACAAGGACTAGAATGAAGTCTTCAGGACATTCTGTCTCCACCTTTTAGAGGTGGGGCAGTACAATACAATGAAAATATCACTTAATGGCAATGGTGTGTTTTTTTATATATAATGTATTTTTATAGATTTCAGAGAGGCAGGGAGAGGGAGAGGGGGAGAGAGAGATGGAAACATCAATGATGAGAGAGAATGATTGACTGGCTGCCTCCTGCACGCCCCACACTGGGGATCGAGCCTGCAACCTGGGCTGTGCCCTTGACCAGGAATCGAACCGCGACCTTCTGGTTCATAGGTCGATGCTCAACCACTGAGCCACTCGGCTCCAGCTGGGCAATGGCAATGGTTTTAACCTATTGTGGGGAGCGTTGAAAGCTAGGGCCTCTCTTCACAAAAATACATATCAGGAACACCTACGTGCTACGCAGAATTCCTTCCTTCTCTTCCCTGTGCAGGGGGGCAGACTTTCTTTGCTTCTGCCTGGACTCGGGGTTTCTGAGAACTTGCCTCTCACAGGTTCAGAAGTGAGCACAGGAAGGGATGCCTTCCTCTGTCCTTGGGGAATCATGGCCATGGCCCCCAGCCATGATGAGGGTTGAGTTCTGGGATGGTAGCAGCTATGCTAGTTGTCTGGCCCCCCCCTGCCAGCCCTGTCCCTTCCCCTCCACCTCCCTTCCTCAGACCCCTCCCCGGGTCCTGCCTGGCCTTCCCCCTTTCAGCTTTGGGCCTCAATCTGTCTTTCAGCTGGAAGGTCTGTCACATGGAGGACGGCACAACAAGATCCAAAGAGTCCGTCTCTCTCGCAGCCGTGGCCAACATGGGGGATGAGCTGGTCTGTCCCCTTCCGCAGTCCCATTTTGGTCCCCTAGTGGGAAGGGCCTTTGTTCACCATCTTCCTTCATTTCCTCCCCACCCCTCACCTCGTTACTTCAACGATTAGGATCCCC
>NW_005370085.1:830153-833344 GCF_000412655.1 Myotis brandtii | reverse complement strand
CCTGTGTGCTGGCCTCCTCAGTGCAGAGCAGCCCCTTATTTCACTTCTTAAACACTTGTGTGCCCACCACGTGCCAGTAGGGCCTGCCCTAGTCTGAAAGGTCAGGAAGGTCTCAACAAGGAGGAGCCGTCGGGCTGGGATTTAAAGGATGAGAAAGAGAAAGCACGTGGGGGTGGGAGTGGCGTGGGGGTGAGGGTCCCTGAGGAAGTCTCAGCCTTTGAGGAGCTGGCAGGCATGTCCTTGCTGTGGAATGGCCAGGTTGGGGCCCACCACCCAGAACTCTGGAGCCTAAAATGACACCCTCTTCCCTCCCCTAGTTCCCTCCCCTTCACCACACTGCACAACCCAGGGTGCACCTTTCACATCGTAATTTGCAAGAGTAACCCCCCCTACATGTCAGAACCCAACTCCACAGACTGTGAGGTTATTGGTGTCCTGGGGCTGCACGACCAGGAGGCCCTGCTTGGGACTCCCCAGCAGCCACAGCTCAGGCACAGCTGAGTGTCCCTCCCTAGCACAGAGCCCAGCACACAGTAGGTGCTCAATGCATGCTCTGCAGAATTTCCGTTGACCTCTAATTACTTCCTGTGCAAAAGCCCAGCCCCCACCCCAGCCCACTCCTGGTGGCAGCCAGGGCCTCTCCCATTCTGGGCCCCCAGCTCCAGTTCTCACTTGGGGTGGCAGAGACACTGTGGTCACTCTCTGGTGGCTTTAGGAGGAAGGCCGGACCCCGGGCAGTGACTTGAACCATGCGGAGGACCGGAACGATTTGAACGAAGCCAGCCAGGAGCCCCTCTCAGGAAGGTAGGTGGTCTCCAGGAGGGGATGCAGGCAGGGTAGGGGAGGAGGCCACCACGGGGAGCAGGGGTGGGGAGCAGGGGTGGGAGCATGCTCTCTGCCAGGTAGAAAGGCAACTCCCTGTATCTTTGCTGAAGGAAGGAGAAAACACGATTTAGCAAATGAGTGCGCCAGGCCCGAGGCTCCCAACCTGCTTTGAAGCAGCCAGAGTGAAATCCCATTGGAAACCCCCAAATATGCTGCGGGGCTGCTCATGGTTTAACTTGGATGGGACCCCCAAACCAGACTGGCCCCCCTCTTAACCATTCAGTCTCTGGGCACCTTGGGGAACCTTGAGGCTTAGTTTGAAAACCTCTGGACTTGGTCAGGCCCCTCTTTTCACATGGGAAGGCTGAAGGAAGGGGATAGGCCCAGGCCACACAGGCAGCAAGTAGGAGCCTAGAACTAGGTCTCCCAATACCTAGGCCCACTGGGGTCCTCACTGGCCAGTCCTGAGTTGAGGAGAACAGGAGGCAGGGGTTCCATCTGTCTGTCCTGGAGCGAGATTGGGAAAGATGCACTTAGGAGGTGGGAGATGGGACAGAGAGAGGGAAGAGAGGGTCCTTAAAACAGCAGCTGATGCCTAATGAGCTCCGAGTGTGCAGCCTGTGGGACCACAGCGGCTATTCAGATTCCAGCCTCTACTGCAGGGCTAGGCCAGTGACCAAATGACCAGGCAAGAACTGGCATTGCACTGGGCCTGGAAGGCAGTGGGGTCACAGCTGGGGCATAAAGGGGGCTGTTGCCATGTCTCCGGAAGGACTACTGACTCAGCGAGGAGTGTCCCGGGTCCCAAGGGAGTAAATGCAGAGGTGGGAGCCTCTCCACCTTGCTCCATGGGACAGGAGGGAGGCAGCCGGCATGATTTGTGCATGTTGTTTGGTAGCTGGTTGCTGGTAAGTTCTTCCTGCTGGCAGGTCATTCCCCTCCAGCTCTGCAGGCAGGGTTATCACTGGGGTGGTGCTGAGTAGCCTGAGCCTTTCCTCGGTTTGCTCTGGGCTGGAGTTGCTCTTCCTCACTGTGGGATGTCAAGGCCAGTGCCTGGCTCACCCCATGTCACCATTTTATTGGAGCAGCTTCTACCTGGAGGTGCTGAGGATCCCCATGGGGACGGGAGTCTGGGGGCCACTTGTGGACCCTCTGGTCTTTCCCTAGGAGGACCCAGCAGGCCGCCCTGAGAGTGAGGCGCTTCCACAGGGAGCACGCACAACTGTTCCGATGGATCTGCATAGGCCTGCTCTGCACTGGTGAGCCTGGGCCCCGCCCCACCCACCCCTCCCACCCATTTCCGCCATCTCCACCCCAGCCATCCATGTCTCAGGGGAGGGTCGTTCACTTACCCAAGAATTCAACAGAGCTTTGTTGAGCAACAGCTCAGGGCGAGCTGCCATGCCAGAAGCAGGGTCAGCAGAATTAAGGAAGACCGGATGTTGTTCCCAAGGCACTCTGATCAGTAAGGGAGAAGACAACAACTATGTCCACATAGTGCAGCTTGCCATCTGGGAGCACAAAGGAAGGATGGGGTGATCAGGGAGGACTTCCAGGAGGAGGTGGCATCTGAGTCTCACAGGTTGAGCAGTAGTTGGCCAGGTGGAGGGGAAGGACAACAAGGAGTGAGAGGCACTCCATGCATAGGAACCCCAGGAGCAAAAGTGAAAAGGGACAGGATGTGAACAGGGAGCTGATCAACAGTCTAGTGTGGCCAGAGGGTAATGTTCTAGACAAGGAGCCAGAGGATGAGGCTGGACAGATGAGAAAGGGCTGATATTGCATCGATGTAAGAACATCCAAACCTGTAGAGAGTTTTTATGATACTTTATTTGAGTCAAACAGAGGATATGCCTGCCTGCAAGCAAGATCTCCATGGACTGAGAAAAATACTTCTGAGACTAACAGTTTGCAGTTTCTTTTATGCATTTGAGATTAAGGAGGGAACGAAAGGACGATTACATAAATGTGGGAGAAAGTCAAGTGCAGACTCTCCAACTAGTCTGGTAGCAGAGGGAGTGGAGTAGAGCTTACACTCACAGTGTTTCATCTCACATCTTTTATCCAATGGAAAGGCTACGCGTATCTTCCCATTCTTCAAGAGCCCTGGCTTTTGAAACTCATAAGCCAGGGAGAGATATTTCCCCTCTATCTACTATCTACTATCTACTAACATATTCCTTTCTTTTTTTTTTTTTTTAAATATATTTTATTGATTTTTTTTTACAGAGAGGAAGGGAGAGTGATAGAGAGTTAGAAACATCGATGAGAGAGAAACATCGATCAGTTGCTTCCTGCACACCCCCTACTGGGGATGTGCCTGCAACCAAGGTACATGCCCTTGACTGGAATCGAACCCTGGACCC
>NW_005370085.1:820544-828839 GCF_000412655.1 Myotis brandtii | reverse complement strand
GTGTCCCAATTACCTGAGGTAGACACTCTTGGTGCACTCCCTTGTGGGCTTTGTGCACAGTCTTGTTGTAGTTAAGCCTTGATTGTTGTAAGTAATACTGGGAGGATTTGACCTCCAGGTCACTTGGCTGTGAGAATCAGCTGTGTCTACAGTGGGAGGACTTCTGTGCTGAAGACACCTTTATGGGGCAAGACTTGCTTCAGTGGGGCTTTGGTGCTCACTGAGTCTGCTCCCTAAGTGTGTCCCTTATAGACCTGAGGAGTTGTAATTGGATAGTCCCACTCTGACCACTGGGTACACTGGCTCTTGGATCTAAGGAGGTGCTAATCTAGCCTCTGCCTGCACAGCTACCCAGCAGAAGCCAGCTGTAAAGCAATGCAAGTTGCCCTGGGGCCTTGAGGCAGCTGCAGTTTGTTAAGTTATTTTCAGATTACAAAGGGCTGGGCCTTTCATATGCAAACGCCTCGGTGCAGGGCTTGGGCGGGGTGGGTCCCAGGGGATCAACAGGGCGGGCGGAGTGAGCAGAATGGCTGCTCTCAGTCCTGCCTTCTGCCCTGGAGTTCCTACCGATGCCAGACAGTCCCGCTTCTCCCATATGAGTCTGGGTCCCCAGAGACTCACCCAGAACTGGAGCTCAGAGCCCGAGACTCCCTCCCGATTGAGAAAGACAATCTTAGGGGAAAATCCATTTGTTTGCCTCTTCCAGCATCTATCTAGAAACCATCCACATTCCTTGGCTCTTGGCCTCTTTCTATCTTCAAAGCCAGAAACAGTCCGTGGAGTTCTTCTCATATCCTATCACTCTGAGCTTCTCTTCTAGCTTCCTCTTCCACATTTAAGAACCATGGGACCTACCCAGATAATCCAAAATAATTTCCCTATTTAACAGTCAGCTGATCAGCAAGTTTAATACTACTATCTTTTTAAAAAATATATTTTTATTGATTTCAGAGAGGAAGAGAGAGGGAGAGAGATAGAAACATTAATGATGAGAGAGAATCATTGATCAGCTGCCTCCTGCACATCCCCTACTGGGGATCGAGCCTGCAACCTGGGCATGTGTCCTGACTGGGAATCAAACTGTGACCTCCTGGTTCACAGATCGATGCTCAACCACTGAACCACACTGGCCGGGCTCATATTCCTTTCTGGAGGCATAGCACAGACTGGTTTAGCTCCTCGAAGGGGAGGAGGGCAAAGGGGGAAAAGGAAATTCCAGGAAGAAAATGTCACTGATTCATACTTCAGAAGGGAATCCTGGCACAAATAAGCGGACGCCTTCCAGGAGTATCTGACTCACTTACTCTGTCCTCATTGGAACCCAGTGAGCTCTGGGGCATAGCAGGCACTCTTTTGACGCTAGAAAAAGCCACACTGTCTAGCAGTCAGTGATGGCGAACCTATGACACGCGTGTCAGAGGTGACACTCGAACTCATTTTTTGAGTTGATTTTTCTATGTTAAATGGCATTTAAATATATAAAATAAATATCAAAAATATAAGTCTTTGTTTTACTATGGTTGCAAATATCAAAAAATTTCTATATGTGACACGGCACCAGAGTTAAGTTAGGGTTTTTCAAAATGCTGACACGCCGAGTTCAAAAGGTTCGCCATCACTGGCTCTAGCTTCTTCCGAACACATCTCCTCGCTCACGTTTGGTCAGCACTTTCCAGCTTGCAGAGCCCTTATACACCACTCTATCAGTTACCTCGGTAACAACCCTCATCACAGGAGGGATGATTGTTGGCACTTCCAGGTGAGGAACTGAGGCTCAGAAGGGTTGGGTGAAGTTCCTGCCCTCCAAGTTCTGGATGGGGCAGTTGGAGCCAGAGGGCGGGGCTGCAGGGGCCCACAGAGACCCATGTCATCACTGACCCCCCCTTCTTGTACTTTCCCCTCCCACTGCCAGCGTTCGCGGCCTTCCTGTTGACTGCTTGCATCCTGAATTTCCAGAAGGCCCTGCCCCTGTTTGTCCTCACCTGTGTGGTCCTGGCCTTCTTGGCCTACAGCCTGTTGAAGAGGTGGCTGGGACCAAACGTGCTGAGGTGTGCCACGCCTTGGGGGCATTCCCGCCGCCGGAGCCTCTGGTTTAAGAGGTGAGTGAGCTCACAGCCCCCAGGTAGGGCGGGGTGAGAAGGAGCGGGGCACATTGACTGAGGGCCTCTGAGTCAGCTCTGGGGGCACAGCCAGGGCTGGGTGAGCAGGGCCTCGGGCCATCCCACCAGCCAGTTCCTGTGCCATGGGGAGCGTACTCCGCCCTGCTTGCCTTTTGGAAGCCCCAGGGCAAGCATAAAGGTGGCAGCAATCTTTGTGGACATTTGCCAGTTCCTGTCTGGTCTCTGCCCCAGTTACAACAGCTGACTGACAGCAGAGAACAGGACTCAGCAGTTTCCTAAAGTAAGAGACCCCAGCTCATCCGGGCAGGGAGGGCCTATCAGATCATTCGGGACATGTGTGAGACATGTAGCTGCAGGGTGGCCACCCTGGAGTCTGAATCAGCAGGCTGGGCTAGGGTCCAGGTGTCATTACTAAAAGGTAGCCCCCAGGGGATTTTGTTGTTGTTGTTAATAATCCTCACCCAAGGATATTTTTTCCATTGATTTTCAGAAACTAGAAGGGAGGGAAGGAGGGAAAGAGAGAGGGCGAAGGAAAGGGAGAGAGAAAGAGAAAGAAACATCGATGTAAGAGAGACACACACCCCAACTGGGACCAGGGATCAAACCTGCAACCCATGTAGGTGCCCTTGACTATGAATCGAACCTGAGACCCTTCAGTCCATGGACCGATGCTCTAACTCATGAGCCACATCGGCCAGGGCAACAGAGAATTTTTTTAAAGTATATTTTTATTGATTTCAGAGAGGAAGGAAGAGGGAGAGAGAGATAAAAACATCAATGATGAGAGAGAATCATTGACCACCTGCCTCCTGCATGCCCCCTATTGGGGGTTGGGCCTGCAATCCGGGCATGTGCCCTAACTGGGAATCACACCCTGACCTCCTGGTTCATAGGTCAGCACTCAACCACTGAGCCGTGCGGCCGGGCCTAACAACATGTACAGAGTGTATAATGGTGGGATGTGATCTCACTGTATTTAGTATTTAGTCCTCTCCCAACCCTGAGAAATGGGGAGCCTTTGGCCTCCTTTTCCCAGTGAGGAAATTAGATTCAGAGAGGCTAGGTGGTTTTCCTGAAGTCACACAGCTCTCTCCTCCCACCAGCCCTGAGTGCGCTTTCCCTGGAACCCAGGTGGTCTCCTGTGTGGGGTTGGGGAAGATGCTGAGGGTGATGTCTTTCTGCCTTTCCCCTGCAGGGGTATAGCCCTCGCAGCTTTCCTGGCCCTGGTCCTGTGGCTGGCTCTGGACACCTCCCAGCGGCCTGAGCAGCTGGTGTCCTTTGCAGGAATCTGCGTGTTCATTGGCATCCTCTTTGCCTGCTCAAAGCATCACCGCGCAGTGAGTGCTTAGTTGTCAGGCGTGAGTGGGGCTCAGCCCTTCCTCTCCCGCTGCCTCCTTGGCAATGCAACCACCCCAATATCAGGACCCCTCCTGGTTTCACAGTGTGGCTAACACCTCACCTCCTCCCCACTCCCCCCTGTCTCACCCCCGGCTCCAGCCAGGCCTTCCAGAGATCCTGATGCACACCTGAGTTTGGGGGTCACCACTAAGGAATCATTAAATGCTGAGAGGCATCCAGCTCCCTGCTGCTGGAGTGAGAACATTGACAGAGGGAGATTAGGGCAGTGGGGTCCCTGCCTATGGAGGAGGAATGGGGGGAGGGTCCAGGCAGATGAAGGTTACACTGAGGCCCGACCCTGAGGCTACAATTCCGCCCACCCAGCGATGACCCGGGACCAAGCGCCATGGCATGCCCAAGGCTGGTGAAGGCTTACATGGGTCCTCGGTTAGACCTGCCCACTCCTGCCTGCTGCCCCAGTCTCACTGCCGCCAAGGGTGTGGCCTATTATGAACTCCAGGAAGGATGTGACCACTGGCAATAGGTCCAACCTCTGGCTGGTCCAGCCCTATCCTACAGGCAGGCTAAAGCGCCCGTAGCCCCTCAGAGCAGCCCCCTGGCCTCTGCTCTCACCCCACCCTGTCCCTGGTGGGTGCCCCCGGGGAGCTGAGCTCACCAGGACCTTTCTGTATCGCCGGCAGGTGTCTTGGCGGACCGTGTCCTGGGGTCTTGGGCTACAGTTTGTACTTGGCCTCTTTGTCATCAGAACAGAACCTGGATTTATTGCATTCCGGTGGCTGGGCGACCAGATCCAGGTGTGTACGTGGAGCCCGGCTTCCCAGGGCATCTTGGGTTGCCAGGGAATGAGACGCCATTCTGTTGGGGGACAGTGGGAGGTGAGGCCTCAGAGAGGGATTGGGACCAAGATGGTTGGTGTGTAGTGGGCCCCAGACCAAGTGGGCAGCTGGGGGCTAGGCTGTGCATCTGGTACTTCCCTCAGTCCTGGTGCCCCCGGACAGAGTGGTCCCCTCAGAGGCTGGGTCTGATACCGGAGAGAGGCATGCGGTCCTTGGCAGTCATCAGTGATGTGGAATGTATAATGGGAGTGCTTAGAAAATTGCAACTTATTTACTTTGTGTATGTGTGTGTTTAAAGACAATGTTTAGTTTATTGAAGTTATACTTTCTAAATTTCATTTTTTATTGTAGTAAATACATGTAACAGTTACCAATTTAGCCATTTTTATTTTTTTAAATATATTTTTATTTATTTCAGAGATAAGGAAGAGGGAAAGAGAGATAGAAACATCAATGATGAGAGAGAATCATTGATCGGCTGCCTCCTGCACACCCCCTACTGGGGATTGAGCCTGCAACCCGGGCATGTGCCTTGACGGGAATCGAACCCGGGACCCTCCAGTCCGCAGGCTGATGCTCTATCCCCTGAGCCAAACCGGCTAGGACCCATTTTAACCATTTTTAAATGTCATTGAGTTTATTCACATTGTTGTGCAACCATCATGACTTACTTTGTAAAATATGAATTACGGAAGACAAAAGGTTAATCCTGTACTCAGCCCTGAAGGCACGCATTTCCACGTGCCCTGGAGGAGAAAGCCCTGTCCGGGCTCTGGCTCCGTGTGGGTGTTGGAGCAGAGGAGACAGAGCTGCTACTCCGGTCGTGTTCCCCATATTATAGATGGGGACGCTGAGGCCTGGATAGGAGAAGTGACTCGTCCCTGCAGCCACAATGCAAGTTCCAGACCTAAATCAGGTCTTCTGTGGAAGTGTGGCCAGATTCAAACACCAAAGCCAAGAGCCTGGGGCAGGGACAGATGGGGGCTGTGCCCTTGGTCAGGAGGGAGGGGGGAGCAGGCCGGCAGGTGAGGCAGCCCTTGACAGCCGTCTCACCTCTCACTGTTTGGCTCCCTTTGTTGTTTATTTATTCTCTAAATAACTCTCATCTCAGAGCATTTCTTTAAACTTTATTGAAAGGGTGTATCTTCTGGAGAGAGTGGCCATCAATGGGGCTTTAACGACGCACACTGCCACGTGGTGTCCAGCCCCTACAAGGCCAAGGCCTGGGGGCCTCGTCCTGGGACCAACCTGCCACTGTTTCCTCCCTCCTTCCCTCATGGGCTCACTCTGGATTTCATTTTATTTTGTTTTCTCCTTTCAGACCTTCCTGAGCTACACCAAGGCTGGCTCCAAGTTCGTGTTTGGGGAAGCTCTGATCAAGGATGTCTTTGCCTTTCAGGTCAGCTGACTGTTAGCCCACAAGGCCTTTAGCAGCCTCTTCCAGGCACCTCCAGCTAGTGGGGAGCCCGAGCCAGCTGTGTGGGCCAGGCCTGGGCGGGGGTTCTAGAAGCTATTGAAGTGAAGCCTTGGGTCCTGGGAGGGGCCCTGGCAGGAGGATGGCTTGGCTTAGCGGTTTGCTTTTAGTTCTGTTAGCTGCATCTTTCCTCTTTTCTCCCTTTCTGGAAGAATGTGCACAGACCTGCAACTTGCATCTCTCCCCTAAGCACCCTTCAGAACCATGAATTCATAGCCCATCAGGCTACGAGGATCCTCAGCGATCTTGGGCCTCCCTTTATACTACAGGGGGTCACCCCAAGAGGAGCAGTGACCTGGCCACAGTGGCCCAGCAAGTTAGGGCAGAGCCAGGCCGAGAGCTGGGTCATTGGACTTCCAGTCAAGTGATGTTTCCTCATATGCTAAGTAGAAGTCAGTGACGTCATGCCTCCCTTCCAAAGAGCATGCCTAATCGCAGTAGAAATACATTTAAATCATATTAATGGTTGCTAAAGATTTTGAGATTGGATGTTCTGTTAAGAGAGAAAAACCAAGGGAGGGAGGGAGGTTTATCATTAACCAGCCTCAGCATTTTCCTATCAAACAATAACTGTTTCCTGGCCGCTGTGAGGCCCTGTCCTTTGGACAGACTGTCAGTGGATTAGCCAGGGCTTTCTGAGCAAAGATGGGTCAGGCGAGGGAGGACTTCAGACAAATGCTCCTTGGCCACAGAACTCCCTCTCTCACAAGATTCACGAGTCACAAATTTCCCTCCTCCCTGCATTATGCACACACACACATAAACACATACATGCACACATGCATACATGCACATGAACACACACACATGAACACCCACACTTGCCAGGATTGGGACTTATCCTCAGTGTAGGAGTGGCTTTGTGGCTGAGTCGAATAGAAGACTCAGAAGCTTTCTTTTGGTTCTTTCCATGAATCATGTGGACCTGGTCCAAGGCCCTTGGCCCATGTCAGCCTGGGGAAGTTTTCTTTGGGCTCGCTCAGATTTTCAGAATCCAAGCTGCTTCCAGCTGGGCCACAGTCCAGCTCATCACTCCTCCAGGAAGTTGAGCCCCTGCAGGAGGCTTCTTCAGTCCCCAGCGCCCCTGGCCTGGAGTCCAGCACAGTGGAGGTGGCAGCCTGGCTGGATCATTTTGACTAGTCATTCCACCTTGGCTCTATCTCCCTTCTGGTAACTTTCCACCCACATGATGGCCTCCCCCCAGGCTCCCGCATCCTTCCTGGGTCTGGCTGAGCTGGAGCACACGTCCGCTCATCCCTTCACTAACACTCCTGCCTCTGGAACATGCACCGCTTGCTAAGCTCAGCAGTGCTGCTCACATGGTCTTTCTGAGGAAGCCCTAGGGAAGTGGTTCTCAACCTTCCTAATGCCGTGACCCTTTCATACAGTTCCTCATGTTGTGGTGACCCCCAATTTCATTGTTACAAATTGAACATAATTAAAGCATAGTGATTAATCACAAAATCAATATGTAATTATATATGTGTTTTCTGATGGTCTTAGGCGACCCCTGTGAAAGGGTCGTTTGACCCCCAAAGGGGTTGCAACCCACAGATTGAGAACCGCTGCCCTAGGGAGAAGGAAATGTTCTCACCTCCCAGGGGTTTCAGGTGTCTGCCTGATGCAGCCTCTGCAATCCCCAATGGTCAGCAGTGCCACATTTTGGGGGGGGAAAAAAGATAGTAAGTAAGACAAGGACAAAAAATACCCCAAATAAAATAAGGACTGAAAGGTACCATTGGATTGCCCGACTGCTGTGGCTTAGTGGTTGAGCGTCGACCTAGGAACCAAGAAGTCATGGTTCAATTCCCTGTCAGGGCAGGTACCAGGTTGTGGGGGTCTATCCCCAGTAGAGGGCATGCAGGAGGCAGCTGATTGATGCTGTTTCTCTCTCGTCAATATTTCTATCTCTCTATGCCTCTTCCTCCCCCCCCCCACCTCTCTAAAATAAATTTTAAAAGCATATTTAAAAAAAAGAGAAGGTACTGGAGAAACCAAGATGGCGGCATAGGTAAACACCTGAAATTGCTGCCTCGTACAACCACTTCAAAATTACAACTAAAGACAAAACAGACATCACCCAGAACCACAGGAAGGCTGGCTGAGTGGAAATTCTACAACTAGAAGGAAAGAGAAAAGCACACTGAGACTCAGGAAGTGCGGAAGTAAAGTGCAGAGGTACGGAGGCGCACGCGGCAAGGGCTGGCAACGGAGGACGCCAGTGTCTTTTTCAATCGGGAGGGAGTCTCAAGCTCCCGACAGCCCTGACTACAGTTCCGGGCGAGTCTCTGGGGACCCAGACTCATACGGGGAGAAACTGGACTGTCTGGCAGCGGGTGGAACTTGAGGGCAGCTTTCTCAGAAGTGCTTGCAGCGATTACCGAGGGACACTTAGGGCAGGACTGAGGATCTGCCAGAGCTATTTACTCCGCCCTGTTGATTCCCTGAGACCCCGCCCCACCCAAGCTGCAAGCAGAGGCTTTTGCATATGAATGGGCTGGCCCTT
>NW_005370085.1:818077-818721 GCF_000412655.1 Myotis brandtii | reverse complement strand
AGAGGAAGAAGAAGAAAAAAGGTAAAGATAAAAATTATGAACAACAATTACATATCTATCAACAAGTGAATCTAAAAATCAAGTGAATAAAAAAATCTGATGAACAGAGTAAACTGGTGAATATAATTGAATCAGGGGCATAGAAAGGGAGTGGACTGACAATTCTCGGGTGGGGGGGAAGGGGTGTGGGGGTGCAGGAAGAGACTGGACAAAAATCGTACACCTATGGATGAGGACAGTGGGAGGGGTAAGGGCAGAGGGTGGGGAGGGAACTGGGTAGAGGAGAGCTATGGGGGGGAAAAAGAGGAACAACTGTAATAATCTGAACAATAAATTTTATTAAAAAATTTTAAAAAGGTACTATTGGATTTAGTAATTACCATTTTCAGGGGAGGGACTGGGAAATAAATGGGATGCAAAGGAGGGAGTTGGGACCTCTGAACCAGGAGAGCTCTGAGAGAGTGGCGTCTGCAGAGGCCTCTGAAGGAGACTTGGACAGGCAGGGGCAGGGTGAGGAGTGCGGGTGAGGTCAGCAGGAAGTCAGGAGGCATGTCCAGTTTACCTGCTTTTCTGTAAGTTGCTGATGTTGCAGCAATTAGCCTGAGGCATTTTCTCACTTTGGGTCATTGTGGTTCCTCGTTGCC
>NW_005370085.1:811327-817785 GCF_000412655.1 Myotis brandtii | reverse complement strand
TCAGAAATTGCATTTCTAATGAATTCTCAGGTGGTGCTGCTGGTCCAGGGACCACACTTTGAGAACCACTTGCTGAGAAGAGCTAGAAGTACTTCTCCCTTGAGTTATGGGTACTAGCAGGCACAGCCTGCTCTGAGTTTCCACAAAGCGGTGGTCAGGACTTACTGGGGCAGCTACACCCTGGGCTCAGGCTACCGTTGGAGGGGATGGGTGCTGCCCCCAAAACAGGGAAACGAGGCCCCAGGGCTGGCACAGAGCAGAGCTCCTCAGGGTCACGCAGGGTCTGGGCAAGCTGCTTGGTGGGCAGGGGGTACGCTGTCTCTTGGCAGGTGTGTGACCTTGGGCAGGTAACCAGCATCTCACAGCCTCAGTGTCCCAGTTGTGGAGTGAGGTTTCCTGGCTGGGAGATCCTATTGGCCTCAGGGACCTTGTTTAGTATTAAATGTCCCACCTTAGAAAGATCAGGCCCATCTCTCTCCTCTCCCATGCATCTTCCCTCCCTAGACAGTCACCATTTAATCCAAAACACAGCCTCCCTTCCACTATCGATCCCCATCTCTCAGAGAGAAATGTCTCTGATTGCTTCCCCGAGAAAGCCATTCTGCAGTTGGGTCCAGCGCCCTGGGCACCCTCCTTCCTGGCTCCAGCCTTCTCCGCAGCTGCCAACCTGCAGAGCACTCGCCTCGCATGCTAAATTGGACAAGCTGTCTAGACAGTACGTGCTCCTCCGTGCATTTTACTCCAAGGGTACAGCAGAGTGATGTCAGCACCCCTCGTGCTGAGGGTGTGTCCAGCACCAGGCAGTCACAGGGAGTCATGGGGCAAGAAAGGGTTTATCCAGACAGTGCCCGTGTTCCCTGGCAGGCGACATCCCCCACGGCAGTGACGCCGGTGACAGATGCCAAGTGGAGCAGGTCCAGATAAATCCCACAGCCTCCTTGGGAAGGGAAGGGAAGGGAAGGAAAACCCCTCATCTTGTCTGGTCTCCATGGGAGCTGCCCGGGGCAGTCTCTGTTCTCACAGGGCCATTCTGTCATCCCCGAGCATTTTGAACCAAAGCCTGATTCTGATTGCTCAAGATTCTCTCTTCTTAAAAACAACAACAACCCTTCCTCCACCCCTCTCTGCTCCAGCCCCTCTTCCTTCCCACATAGCAAGCTTCTCCGCAGAGCTTTTACCCTTGCTGTTTCTTTCTCCCCCTCCTCCTCCCCCTCCTCCTCCTCCTCCTCTTCCTCCTCCTCCTCCTTCTTCTTCCTCTTCCTCTTCTTCTTTTTTTAATCCTCACCCGAGGATATTTTTCCATTGATTTTCAGAGAGAATGGAAGAGAGAGAGAAAGACAGAGAGAAATATCGATGCGAGAGAAACACATCAAATGGGCCAGGGAGGTGCCTGTAATTGAGGTACGTGCCCTTGATCGGAATCGAACCCCGGACCCTTCAGTCCGCAGGCTGACGCTCTATCCACTGAGCCAAACCAGCTAGAGCTGTTTCTACTGCTTCCTGTCCCGCTCCTCCATGGTTCCCTGACGCCTGGCCTCTGTCCCCTCCCCTGGTCTGACACTTTCTCACCTAGGAACCAGGGGCCTCGGAATCGCTGTGCCAAGGGCCCACCTCAGTCCTTATTTTCCTAGAGTTCTCTGGTGCGTCTGGCCCAGCTGACCAACCGTGCCTTCTGGAAAATCTGTCCTTATCTCCTGGGCTTCCTCCAACGTCTCTATTTCTTCTGTCTCCTCCATGCACCCCTCCTTGCCCTGTCACCCTTTCATGAGGATGACCCCAGGGCCCTGGCCTTAGTCCCAGCCCTTCTCACTCAGGGCAATTTCCTCTGAATTACATCTGCCCCTAGGCCTCAACCTGTACTTCTGTGCAGACGAGAGCCCCACCCACATGGAGGCCTGGCTCAGACCTCACCTGACCTTTTATCCCACTTGGATGTTCTGTAGGCATCTCAAACCCAGCATTCAAACCTGAACTGATGAGCTTTCCCCAGACCCTCCTCTGCCCACGCTCCCTCCCCTGAGACTGTCCACCTGGTATAGAAAATTGGAGGAGCAACCCTGGCCGGTTTGACTCAGTGGGCAGAGCGTCGACCTGTAGACTAAAGGGTCTGGGTTCCATTGCGGTCAAGGTCCTGTATCTCAGTTGCAGACTCCTCCCCGGCCCAGGCCCTGATCGGGCATGCGTAGGAGGCAACCAATTCATGTGTCTCTCTCACATTGATGTTTCTCTCTCTCTGTCTCTCCCCCTCCCTTTCATTCTCTCTAAAAAATCAGTGGAAAAATATCCTCGGGTGAGGATTAACAAAAAAAGAAAGAAAATTAGAGGAGCAGATGAGAAATTGGACATAGATAAAGAAGAAAACAAAGTGTCCACAGTCCCAGCACACAGAAGCCCCTCCTCCGACTGCTTGGGTGAACTGCTTTTTTTTTTTTTAATATATTTTTTTATTGATTTTTTTACAGAGAGGAAGGGAGAGAGATAGACAGTTAGAAACATCGATGAGAGAGAAACATTGACCAGCCGCCTCCTGCACATCTCCTACGGGGGATGTGCCCGCAACCCAGGTACATGCCCTTGATCAGAATCGAACCTGGGACCTTTCAGTCCACAGGCCGACGCTCTATCCACTGAGCCAAACCGGTTTTGGCTGGGTGAACTGCTTTTAATGTTTTCAATGGTTGTGATATTCCAACTCTCCCACTTACCATTTCAGCATAAGAATGCTCCCATGTTGTTACCAACTCTGCCCGACTTACTATTTTAAACCTGTTTGGAACAGATCACACATTTCAACAGAACAAAAGGGGATATAGTAAAAAGTGGGTCTCCCTCCTGCACCCGCGCCCCCCCCCAAGTCACCCAGTTCCCTCTGCAAGGCAGCTGCCATCCCAGGCACTCGCAGATCCTTCTAGTGATATTGCGTGCCCACACAGGAGCGCACACAATGCCACCCACCCTTTTCTACACATAGAACAGCACCCTGTTCTACACCTTCCCTTTTTATTTAACGACTCTCTTGGAAATGATTTCAGAGAGAGCTGCCTCGTTCTCACTTCCCAGCCTTAGTGCTCCACTGTGTGGCCGTACATCAGGTTATTAAACTCCCCCTCCCCCGAGACACATTCGCAGTATTGCCTGTCCTGGTGACTAGAAATCAGCCTGCAGTGAGGCAGCCCTGGGGTGGGGCCCTGGAGTGGGGCCCTGGCCAGGAGACGGGGTGATGGATGGGAAAGAAATTTTGAAGGAAGAATTGGTGAGGCTCAGAGTGAGAAAAGAGAAGTGACAAGCTTGGGAATAGGGAGCGAGGTGACAGGAGGAAACGCTGGTTGCAGGTCCATGAGGAGTCTCATTCTGAGCCAGATAAGGGGCTCCTAACTCAGGCCCAAAGCACAGGAGGGAGGTTGAGGCCAGAGTCATGGGCCAGGGAGTGAGCTCACAGCCAAGGACAGACACTGTGCAAAGAGAGAGAAAGAACACTAGCCAGTTTCGGCTCAGCAGATAGAACGTCGCCCTGAAGACCGAAGGGTCCTAGGTGTGATTCCGGACAAGGGCATGGACCTCGGTTGCAGGCTCCTCCCCAGCCCAGGCCCTGGTCAGGGCTCGTGCAGGAGGCAACCAATCAATGTGTTTCTCTCACATCTGTATTTCTCTCTGCCTTCCCCTCTCTCTTCCACTCTCTCTGAAAATCAATGGAAAAAATATCCTCAGGTGAGGATTTAAAAAAAAAAAAAGAGCGAGAGAAAGACATCTTATGCTCGTTTTACAGGCCATAAAAAAGTGGTGGACTCTTTCCTGCCTCTCTACCACAACACAGGTGGTGAGGGGAGAAAGATGGATGGCTGGGCAGATGGTCGATATTTAGAGGGGACCTACGTGCCTCTGGAGAGGCCGCATATGTAATCCCATGCACTGAATTCAGAGCTGCTTCCCTGACCCTGTCAGGCCTCTGAGAGGCAAGGCCTTGGGTGGAGAGGCTGCCTGGTATCCCTGAGGCCCTGCCTGGTCCCAGCCACCCACCTGCCTCTCACCCGGGGCCTCCGCTCTTCCTGCAGGTTCTGCCCATCATTGTCTTCTTCAGCTGTGTCATGTCCATTCTCTACTACCTGGGCCTCATGCAGTGGCTGATCCTGAAGGTGAGTCCCAACACCGTGGCCTGGGCTCTCCCAGAGACATCTGCTCCGGGGGTTCACACTCTCCCAGAATGCCTTGCTCCCATGGCTCAAACCCTCCCCCAACCCCCAAGCCTTTCTCAAATCTACTGCTAACCAAATATCTTTTCACAGAGTCTGTTGTCATGATACTAGGCAGACATGGCACCACAATCCAGGGTAATCTTTGTGGGAGGGAAGTTTGTAGAATGGAGGGTGCATTGAGAAGAAATGTTAGAGGGGAAAAAATAATTCATACCAAAAAATCTTATGAGACTGGAGCAGGGGCCACATTGGCCAGACTTAGCTGGTGTAAATGCCAAATCCTGTGCTTATGTTCATAATATCTGCTGCACAAAATCAGGATGCAGGAGACAGCATTGCACCAGGCAAAAGATTATGAGTTTTTAGCTGATTGAGCTCAGAATAAACCAATACCATCAGGTGGCTGCCGGGAATGCAGAAACCGCCTGCGGTTATGTTAAGAGTTCACAGAGTGTGGCATGAGGGAGGCAAAGATGCCTCAATTTGGAGAATGTGTTTAACCAAGGGGCTATGACAAACTGAACCATCAGAGAGAGAGAGTGCAGGGCCGAACATATGCTCCACGGACTGGCTGGAAGAGGTAGGGATGATGGGCCTGGGAAAGAGAAGGCCCGGGTGGAGGAGGTTGTGGATAGGATAGCTGTCTCCGAACATGGAGGGAAGGGGCAGTTTAGGAGGTACCAGCAGTGAGGAGAAATTCCAGAGAAGCAGATTTCATCTTGTTTGAAAGGAAGAACTTTCTAATATAGCGTTTCCAAAGCCTTATTCATGAAACTCTGGTTCCATAGCAGCTTAATAAATGCTACTAGGTAAAGGGATCCCACAATAAAATGGTTTTGTTTGTGTTGTTTTTTTTTTTTTTGATGCTAACAAATTTAAACAAGTCTTGTGCGGGACTTGTCAGAGCCTTTACTGAGCTAATATGTAGTAGTTATCTCTGAGGTGTGTGTGTGTGTGTGTGTGTGTGTGTGTGTGTACAGTAATTCTCAAATATATTTGACCAAGGAATCCTTTTTTTCATGGATGGTAAGTCCCCATCAATGGAGGTTTGGAAGGGGAAGATGAATGGACCTTTTGGAGGAAATGTAGGGGAGGGGGCTCCTGCGTGGGTTGGGAGTTGGAAGGAAGCCTCGTAAGGTAACTCCTGACTCTCTCTGCCTCTGGGACTTGCTGATGCCAGCCCTGCTTGCTCCTAGATTGCCTGGCTGATGCAGGTCACCATGCGCACCACCGCCCCTGAGACCCTGAGTGTGGCTGGAAACATCTTTGTGAGCCAGGTGGGTCCTGCACCTCCTGCTGTCATGCCTGTCAGCAGCCTCCCCATGGAGACCAGCTGTCCTGGGTCCCTGGAGCTCTGATTTAGTCAGTAGAAGAGCCATTGAACCTTCTCCCGGGGTCACCAAAGACGGCTGCCCCAGGGATGCACATCTGGGTCATGCCAGGGAGGATGCTATCTGGCACCTCCTACTGCTCTGGGCCTAGGCTGCCTTCATCAGCGTAGAGACTCACAAATCCTAGAGATGGAATCTAACTTTCCCCTTTTGTACACGAGGAAACCGAGGCTCAAGGGTAGGAATGACCGGCTAATATCCAACAAGATAAGCCAGGACTTAGAATCCCATTTTTTTTAGTTCCTGACCAGGGTTCTTCCTACTACATCCTTTTGTCTTTCTTTTCCCCTTCCTCTTTCTGAAAATGTATTTTTCATAGTAAGTGTGACTCTGAAGGCACGGTTAGTCCTGAGTCCCTCCCTTTCAGAAGGCCTGACCCTCCTGAGGGCGAGTCTCTGCAGACCATTCCAGGATCCAGGCCCATCTGTCACCAAAAGACATACTTGCCTTTCTTTCTGACAACCCCAGGCTTCATTAAAAGCTCAGCCTGGCCAGCATGATTCAGTGGTTTAAGCATCAACCTATGAACCAGGAGGTCACTTTCAATCCCCAGTCAGGGCACATGCCCAGTTTGTGGACTCTATCCCAAGTGTGGGACGTGCAGGAGGCAGCCAATCAATGATTCTCTCTCATCATTTATGTTTCTCTCTCTCTCTCTCTCTCTCTCTCTCTCTCTCTCTCTCTCTCTCTTTCTCTCCCTTTCTCTCTGAAATCAATAAAAATCCTATATAATAAAAGGGTAATATGCAAATTGACCCTATCAGCAGAACAACCAGAACAACTGCTGGACCAGTCACTCTGGGGCGCACTGACCACCTCTTGGTCCCTTCCCCCAGCTGTCAGGCACCGATCACCTGATGGCGAATAGGGAACT
>NW_005370085.1:789930-811316 GCF_000412655.1 Myotis brandtii | reverse complement strand
GGGCGTGGGGGGGGGGGGGCGGCGGGGGGCGGGACCGGCTGCGGGCAGCTGGGGAAGATGGCCCTGATCGCAGGTCAGGCCTAGGGACTATACCTGTGCATGAATTTCATGCACCAGGCCTCTAGTATATTTTAAAAAAACAAAAAGTTCAGACCCAAGTTACATCTGCTCCTGGCCCTTTGCATGAAAAGAGGTCATTCTTTGAACCTCTCTTATCCTCTATTTGCTCTCCTGAAAAAGGGGCATGATGTCTTCCTTCTCAGAAGGTTGTGAGTAATAACTGTGAGGTGCTTGGACGTGGTAGGAGCTTGACACAGGAGCATTATCAGGCCAAGTGGCAGGGCTGGGGGTCCTTGTACAGAGCCAGTCTGATGCAGATGTTCAGAGTGATTCAGTCAAGTACAGACCACAGTCTTCACCCCACCTGCTATCTCTTTCCTTGCGACCCCCAGCACTCACTGGGAGCTGCCCACTCCGGTGGGGAGGGAACTCCCCAGGTTCCTGTTCTGGCCCGGCCAGTTCTGTTTGTCTGATACCTTTCCTGCTTGCAGACCGAGGCTCCTCTGCTGATCCGGCCCTACTTGGAGGACATGACGCTCTCTGAAGTCCACGTTGTCATGACCGGAGGCTATGCCACCATTGCCGGCTCCCTGCTGGGTGCCTACATCTCCTTTGGGGTATGAACACACTCCTGAAAGGGAGTGTAATTTGCTGTCAGTTTTAAAATACTTCCCCTTGATCCAGTTAGGAATATCGGGATACAGAAATATTTTCACAAGTGGTCAAATATGCAAAATTCTACTATTATTTGCAATAGAAGAACAAAACAAAACAAGAAACGACCTAAATGTCAAGCAGTGAGGGGATGAGTTGGGAAAATTTATCCATACAATGCCGTGCCACAAGCCCCTAGAGCAGCGGTTCTCAACCTGTGGGTCGCGACCCCTTTGGCGGTCGAACGACCCTTTCACAGGGGTCGCCTAAGACCATCCTGCATATCAGATATTTACATTACGATTCATAACAGTAGCAACATTACAGTTATGAAGTAGCAATGGAAATAATTTTATGGTTGGGTCACAACATGAGGAACTGTATTTAAAGGGCCAGAAGGTTGAGAACCACTGCCCTAGAGTGAGGTGGGCCGTGGTCTGCCTTTCACTGTCCCTGATGCTGTGTATGTATGCGTCGAGGGATGACAGAATGACCCGCACTGTCCTCTTCTCTGGTCCCAAATTCCACCTCTCATCTCTGTCCTTGGGGGTGGCCAAGGGACAAGCCAGACTGCCCCTCAGCACTTTCTCCCTCAGGACACTGGGCTGCACTAGTCAGCTCAGCTCCACACCCCACCGAGCTGCCTGGGCAGAGAGGTGGCTCTGTGACCTCAAGAAGTTCTCTTGTCTTTGTCTTCCGACCTGGCACCCTCCCATCTAGAATTTTCGAGGTCACCTGCTTCACACTGAGGCTTAGGGAAGGTCCATCAGAGCTGGTGCACCCCCCAACCACTCCACCTCCAATTGATTTAGGAAGGCGTTTGATATTTCAAAACTGGAAACTCAAAACTGTTCCCGAAGCTTTTTTTTTTTTAATATATTTTATTGATTTTTTACAGAGAAGAAGGGAGAGGGATAGAGAGTTAGAAACATCTATGAGAGAGAAACACCGATCAGCTGCCTCCTGCACACCGCCCACTGGGGATATGCCCGCAACCAAGGTACATGCCCTTAACCGGAATCGAACCTGGGACCTTTCAGTCCACAGGCCGACGCTCTATCCACTGAGCCAAACCGGTTACGGCACCGAAGCTTTTTTTCATGGTGGCGTATTAGGGGCGGGAATGCCATAATATTTTCAGGACTTAGGGCCTTTGACTGTCTTAACTTGGTTCTAGGTCTCACTGCCAGTTAAAAGAATGGTCTTCTTTCTGCTGCATCCATGTGGCTGCCCTTACTTCAGGCTAAAATCCTGGAAGAACTCTGTCCCTTTTCCACAACCTGCCTTACAACTCATCCTGCTCTCCTTCCCCTTCTCGGGCAGGAGTCCAGGGCGGCCCCAGGCAGCAGGGGCCTGGGTGCCCACTTGCCTGTAGCTCTACAGAATATGCAGAGGCTGCCAGGACCAGCCAGATGACCAGGGTCTCCATTCACAGCCTTATCTGGCAGCCCCCAGGCTACCGCCCAGCTGGCCCAGGTGAAAAGCACCTACTAGAGAAGTCTGGTATCAGAGAAGCTCTCTTCTGCCCCCACCTGGCTCTTGGCCGCCACTGCAGCAGCCTCGGACCTTCTCCCACAGCCCTGCCTTCTTCCCATCCTCTCCCCTCTCCTTTCACTCCCTCCTCAAGGCACTTCGTCACTGTATCCTTGCTCTGCCCTCAGCCTCTCACTTACAGGAAGATCCCTCTTGTTCTCTCCTCCTTTCTCATTGTTGCTCAGCTTCTGGATCCCTCTGCCCTGCACCTTCCTATTGCTAATATCTGGATATTTCTGGACCCGCATTGTCCAACCCAGTAGCCATGAAGCCACACATGGCTGGCTATGGAGCACTTGAAGTGGGGCTGGTCTGAAATGAGAGCTGCTCTGAGACTTAGTATGGAAAAAGTCCATATGTCGTATTAATAAGTTTAATATTGATGACATGGGTGGAGAGATAATATTTGGGATAGAGTGGGTTAAATAAAATGTATTATTAAAATTAATTCTACCTGTTTCTTTTTAATTGGCTACTAGAAACTTTAAAGTCAAAGATGTGGTTCTCATTGTATTTGGCTTGGACAGCGCTGATCTAGACCTTCTCTCTGGTCTGGGACCCTAGGATTATTTGACTGAATTCTTTCATGGTGGCCTGCACATGGTACATCTCCCTCTTCACCATATTTTCCAAAAGCTCTAATGCAGGCACCCACTCTCTTCACTAATCCTGGAAACCAGTCTCTCTACCCACCCCTCTGGTTCAGGAGCCACCGCGAGAGGAGATTAAGATGTGTGCCAGGCCCTAACCGGTTTGGCTCAGTGAATAGAGCGTCGGCCTGCGGACTCAAGGGTCCCAGGTTCGATTCTGGTCAAGGGCATGTACCTTGGTTTCTGGCACATCCCCAGTTAGGGGGTGTACAGGAGGCAGCTGATCGATGTTTCTCTCTCATCGATGTTTCTAACTCTCTATCCCTCTCCCTTCCTCTCTGTAAAAAATCAATAAAATATATTTTTTTAAAAAAAGATGTGTGCCAGGAGCTGTGGACACGCCAGGCAGGGTGACACTGAGGAGCGGGCAGTGCCACTGATGCTCCTTAGTCAGTTGTGCAAGAGTGGGGCACAGGTCAGCGGGGTCCTGAGTGAGGCCAAGTGAACATCCACTACTTAGTTTCAACATCTGTAAGATGGGCGAGATTACTGCCCACCGCACAGCAGCTTAAGAATTAAATGCAATATCATGCAATTAGCATGATATTGAAGACATGGTAGTTACTTCTCTGACATAGTAGGGTCAGAAATACCTCCTCCTGAAACAGGCCAGTGTCATGCTCTGTAGTTGTCTGGATGTATTTTCTTTCTCAGTAAAGATCTTTCTTAAAAAATATATTTTTCACTTGGAAGCTGAATAGCATGTTATTAAATATTGACTGGGTTACCAATGAGATCAAAGAAGAAATTAAAAACATCCTGGACACTCACTTTTTGGATAATAGTAAGAGCTACAATGGTGGAGAGAGGGATAGAAGAGTGGGCGGAAATGCATCTTGCTCTCTAGTAGATGGCCAGCAGGTAGGGAACATCAGATCCCTATGAGGGTAATACCTGGCAGAGAATAAAAAGCCTGTGGGAGAGGTTCAGGTGTGCTACATGGGCTATAAAGGAATCATTTCACTTCGCAGAGTGATGTGAGAAAGCTCAGGGGAGGAAGGGATATGCACATCCAGCCTTGAAGTAGACGAATGGATTTTGATGGGCAGAAAGAAGGGTGAAAGGAACTCATCCTGCCTTTAGAGAGCATAGTCTATTAGCACAGGAAACTCTGAACATCCGCAGTTTCAGTGTAGAGGGGTCTGGGATGTCGTAGAAGAAAGAAGAAAGACTACTGGCGATGGCATTGTCAGGCATCCCGAGAAGGTGCCTGTGGAGTAGGATCGCTAAAGATGAGAAGGAATATGTGCCCTGGCCCCCAGCACCAGTGTGTCTGTTTAGTGGAGGGTATTGCACCGCAAAGACACAGAAGCATGAGCGAGGATGCATCTGTGAGGGAGAACAAGCAGTAGTTTCCCCTGTGCTATGTGCACAGGTAAGTCCCAGACACTGCAGAGATGGTAGGGGCCTGCCCAGTATGGAACTTAAACTGAAGTGGAAGGTTCAGATGAGAGACACTGGAGGCAGACAGTCCTGCGCGCGCGCCTGTGTGTCTGTGTAGTTAGGAGAATGCTCTTCCTATACCTGTTCCTGAAAAAGCTGAGCAAAAGACCTCTAATTTGCCTTCCTTTTCTTTTTTTTAAAATATATTTCTATTGAGAGCGAGAGAGAGAAATAGAAACATCAATAATGAGAGAGAATCACTGATCGGCTACCTCCTGCACACCTTCTACTAGGGATTGAGCCTGCAACCTGGGCATGTGCCCTTGACTGGAATGGAACCCAGGACCCTCCAGTCTACAGGCTGACGCTCTATCCACTGAGCCAAACCAGCTAGGGTTTTGCCTTCCCTTTCTTAAGCAGAATAGTCAGAAACCCAGTTATCAGTGCCAACCAGTTTGGGTTACTTTTATACTCAACAATGAACTGGAAGGTATTTCAGAGGTAAAGGTTAACCCCTATCTTTATTGTTACCATTATTTTAGATCTCCAATTTTATCTACAGCAGAAATATATTGCATGTATGTGTGAATGTGCTGTATACTATATCACCTCCTTTTCTGTGGAGCAATATGCATCCAGTCACAAGCAAATAACATCCAGCTTCTTACCTCAACTGCCCTGTGTGACTGGAAACATTAACACCAAAGAAGGACAATGGCCCAGAAAGCCCAGGAAGATGAGAGAGAACTTTCACAACTTGTGAACATGTAGGTACCCACCCGTGTCTTACATTGAAAAATAAAATTCTAAATTCTGTGACAGATGGCAGTGTGGTCATTCCTTTGCATCCCATTGACACGGCCTGCCTCCTAACCCCACAGTTTAACTTCTCTCCCTCTGATTCTGCAAGTTAACCTGAAACGTTCAGGGAATCCAAGAAGCAGAGGGAAGCTTATTCAACTCGGCTGCACCATAATGTCTCATCAGCACTTTTAAATTCTATGGATAGGCTGCCGGGCGAAGGAATTTCAGGGCAGAATCCTTCGAAAGCAGGAGACAATTGCCTTCAGCTCCCCGCCATCGTTTGATGTAGATTGCCTATTATATTCTCGAGGTATTACTACAAATGCATTTGGAGATCTTTGCTTGACAGTGGGCAGACTACCGGAATCTGGTGACTGTATTTAAGATGTACAGGGGTTTGCTACAGCATGGGCATAGATTATTAGTTGGGCTGACAGGCTAAAAAAAATCTGCCAATGAATGATAATGAAGTTATTTAAATGTCGACTCACACACATTTTCTGAGCCCTAAATTATTCCCACGGCTTTAACCTGGTGCATCCTGTGTTATCCAAGAGTAGAGTCTGCAATGCAGCCCGTGTGCCTTTGGCTTTGGAAGCTATTTTTGTGCTGCCAAATGCACTAGTGCAATGAAAGGGGCTGTTCTTCACGATTTTAGGAAAGAAGCAAAACACACATGCCACAGCTGCGATTTAGAGGCAAGCGCTGCTCTGATTGCAGGACATCTCCTTGGTGCTCTTTTGAGTAAAGCCCTGGCGCTTCCTGTCTCAGAGTTTCCCCTGTCGCTTGTTTTGTGACCTTGGCCATGTGGCTTGATGTGTCTGGGGTAGAACGTTTTCCCTTTCTGGGGTGTGAAGGTGGAGAAGGAAGAGCTCAGGGCATTTGGGTACTTTCTAGAACCTTCTGAAGAAGTAGCCTGGGTCATCCTTGGTTCAAAGAGTGTGTCCATTACTCATCATGCATTCATTTACCTTCCATGTGCAGAGGCCATCTGCTCTGTGCCCGCACTGTCCTGGAGAATGGAGATTTGGGAGGAGAAGGTGAACAAAGATAGTCACTGTCTTTGATGTCAATGACTTGGTCAGGACATGGATGTCAGGCAGAGGTTTCTTGATGGAAAGGTAGAGGAGCGTGGAACATGCCCACTCATCCCACTTCAGCCCGCATAGCTGATTGTGTCTGCTAAGAGCAGGGAGCAGTAGTCCTTGCCAGGCTGCGTGAGCTTCTTACTGACTTAGTAGAAATCCAGTGGGCCATGCAAGAAGAGCAAGCATCTGTCAAGTCAGGATTCATTCAGAACCACACTGTGAGCATCCGGGGTACTCTTCTGGGAGCTAGGAAGCCAGCAGTGAACAGAACGGACATATTTCCTGCTCTCATGGAGCTTACATCTGGTGGGTAAAGATAGATAACCAAAAACAAGTTGATCTATCAGACGGGGTAAATAGCATGAAGAGAAATGAAAGAGGCTAAGGGGGATCTGGGTGTTGGGGGAAGGGGAGGGGTTGCTGTGTCATATAGCGTGACCGTTGTCCAGAAAGAAGAGAGAGGCCATCTGTCGAGGTATCTGGGGAAAGAGCTTTCGAAGTATAGGGAATAGCAAGACTAGGGTGGGCAGGGGTAGGGGTCAGGCAGAAAAAAAGAGAAGGATTAACGATTATTATCTTGCAGACCTTCAGGTAAAAAAGTAAATGTGGAAATAGCAGATCTGGAGTTTATTTGTTGAGGGAACCAGCGGGCTCAATGGTTACTCAGTTAGACAGGCCCTGCATCGGATTCTGTTTGATGCCAAGTGCTCTGCATCCCTGGCATCTTGGTAACCTGCATGAGACATCGTGAGATCATTAAGAGGTGGGCCCACTCACGTGGCCTATATCTCTAGCCTTTCCAGAAGCCAGGGTGGACCAGATACATGACACGCTTCCTTTTCCTCTTGGATCGTTGGGTGAGTTTCTGCTATACTTTTCTTAAAATCGATTCTTCCTCTGCCCTTTTACTGGATGTGAAGAAAACCCAGGTTTTGATCTACACCAGGGGTCCTCAAACTTTTTAAACAGGGGGCCAGTTCACTGTCCCTCAGACCATTGAGGGCCGGACTGTAGTTTAAAAAACACTATGAACAAATTCCTATGCACACTGCGCATATCTTATTTTGAAGTAAAAAAACAAAACGGGAACAAATACAATATTTGTATTTGCATGTGGCCCACGGGCCGTAGTTTGAGGACCCCTGCTCTAGCCACTGAGCCAGGGCCTCAGTAAAGATCTTTTTGAAAATTCAAATGGAGAGCTCATGCCCTGTATCCCTCTCTGACTTGGGCCTTGGGGGGTTGGAACAGAAGGCATTCCTGACTGGGTATCTGGGATGTCATGGCCCTGAGAAGCAGCTGGCTTGGCAGAGGGGTGGGGGGCGCAGCGGAGGAGCGTGTATGGGCTGGCCCAGTGGCCCAGGGAGCCCGGCCTGGGCAGGACTTACCCCTTTTCAAGATGAGCAGGACATGTCCAGCTGGGGCCTTTGAGGCTGTGGCCACTACTGCCTCACAGCATTGCAGCTTAAATTTACCTCCCCTCCTTCTTGTCCTTTTTATTTAAAATTTAAGAACTGCAGCCCTAGCCGGTTTGGCTCAGCAGATAGAGCATCACCTGCCGACTTAAGGGTCCCGGGTTCGATTCCGGTCAAGGGCATGTACCTCGGTTCCAGGCTCTGGTGTTAGGCAACCAATTGATGTGTCTCTTTCACATCGATATTTCCCTCTCTCTCTGTCTCTCCCCCTTCCTTCCACTCTCTAAAAAGTAATAAAATAAAATTTAAGAACTGCAGTTGACTTATTATAAAATTTAAAAAGAAAAAGTCTATTTTACTTTTCTGTTTATAAAAGCAATATATATCCTTGTGAAATTTTCAAAACACACAAAAAAAAGCAGAAAGAAAAGAAAATCACCCTTGGCTTTCCAGGGGCAGCGAAAACTGGTTGGCACTGTGGTGTCTTTCTTTCTGGTCTTATAGCTTTGCTTTCCCCCATCATTGTGGTTATGCTCTATATGCAATTTTGTGGTCATTTCCCCTGTGATTGTGAAGCTTTGGTAACCATTGTTTTCTATGGCAGCTTGACAGTGCTTAGCCACTCCCCATTGTTATGTGTTTGGCTTGGCTCTAATTTCCCCATTTGGTAAATAACACAGTGGAAGAGAACAGGGAAGCAGAGGGGTTGGGGCCACCACGAGGATAGAAATCCAGGAAGGGACAGTCCTGGGGCTCAGGTGGCTCTGCCATCTTGCTGGGAAGGGTTTCGAAGCATGGCTCCAGAGACATCAGGACCCAGGGCCCAAGGGTGGCTGTGGTGGGAGGTAGATTTCCTGAGAAGAGCTCTCCAACCCAGGAGTGGGTGCGATGGGCTCCCTTGAAGAGGTGAGTATTCAAGAAGGGATCTTGCCGCCCTAACCGGTTTGGCTCAGTGGATAGAGTGTCGGCCTGCGGACTGAAGGGTCCCAGGTTTGATTCTGGTCAAGGGCTTGTACCTTGGTTGCGGGCACATCCCCAGTAGGGGGTGTGCAGGAAGCAGCTGATCGATGTTTCTAACTCTCTACCCCTCTCCCTTCCTCTCTGTAAAAAATCAATAAAAAATATATATTTTTTAAAAAAGTGATCTTGCCTTAGCCAGTTTGGCTCAGTGGATAGAGCATTGGCCTGCAGATTGAAAAGTCCCAGGTTCGATTCCGGTCAAAGGTACATACCCAGGTTTCGGGCTCGATCCCCAGTAGGGGGCGTGCAGAAGGCAGCCGATCAATGATTCTTTCTCATCATTGATGTTTTTATCTCTCCCTCCCTCTCCCTTCCTCTCTCAAATCAATAAAAATATATTAAGAAGCGATCTTATATAGGGAGGACATTCCTACAGTCCGAGGTTGAATTAGGTCACCTCTTGGATCCATTTCAACTCTCAAGTTCTGTGAACTTTGTCTGAAACCATCACAAACCCCTCCACCAGTGGCCAATGAGTCCTTGTATGAATGGTCAAAGGGAGACAGCCTAGAAGAGAAGGATGAACTTTGAACTCTGAGCCAAAAGGCCTGATGGGTTTTAATTCTTTGTCTTCCTCTATATTGGGCAAGTCAGACTTAATCCTTTGGGGACTCTTTATAAAATGGGGTAACACTACAGTTGTCTCTTGAACAGCATGAGTTTGAACAGTCTGGACCCACTTTGACAGGGATATTATTCAGTAAGTACTATATTTTCCCTTTTTCATGATTTTCTTTTCTCTATTGTAAGGATACAACATACAAAATATGTGTTAATTGACTGGTATTGGTAAGGCTTCCGGTCAACAGCAGGTTATGAGTAGTTAACTTTTGGAGGAGCCAGAAGTTATATGCAGATTTTTGACTATTTTTGACTGGTGTTCAGTGTCCCTGACCCCTGCTTTCTCAAGGGTCAACTGTACTCATCCGCCTGACTTACAGACACTCTGGGGGGAATATGAGCTCTGTACTATAGCCTGGGGCCCGCTGCACGTAAAAGGAATTATAATGGACAAAGGTGGCAGCAGTTCGGACAATAATGACAGCCCAGTGGGGCTGAGTACAGTGGCCCCTGCTGCCCTGGGCCGCACTGCTTGGCCCCCACGTCCTCCTGTAACCCCCATCTCCCTCTTGCAGATCGACGCCGCCTCTTTGATTGCTGCCTCTGTGATGGCCGCCCCGTGCGCGTTGGCCCTCTCCAAGCTGGTCTACCCGGAGGTGGAGGAGTCCAGGTTCAGGAACGAGGAAGGAGTGCAGCTAAGCTCCGGGTGAGCACAGCAGGACTCATGCTGGTGGGGAGGTGGGGACAGGAGCAGAGGCAGGAGACAGCAGTGGGTCCCGTGTTCTCTGCCCTTCCACCAAGCCCAGGCTCACCTCTTGCCTTAAACTGCCCTCTTTGTGGCTTTGCTTAGAAAAACATTAACTCCAGTTCTTGCATCTTAATTTCCATCTTGGAACAGCAGGAAACAATGGGCTGATCAAGGCATGGGAGAGTGGCCTGGGTCTTGTGTGGTGAGGAGGGTGGTCTTGCCACCTCTCCACAAACCTTGAGCTCTGACCACCAGTGTGTCAATCACATATTCACTTCCTGAGCGCTGTCCCGGATCTCACTCACCTCCTAACATCTCTTCATCATGTTCTTAACAGCTGCCGAGTAACATCTATCCTTTAAAAATGTTGAAAAGGGTCCTAGCCAGTTTGGGACGGTGGATAGAGCGTTGGCCTGCAGACTGAAGGGTCCTGGCTTCTATTCCGGTCAAGGGCACCTGCCCAGGTTGTGGGCTCGATCCCCAGTAGGGGGCCTGCAGGAGGCAGCCAATCAATGATTGTTTTTCATCACTGATGTTTCTATCTCTCTCTCCCTCTCCCTTCCTCTCTGAAATCCATCAAAATATATTTAAAAAATAAATAAAAATCTTGAAAAGATATCACTTTTGACAAATGAGCGTGGGGATACAGTATGCTCACAACGCCCTGAAGGTCGAGAGCAGCACTGCTCTATAGAAATATGATTTAAAATTTTCTAGTCGCTGTCTTTTAAAAAGTAAAAAGAAGCAGGAGAGTTTAATAAAATACTTTATTAACCCAATATATCCAAAATAATTATCTTCTCAACATTTTTATAAAATGATTTGTTTTCATATTGAATTTTTTGGTACTAAATCTCTAAAAACCTAGTGTGTGATTTCCCCTTACCACACACCTCAGCTCTGAGCAGTCTCCTTTCAAGTGCTCCGAAGCCACATGTGGCTCGTGGCTCCTGTCATGGGCTGCTCTGCCCTGGAAGCCTGGGTCTCCTCCTGGTGCTGGTACCAGCCCTTCTCTCTGTGTGTGTCAAAAGGAAAAAACAAGGACCTTCAGCTCTGAACTACATTGTCCAGGGTTCTTCTCTGACCCCACAGGACAGTGATGGCGAACCTATGACACGCGTGTCAGAGGTGACACACGAACTCACTTTTTTGGTTGATTTTTCTTTGTTAAATGGCATTTAAATATATAAAATAAATATCAAAAATATAAGTCTTTGTTTTACTATGGTTGCAAACATCAAAAAATTTCTATATGTGACACGGCACCAGAGTTAAGTTAGGGTTTTTCAAAATGCTGACACGCCGAGCTCAAAAGTTTCGCCGTCACTGCCATAGGATGAGAGGCCTCGCTGTGTGTGGGGTCAGGTCAATAAGATGACTCTTGATCCCAACAACAGAGAGGCTCAGAACATCTTAGAAGCCGCCAGCAGCGGGGCCGCCATCTCTGTGAACGTCATTGCCAACATCGTGGCCAACCTGATCGCCTTCCTGGCCGTGCTGGACTTCATCAACGCTACCTTCTCCTGGCTGGGGGACATGGTGAACATCCAGGGGCTCAGCTTCCAGGTACAGCCCCGGCCGACCCGCACGGTCTGGGGAGGGGGCAGTCCTGGGCAGTGGGTGGTGGTGGACATTCAGCAGAGCCCAGGCCAGCCGGGGTCCCAGCAGCTCCCCTTGCCTTGTATCTCAGCTCATCTGCTCCTACATCCTGCGGCCGGTGGCTTTCTTAATGGGAGTGGCCTGGGAGGACTGCCCGGTGGTGTCCGAGCTGCTGGGGATCAAGCTGTTTCTGAACGAGTTTGTGGCCTATGAGAAGCTCTCCAAGTACAAGAACCGCCGCCTTACTGGGGTTGAGGAGTGGATCGGCGGCGAGAAGCAGTGGATCTCCGTGAGTGTCCGGTCCCCTCCCTGAGGCAGGAACATGACCCAGCTGCTCTTCCTGCTCCCTGGGCCCTGCGTTCCACCTCCCTCATCCTACTGCCCTGGGTCCAAGATGGCTTCGGGCCTCACGGCCATCACCTTGGGTCCTCAGGAGGCTGAGGTGCGGGGAAGGAGCCTTGTTGGGGATGTGGGAGATCTGGCCATAGATGGGCTGCCATCCTGTGTGGCCTTGGGCCAGCCACTGTTCCTTGCCTCTCTAGAAAAACTGGTGTAACACCTGCTATATCTACCCCGAAGGAATAGGTATGAGCCTCCAGTGAGCCCTGAGGGTGAAGTAGGGAGACCTTACCACTATAGCCGCTGTCAGTACATTGCATTCAGTTCAGGGGTTGGCTCTTTCTGTTAAAATTTATTTTTAAAACTATAAAAGCTATAAAATGAACCTTTGTAAAAGAATTCAGGCTCCATGTAACATCATCAGGAATGAAAAAGTTACCAATCTCACACCAGCCTAAAATAATAGCTATTGTTGTATACAGTTTCTTCTATTCTTTTAAAGATAATTTGTATAGTTTTCATTTTAGTATTCAAAGTCTATTGTAGCCAGCTTTTCTCACCTACTATCTATAATAATAAAAGCATAATATGCTAATTAGACTGGATGATCTTCCGGATGAAGTCAGGGCTGTGAGGGAAGCCCGGGTCCCGGATGCCAGAGAGAAGCCAGTGCCGGCAGCCAGGGGAAGGAAGGCCTACTCTTGCATGAATTTCATGCATTGGGCCTCTAGTTATGACATAAGCATCATTTAAAAAGTATACTATATATATTTTTGTATTGATTTCAGAGAAGAAGGGAGAGAGATAGAGAGAGATAGAAACATCAATGATGAGAGAGAATTATTGATTGCTACCTCCTGCACATCTCCTACTGGGGATTGAGCCTATAACCCGGGCATGTGCCCTGACCAGGAATCAAACCATGACCTCCTGGTTCATAGGTTAACACTCAACCACTGAGCCACACTGACTGGGCTAAGCTTCATTTAAAAAAATATATATTTTTTATTGATTCAGAGAGGAAGGGAGAGGAAGAGAGGGATAGAAACATCAATGATGAGAGAGAATCATGGATCAGCTGCCTCCTGCACACCCCCCACTTGGAATTGAGCCCACAACCAGGCATGTGCCCTTGACTGGAATTGAGTTAGGGACCCTTCAGTCCAGAGGCCAACGCTCTATCCACTGAGCCAAACCAGCTAGGGCTAAGCTTCATTTTTGATATCTGTATTCTCACACATTACACATATCAAAAATGATATTGATTTATCATCAGTTCAGGTGAATTCCGTTATTTGGCAATCATGCACAATGCTGAAGGGGATAGGTTTGTTTACAGAACTTTTCCCTGCTCTCGGATCATTTCCTCAGGAGCTTTTCCAGATGTGGGATGACTCAAGTCACGGGCGTGAGTCCTCCTGTGGTTGCTGCCAGTAACTTTCCCAAAGGGTTGTAGCAACTGAAATCACCCCCAGCTGTGCCTGTGAGCAATACCTTCACCACACACTGGACAGCACTGAGTCGCCTCTTAAAAAAAGAAGTTCTGCTAGTTGAATGGGCAAATAATAGCTCATGGTGTTCATTGATGTTTCTTGGGTTACTAGGAACTTTTAACATGAAATATTCTTTTTGTCTTTTAATTGTAAAGGAATGTACTCTTTTTTAAAAAAGTTTATATGGACTAAAAAGCACAGATTCCCTCTCACTCCTCATCCTCAGCTCCTCTCTCACTCTCTTCTGTAGAGGTAGTGGATGGTACACTCCTTCAGGACCATTTAAAAAAATCCTTACCCGAGGATATGTTTATTGATTTTTTTGAGAGAGAAAGGGAGGGAGAGAAACACCGATGTGAGAGAGAAACATTGATCTGTTACCCCCACACACACACTCCCCCTGACCGGGGATCGAACCTGCAACCTTTTGGTGTATGGTAAGTATGTACCCTGGTCAAGAATCAAACCCACAACCTTTTGGTGTATGGGACGATGCTCCAACCAACTGAGCCACCCAGCCAGAGCAGGGTCATTTTTTCATGAACTTCATTCCTTCAGCAAGTATTTGTTGAGACTTCTGAGGTGCCATGCATTCTGTGAGGTACCAGGAATAGAAAAGGGAGTCAGACAGATCCTGGTGTCATGGAACTTACATCTAGTGAAGGACAGAGGTAAAACAAAAGAAAGCAAAAGAATAAAAAAGAAAATAACGACAATTTGTGGTTTTATGAAGGAGACACCAGGAGGAAATGGGGGAGAGAGGGAGATCTTTATTGGCTGGTCAGGAAAGGACTCTCTGCAATATGGAATTTAGGCCAAGACTTGGAGGGAGGAGAGGGGGCCAGGAGAAGCTGGGCAAAGCATTCCCGGGAAAGAGGTATGTGCAAAGGCCCTGAGGTTGAAAAGCACTTGTTTAGAGAACTGAGAGGAGTGAGTGCAGGTAGAGAAGGTGGTAATCATAAAAGACAGTGGCACAGGCCAAGGAGCAGTAGGATATTACTGACAATTTGATATTTCACATTTTAAGAGTACTTGGGCTGTTATATAGAGGGTGACTATAGGTGAGCAAGCAGGAGGCAGGAGTCTTAATATTTATTATTTTTTTAAGTCTGTTTTTTAAAAAAAAAATGAATATATATATATATTTCAAAGAGGAAGGGAAAGGGAGAGAGAGAGATAGAAACATCAATGATGAGAGAGAATCACTGATAGGCTGTCTCCTGCACGCCCCCTACTGGGGATCGAGCCCGCAACCCTGGGCATGCGCCCTTGATCAGAATCAAACCCGGGACCCTTCAGTCTACAGGCGGACACTCTATTCACTGAGTCAAACCAGCTAGGGCAGTGATGGTGTGTCAGAGGTGACATGCAAACTCATTTTTTTGGTTGATTTTTCTTTGTTAAATGGCATTTAAATATATAAAATAAATATCAAAAATATAAGTCTTTGTTTTACTATGGTTGCAAACATCAAAAAATTTCTATATGTGACACGGCACCAGAGTTAAGTTAGGGTTTTTCAAAATGCTGACACGCCGAGCTCAAAAGGTTCGCCATCACTGACTGCTAGGGCTATATTTTTTATATTAATTTTAATAAATTCTTTATGGTATAAAGACATTAACCGTTTTCTGTCACATTGTCTACATATATTTTCCTCCCTCCCCCCCTTTATTTTGTATTCAGTGATTTTTCTTTTACCACACATTTTACACCAAATCTTTTCCTTTGGGATTTCTTCTAGTATTTCTAAACTTAGACAGTTCTCTCCACTCCAGAAATCTGCTAAGTGTTAAATTTCTGGAACATCATGGTGTTGTTAAAAGCATGAGCTTTGAAGGCAGAACTGAGTTCAAAATCTGACACAGCTGCATTCTTGCTGTGTGAACTTCCTCAGTTACCTAACCACTCTGAGCCTAAGCTTTCCCCTCTCCAAAATGAGAGTAATAACACTACATTGTAACTATAATAATTATCCTATATTTTGCATTATTTGCTGTTTAAAATATCAATATTTATCTACTTCAATGATCTAGAATTGATTTTTTTATATGATATGAAGTATGGGTCTAAGCCAATCCCTGCCCCCTCCTCTCAAATTGTTGCATTTTGACTCAAAACACCTCTTTCCGGAAAATTAAGTAACTGTGCAGAGCAAAAGAGAAGAATTACTTTGCTTAAACTTGTACTGTGTGCCTGGTATTTCCCATAGATAGTACGATCCTTGCAATAGCCCTTCCAAGCTGGTACTGTCTTCCCCACCCTCCAGATGGAGGAACGAAAACATAAAGAGGCTATTGACTTGCTCAACCTGATCATACCTGGGGACAAGCCTGGAACCCAAGTTGGTTGTTTTCCACGTCCCTCACTCTCTTCACTAGGCCACAATCCCTCCACCCTCAGAGTTCTCAGCAAAAGAGTCCACAGGAGACAGGAGTGCAAGACTGTAGAGTGTTGGGAAGGGGCCAATCACCCAAGTGCCCCCTGGGTGCAGAGCTTGGTAGGACTGAGCCCACCTGAATCACATCCAGAAGGGCTGGTGATTAAGCTGAGCAGAGCGAAGGGCGCCTGAGGTGGTGCAGCTTGACCTGACTTAGAGGTGGGTGTGCAAGGCCTAGTGGGGCAGCACCGAGTGTTCCCAAGGTCAAAGACACACAACAGCCCAGCAGGTGTAACTCAGTGGCTGAGCATCCACCTATGAACTAGGAGGTCGAGGTTCTATTCCTGGTAGGGGCACATGCCAGGGTTGTGGGCTCAATCCCCAGTGTAGGGTGTGCAGGAGGCAGCTAATCAATGATTCTCTCTCACCATTGATGTTTTTATCTCTCTGTCTCCCTTCCTCTTTGAAATCAATAAAAATATATCTTAAAAAAACACACAGAGCAAGTGGGTGATGTGAAGGCCAGGGAGCCGGGTGGTGTAGGGTGCTCCTGTCCCGTCTGAGGGAGCCCCTCCTCACTCATCCTCTGTAATTCCAGGTCCGAGCAGAAATCCTCACGACATACGCCCTGTGTGGATTTGCCAACCTCAGCTCCATTGGCATCATGCTGGGAGGCCTGGGTGAGTCTTGGGGGGCATCCCGGGCGTCCCGGACTGTCGGGGACCTGGGCTCTAGTCCTGGCTATGAAACAACTTCCTGGGGACCTGTAGTCCTCAGTTCCCCGCCTTTGTCTAAGGCAAGGCCTGAATGAGATGGCCATGGAGGTTCCTCCCAGCCCAGGAATTCCATGATTTCTTGGCTTCTGAGTGCGGCCCAGGCCGAGCCTGGCTCTGGGATCTGGGGAGGGACCGGAAGCACAGTGCTCGTCTCTCCCCTGAGACCCTGGCCTGCCATTTCCCACTCCCAGTGGACAGGCAGGCCTTGGGCACCCAGGGAGGCAGGCTCTGCCCAGCTCTCAGCTCTCTGCAGAAACCCCTTCCTTCCACTCTTCGCAGTCCCCCTGCCTGGGCTTGTAACCACCCCATTTTACAGAGGAGGACACCGATTCGTGGAGAAGTGAAGTGATAGCCTAAGTCACACAGCTAGCCAATGGCTAGGCCTGTATTTAATCCCAGGTCCGCCTGACTCCAGACTCAGGTTCTTTTCCTACATCGGCCTCTGGTGATGTGTGTGGAGAGGTGTGGGGTGCTACCTAGTCAGGCCAAGGACTCCCAAACTCAGCCAGTGTCAGGAGGACAGTGTCCATCCCTGGCCACCCAGAAGACAAAGGGGAGTCAGCAGATGCAGCCAGTGGTGCAGAGCGTGGGCAGAGAGGCCCTCGGCGTCCTGGCCCTGAGCATTCCTGTCCCCTTGCAGCCTCCATGGTCCCCCAACGGAAGAGCGACTTCTCCCAGATCGTGCTGCGGGCCCTCTTCACAGGGGCCTGTGTATCCCTGATGAACGCCTGTGTGGCAGGTGAGTCCCTGCCTGGCAGAGCCCTGATTTCTCACTGGGCTGGGCACTGGGGCTCTGGACTCTTCGGAAGTCCCTGAGGGTGGGAAGTGAGGGGATAGACCCTGCTTGCCATCTGCTTTCTCTGCATAGGGATCCTCTATGTGCCAAGGGAGGCCGAGGTCAACTGTACGAGCCTCCTGAACACGACCCTCAGCAGCACCAGCTTTGATGTGTACCAGTGCTGCCGCAAGGCCTTTCAGAGGTGAGGGCCAGGGGATGCCATGGGCACCTGGGCAAGGAATAGAAAGGTCGTGGCCGTGGTTGATGTGGCCAGGGGAGGAGGAAGTGGGGCTTGAGGACCAAATTTGGGGAAGAAAGATGGACCAGAGACATGGAGCAACTTTTCCAGGGTTGCACAGCCTGTAGGGGCCAGCAGAGCCAGTGCTGGGGGTCAGACTGAAGCCTTTGCTTTCTTTCAGCACCAGCCCGGAGTTCAGCCTGGACAACTGCTGCCGATTTTACAACCACACAACCTGTCCATAGTGGGGCAGCATGCCTCGGTGCCTTCTGGGGGCTGTTCTTCCCCAGGAGGCAGCTGACCCCACCTTTCCCTCTCCAGGCCTGTCCTCGGGGAAGCCCACTGGGAGGGGGCGGTGGCGTGAGTGGGCGGAGGCTGAGAGGGTGTGTAAGTGAATGAAGGATGCTCCTCACTCCTCATTTCCCGCCTCCCAAATGTGAATTCCCAGGATCACGGCTGCCTTCTCTGTTCTCCCCTCCACATCCAACAGCACCCTGGTCTTTTTAGTCCCCTTCCTACCATGGATCTCTCCCACGCACCCTTTCCTTCTCTTATGGCCCCTCGCCCCTGGCATCTAGGCCCCCTCCTTCCCTCTTCTCTGGCACTTGGGGCTTACTGAGGCTTACCCCTGCCCATGGTTTCTCCTGAAGGCCCCTTCCCCTACTTCAGGAGACTCCCGACTGCCTTCCTTCATTGCACTTCCCAAACTGGGGTCCCGTGGAACACTCCCACAAGGTGTCCAGAACTTCCATGGTCCACTAGGTTTTGGAAACACTAGGCTAAAAAAAGTTAGACAGGTTGTTTTTTTAAAAAATGGTTTTATTGCTTAAAGTATTACAAAGAGTATTATATATGTCTCCTTTTTTTTTCTCCCCTTGACCTTCCCCTAACCTCCCATACCCCCCAGTGTCTTGTGTCCATTGAGTTGGTGGTCTAGTTTCATTTTCTTGCATGTATCTGTCCAATTTTCCCAGCACCATTTATTGAAGAGACTGTCTTGACTCCATTGTATGTTCTTGCCTCCTTTGTCAAATATTAATTGAGCGTATTGGTTGGGGCTGATTTCTGGGCTCTCTATTCTATTCCATTGATCTATATGTCTGTTCTTGTGCCAGTACCAGGCAGTTTTGAGAACAGTGGCTTTGTAATACAGCTTGATATCTGGTATTGAGATCCCACCAACTTTGTTCTTCTTTCTCAGGATCGCTGCAGCTATTCGGAGTCTTTTTTTTATTCCAGATGAATTTTTGGAGACTTCGTTCTAGGTCTGTAAAACATGCCGTTGGTATTTTAATGGGAAGTGCATTGAATTTATAGATTGCTTTGGATAGTATGGACATTTTAATGATGTTGATTCTACCAATCTGTAAGAGGTACTTGGCTTGCACCCCAGTTCTTGTGATCTAGGCAAGCAGACATTTTGTCATAGCAACTGTTTGTCATAGCAACTGTCAAACATAGAAGGAACTAGACAAAGCTCGCCCAGTCTTGCCCAGCCTGTAATGATCTGCTACTTCCCTATGATAGGCCAAGCCCTAGCAGTGATCTATGAAGCATGACCAGCCACAGCTTAGCTATAAAACAGTGTGTGTAAAAAATAAAGTTGCTGGTGCTTTGTGCCAGTCCTCCTAAACCCCGGTCTCTGGTGCTTTCATCCCACGCCGCAATTACCCTACGGGACCTTTTGGGAGCGGGTCTCCACAATTGGCGCCCAACGTGGGGCTGAAGGTGGGCTGCGTGAGGACCCCGGAGTATCATTCGGCCGAGTCCATTAAGTAATAGTAAGTTTTGGGGAATTTGTGTTAATTAGGAATAAAACATGGGGCAATTAGAGACCAAAGAGCGCTCTCTGTATGCGCAGATGTTAAAGAACATGCTGCAGGCAAGAGGGGCTTGAGTAACTACCTCCCAACTCCAGCCGGGGGCCACGACGGTGGCCATGCACTGGGTTTGTCTGTCTGGTGTTTGTTGTCTGGTATTTGTTGTCTTGGTATTTGTTATCAAAAAGTCGTCTGCTTCTGTGTGCACCCCGCTGCAATGTTTTTTGAAAAATTTTCAGGACTTCAAGGAGCGAGCTGCAGGTTCCAGACAACCTTAGGTTGCATTTGTCTGGTTTGTTTTGTCTTTGTTCTTTATTGTCTTTGTCTTTATCAAAATAGGTTAGGGTCAGTCATCTTCGTCGACCCCCTATCAGTCAGGCCCACTCCGAGTGAGTGGAAGAGGAGCTAGATCACCTCCTGGGAAGCTATAGAGCTCCCTCAGAAATTGGGAATTTGTTAGGAATTGGGTGGATTGTTTAAACTCTGAGTGAATGTCTGGTGAAAGTGTGTGAGTGTGGAGGGAGGGGGCCTGCCCTCTCCTCTCCTTTATGTGGCTCCACGACTTCGGTTACAGAGTCCAAGTGGGCCCCAACCTGCGGTTCCGCAATTCGTTATATGGCATAAGAGTGACTCACCCCCATATGGAGGTGACCAGGCCCGGGGTTTATACAGGTGCACCTTAGCCAAGACGAATCTAAGCTCCTAAGGGACGCGGCCAGGCGGGCATCTGCATGAGGATCTGTGAAAACAAGTCATCTCCTCCCTTGTCTGTCTCTCACCACTGATCATCATGGTGTGGGGACAAAGTAAACCCACTGTTAACTGGTCTATGTGAAGTTAAAGCTACTTTGATTTATTCTGCTGTTCTGTTGATACGCTTGGCTGAACGTTTGGGCTGGACCCGTGGTAGTCTGCAAAAGTCTCTTAGCAGCTGCAGAATTATTTTTTCTCAGAGTCTTTTGCTCACTATTAAAGGGGAATCAGCCCACTTAGCTAATAAAGATTTCTGTCTATCAGTTGCTCTTACCTAGGTTGTAAATTTACTGTATTAAGTTAAAGTTCTAGGGTAGATTTAAATGTTAAGATGTTAATGCTTTTGATTTGCAGAAATTCTGAACGGGAGTGGCCCACTTTCCAGCGGGGATGGCCGGACGTATAGGACTTATGATTTAACACCTTTCATACCGCTCACGAGTTTTCTCGTGTTTCGCGCGCCATCTGTTAAGGACCGCTCACGAGTTTTCTCATTTTTCACGCCCATGGAAAAAGGAGCGAATCTAGATACTTATGTAAATCTTGTTTGGTCCCTCTTCATAGAGGAAAATGTTTTACGCAGTACCATACGTTAAAAAAGTACTAGGAACTTTAATTGTTTAATCGTCTAATTGTTTTTGTAAATAAAAATGTTATAATTATTGAAAAACAACACCTAAAGTGCATTATGATGATTTAAATAACGTGCAGTTTGTCCAAAAACGTGCGGTCCCTGGCGTATGTCTTAGAGATTTCTATGCAGTACGCAATGTGTTAAGACCTAATTGGAGTCGGTGGTCTTATTCTCGCAAATGTTGGTCCACAACATCTGGAGGCCCCCTAAGGAGCAGGAGGCTCTCCTACCTGTTTATGCCGGGAAGGCAGTAAGGATCTATTGAAAGACCTGCAGGAGGTAAGGAAAAGGCGAGATCTCAAAAAGGGGAGTCAGAAGGAGAGCTGGACGCAGCACAATCTCCCGACTCCAGCCAACGGACACGACGGTGTCCGCGGCACCTGGTTAGTGCAACTCTAGGTTGCACGGGGTTGGTTTGTCTGGTCTTTGTTGTGTTGGTGTTTGTCATGATGGGACAAGGGTCGTCTGCTTCCATGTGTACCCCGCTGCAGTGTTTTTGGAAAAAATTTCCAGACTTCAAGGAGCAAGCTGCAGGTTCCGGGCAACCTTAGGTTGCATTTGTCTGGTATGTTTTGTCTTTGTTCTTTGTTGTCTTTGTCTTTGTCAAAATGGGTTAGGGTCAGTCATCTTCATCGACCCCCTATCAGTCAGGCCCACTCC
>NW_005370085.1:780126-789852 GCF_000412655.1 Myotis brandtii | reverse complement strand
GGTGCGGAGAGATTCAAAGGTGGCAGGAGAGGGCAGAGCTATCGGCTCGCCCACAAAAAGACTAGCTTTATTTAAAAATTACTGGAGAACATCTTATGATAACCAAATTTTGGCTCTAAGATAACCTTGGGTGCTAGCTATAACTCTGGAAACCGAAATAGGAAAAAAATTTAAAATGTCTTTCTATTAAGCATGACTTTGGGAAAAATACGCCATTTGAGTCATTTGCTGAAACTTGCCCCAAAGCAGGATGTGGGGAAGAGAAGAAGGGAGCACATAGCGATCCAATATGGATGCCTCCTCCCTGAGTATTCTAATTTAAAATCTCCTTCTCGTAATTGAAAAGTTTCACAAAATTTAGAAATGCGTCTGGGATTTCTGTACACGTGTAAAGAGAAAAGCTGGCTTAAAACTAATGCGCGCAACTGTCCTGTTTTTGGACATTTAGATAGAGTTTTGAGCTGGAATCTCTTTACAAATGTACAAAATAAAACCCAAGACTAATTATTTCCTAAGAAAAATGGCAAATTTAACCCATAGGAAAAAAGATGCTGGCTAGATTCTAGCAGCAGGATTGGCATTTCCATAATAAAGAACAGTTTTTAAATACTAATAAAGGGTGTTAAAAAGTTAACTTCAAGACCAAAAAGGAAATTCAGTAAAATTATCTTTATTACAAAAATTTACTAAAAAATATGCCTTAAAATAATAAATTAGATTTAAATCTTAAGAATTATTAAAATATATTAATTATAAAAATCTAAATAGCCCAGGTAAAAGACGGCTACACCCTTTAATTAAAGCTGGCTTCCCAAAGCGATTTCTAATAGAGGAAGGACTAGCCTCCCTCCCCCCAACAGAACAAGCAGGTAGGCCAAAAATTTCCTACCAGTGGCAACTTACCTACCATAAGAAGCCAGTATCTTTATAAGCACTCATATTACTGGCATCCCCTATAATCCCACTAGTCAGGGTATTGTAGAACGTGCCCATTCTACCTTAAAGGCTATATTGTTAAAACCAAAAAGGGGGAGTAGAGGAATGACCCCCAGAGATAGGCTAAATAGGGCACTGTACTTTTTAAATTTTTTAAATCAGCAGTATGGGGAAATGGCTGCTGAAAAACACTTTGTTCCTCAAGAACATAAGCCTAATTCTAAAGCAATGTACCAGGATCAGGAATCCTCCTTTTAGAAAGGCCCGGTGGAGTTACTAACTTGGGGAAGAGGGTATGCTTGTGTTTAAGTTCCAGATGCAGACCCCAATGACCGAGTTTGCGACGGATCTCTGAGGAAGAGGCAGGACACGCTCCAGCGGAGGCGTCGTTGGCAGACCCTTCGGACGGAGATGGCCCCTCCTCACCTAGGACTCTTTGAAGAGGCTGGATGCAGAAGCTCAAAGCATTCACTCGGAACTCTTCCTAGGAGTTAATTTTGGCTTTGATCGCCTTGACTGGACTCTTGCCAGTGACTTCGGGTGAGGTTCACTGGGCTCACATGATTGACTTGGAATGACCCTGATCCTCCTTTGACTACTAACAACTCGGACTATACTCAAGGAACTTGGGTGAGGCCTGATGGACATTTGGGGGACTCTCATTTTCAAGCATTGTTTAACAAGACCCTCAGCTAGAATGTACCCACTGTTCCTCTGTATATTCCTTAATAGCTTTTATTGTGTCTACTATGGTAATTATTTCTTCTGCTGTAGCATCAGGATTTGGAGACCTCTATCCTTACAGCCCAACAAGTAGATAGTGGGTTACACAACCTCACCTCTAACTGGGAAACGGGGCAAGTTTATATTAGTAGCTAGAGCAACGGGGCAAAGTTGATTAATAAGTACCTTGGTAACAGGGCATTATTGATTAATTATGGTTTTATGTAATTCACTTATGTTTTAGTAACTGCACTTAGCAACAGTGATTGATTGTGTAACTTTGAAATTGCATGAGGAAATTCAGGCTATAATGAGTGCAAAGGGACCTGAGCTTCCGCTTGCGGAGGTAGCAGCAAAAATTTTTAATGAGATTGAAAGTTGGTTTTCTTCTACCCGGTGGACCTCGTGATTGGGTTCCGGGATTATGCTACTTATATGCATAGCCATTCTGCTTTGTCTACTTCCAGTCTACATCCAAGCCATTGGAGGAAGCCTCCAATCCTTGCAAACCGCTGTACACGAACTGCGCCTAAAACACAAAGAAGGGGGAGATGTAAGAGGCCGTGGGGCTACAGGAAAGGCCTGACCTCACTCCAAGTCATGTAAAGGACATAAACTTGGCTTGCACCCCAGTTCTTGTGATCTAGGCAAGCAGATATTTTGTCATAGCAACTGTCAAACATACATGGAACTAGACAAAGCTTTCCCAGTCTTGCCCAGCTTGTAACGATCTGCTACTTCCCTATGATAGGCCAGGCCCTAGCAGTGATCTATGAAGCATGCCCAGCCACAACTTAGCTATAAGACAGTGTGTGTAAAAAATAAAGTTGCTGGTGCTTTGTGCCAGTCCTCCTAAACCCCGGTCTCTGGTGCTTTCATCCCACGCCACCATTACCCTACAGGGCCTTTTGGGAGTGGGTCTCCACACCAATCCATGAACATGGTATGTTCTTCCATCTGTTTATGTCTTCCTCTATCTCTTTTTTCAACGTCCTGTAGTTTTCTGAGTAGAGGTCTTTTACCTCTTTGGTTAAGTTTTTTGGTGAGATGGTAAATGGGATTGCTTTTTTAGTCTCTCTTTCTGCAAGTTCACTATTGGTGTATAGAAATGCCATAGATTTCTTGGCGTTAATTCTGTATCCTGCTACATTGCCGAATTCTTTTATTAAGTCTAATAGTTTTTTGATGGAGTCTTTAGGGTTTTTTAAGTATAATATCATGTCATCTGCAAATAAGGACAGTTTTACTTCCTCTTTTCCAATTTGGATGCCTTTTATTTCTTCTTCTTGTCTAATTGCAATGGCTAATACTTCCAGTACTATGTCGAACAGGAGTGGTGAGAGTGGGCATCCCTGTCTTGTTCCTGTTTTTAGGGGAAATGGTGTTAGTTTTTGTCCATTGAGTATGATGTTGGCTGTGGGTTTGTCATATATGGCTTTTATTATGTTGAGGTATGATCCTTCTATTCCCACCTTGCTGAGAGTTTTTATCAAAAATGGGTGTTGAATTTTGTCAAATGCTTTTTCTGCATCAATTGATATGACTATGTGGTTTTTTTCCTTCAATTTGTTTATGTGATGTATCACGTTTATTGATTTGCGGATATTGTACCATCCTTGCATCCCTGGGATAAATCCTACTTGGTCATGGTGTATGATCTTTCTGATGTACTGCTGGATCCGATTTGCTAAGATTTTGTTGAGGATTTTGGCATCTATGTTCATGAGGGATATTGGCCTGTAATTCTCTTTCATTGTGTTGTCTTTACCTGGTTTTGGTATTAGGGTGATGCTGGCTTCATAGAATGAGCTTGGAAGTGTTCCTTCCTCTTGGATTTTTTGTAGTAGTCTGAGGAGGATAGGTTTTAGTTCTTCCTTGAATGTTTGGTAAAACTCCCCTGTGAAGCCGTCTGGTCCTGGGCTTTTGTTTGCTGGAAGCTTTCTGATGACTGCTTCAATTTCTTCCATAGTTATTGGCCTGTTGAGATTTTTAGATTCTTCCTGATTAAGTTTTGGAATGTTGTATTTTTCTAGAAATATGTCCATTTCCTCCAGGTTGTCTAGTTTGTTGGAGTAGAGTTGTTCATAGTATTTTTTAACAATCATTTGTATTTCTGTGGGGTCTGTTGTTATTTCGCCTCTATCATTTCTGATTTGGTTTATTTGGGTCCTCTCTCTTTGCTTTTTGGTGAGCCTGGCTAGAGGTTTGTCGATCTTGTTTATCCTTTCAAAGAACCAGCTCTTGGTTTCATTGATTTTCTGTATTGTTTTTTTGGTCTCTATGTCATTTATTTCTGCTCTAATCTTTATTATCTCCTTCCTTCTGCTCACTCTGGGGTTTTCTTGTTGCTCTCTTTCTAATTCTTTGAGTTGAAGAGTTAGGTGATTTACTACGATTTTTTCTTGTTTTTTGAGATAGGCCTATAGAGCTATACACTTCCCTCTCAGGATTGCTTTCATTGTGTCCCATAGGTTTTGGATTGTTGTGTTTTCATTGTCATTAGTTTCCAGGATGTTTTTAATTTCTTCTTTGATCTCATTGGTAACCCAATCAATATTTAATAACATGCTATTCAGCTTCCAAGTGTTTGAGTATTTTGGGTTGTTTTTATTGTAGTTTATTTCTAATATTATGCCCTTGTGGTCTGAGAAGATGCTTGGTATGATTTCAATCTTCTTGAATTTGGGGAGACTTTGTTTGTGACCCAATATGTGGTCTATTTTTGAAGATGTCCCATGAGCACTTGAGAAGAACGTATATTTTGTTGCTTTGGGGTGAAGTGTTCTGAAGATGTCAATTAAGTCCATCTGATCTAGTGAGTCATTTAGGATTGCTGTTTCTTTGCTGATTTTTTGTCTAGCAGATTTATCCAGTGATGTCAGTGGTGTATTAAAGTCCCCTACTATGATTGTATTGTTGTCGATCTCTCCCCTGATGTCTTCCAGGAGTTTTCTTATGTATGTGGGTGCTCCTGCATTGGGTGCATATATGTTTATCAGGGTTATATCCTCTTGTTGTATTGATCCCTTTAGTATTATGAAGTGGCCTTCCTTATCTCTTGTTATGGCCTTCACTTTGAGGTCTATTTTGTCCGATATAAGTATTGCTATGCCAGCTTTTTTTTTCATTTCCATTTGCCTGAAAGATATTTTTCCATCCCTTCACTTTCAGTCTGTGTGAGTCCCCTTATTCTGAGGTGGGTCTCTTGTAGACAGCAAATATATGGGTCATGTTTTTTTATCCATTCAGCCATTTACATTTAAAGTTATTATTGATAGGTACTTGTTTGTAGCCATTTCTATTTTTTGTGCCTGTTTTCTTTCTTAGCTTTTTATTTCTTCTTTTTACACCAGTTCCTTTAGCATTTCTTGCATTGCTGGCTTGGTGGTGATAAACTCCCTTAGCCGCAGAAACGGGGAAGACTGAGTCTCTGTGAGCTCCTCTCTTACCGGCACTGCATGGTCTGGTCAGCGCTTCAGGCTGCCCCCTCTAGGCTCAGTCTTCCATAATTATGGAACCCAGATCTCAAATCCCCCGGCGCCAACAGTCCTGCGGATGTCCTTTCCCCAGTCAGGGGCTGTGCCTGTCCCAAGGGACGCGGCTGGGTGCCTTGCAGTCTCCCTCTGACCCTCTGGGCTCAGAGATCTGGCAAACTTTTCTGCCCAGATCCCTGGTTTTTACCTTTCTAGGGGAACTCTGCCCTTCCCGGCTGCAAACTGTCTCACCAGCTGAGTCTCCTTCGCCAATTCGGGGTAGATGTTATTTGTTTCAGCTGCTCATTCTATTTGCTCCGGGCCAAGCCTTGGGACGCGTCCGCTTATTCTGCCGCCATCATGTCTCATGGACAGGTTTTTTGTTTTTTTTTTCTTCTTTCTTTCTTTAAAAAAACCCCCACTTTTATTTATTATTATTATTTTAATCCTCACCCGCAGATATTTTTTTCCCATTTATTTCTAGAGAGAGTGGAAGGAGGCGGGGGAGAGAGAGAGAAACATTGACATGAGAGAGATACATCCATTGGTTGCCTCCTGCACACACCCCTACTGGGGCTGGGGAACCTGCAATTGAGGTACAGATACATGCCCTTGACTGTGAATCGAACCCGGAACCCATTGATTCATGTGTGGGCTGATACTCTAACCACTGAGCAACTGATCAGGGCCTTTTTTTTTTTTTTTAAATTCCAGACATGTCCGAGCGTGTTGTGGATATGATAGAAGACATTTTCCAAATTTATTTAACTGTAAGAATCTTTTTGATAGAAACACCTCTTAGTTGAGGATTCCATGGAACACAATTCGGGAAATATTGATTAATGTGCAAATTACCTGAGTGTACTACTCACAAGTGTTTACATAGCACCGTGTGCCAGGTCCTGCTCTCAGTGCTTCATACATTCTAAGGCAACCTTTACAACAACCCTGGGAAGACAGGGATTGTTTTTATCTCCAGATGAAGCCCAGAGAGGTTAAGTAACTTGCCCCAAGTGGCACAGCTGGGGAGAGGAAGAGGCAGGATTTGAACCTAGGCCACCCCATTCCACAAGCTGTGACATTGAATATCTTTGCTGGGCTGCTAGCAACCAAGGAACTCTGTTGTATACTTGCCCTCACCTTCTTACCCCGCCTTTTCTCTCCACTCTACCCCTCTGACCAGGCTTCTGATGTGTTTTCCCTGCCCTGAGCTTTTCTCTCTGGAGTCCCGTCATGCACCAGTCTCCTCCTTCTCCGCTTTGTCTCTGCTGCTCCATCTCAATTCTCAGTTCCCCAGCAGCTGTGGCTGTAGTGACCTGCGATGTACCTGTCCCAGGGGTCATGGAGCCCTTTTTCCTCGCACCTCTGTCAGGTCGGGTTCCCCAGTTGTGGCCAGTGCTGGCCTGGGGCAGAGGGAATATGGAGCCTGGTCAGCACTCACCTGCTCAGTCCCAGTCCGCCAGGTGCTGCTTCTGCTCCCTCAGTGTCAGTGTTTTACTGGACAACATTGGCTTTGCTCCTTGCCAGCCCCACAGGCTAGCCTGGGGTCCCTGACCTTAGGGTCGAAGTGCTTCCACTTAGCTCTGTATAGTGGCGTCTGGGCCTGATTCTCATACCCCATGGCCAGATCCTTGCCTTGCTCTCTGCAGTCCCCCACTTTGCCCCTGTCCTTCCCCAACTCCCCTCGGGCCGTCACGGGACATCCTGCTGATGTCCACTGCGCAGCTGTCTCCCAGCATTGGACCCTGGTCCCTTTCCTGCATGATTGTGGGGTCATGAGCTGCCTAAGGGCCCCCTGCCCTCCTTCCCCAGACTCCCTGCTCACTCAGCACATGGCTGGTGTCATTCCCAGAAGACTGTAAGCCCCGGGAAGACAGGGCTCAGTACCCAGTACCCAGTACCTCTCACAGTACCCAGCCCAGGGCTGGGCCCAGGAAATGTGCTGGGTAAATGCTCGTGGAATTGAATCGCACCTTCTCTCAGAGCCAACAGCGTATGCACCATCATAGGAGATGGAGTGTAGTGTGGTGTTACAGGAAAATGAATTGTCCCCCCAAAAATATGTCCAAATCCTAACCTCGGTACCTGTGAATGTGAACTCACTTGGAAATAGGGTCTTACAGGTGCAGTTAAGCTAAGTACTGCAGGATGAGATTATCCTGAATGTAGGGTGAGCCCTAAATCCAACGATTTATAAGAGAAGGGAGAGGGTGATTTGAGACAGGCACTGAGCATACAATGAAGGCCATGAAGAGATGGAAGCAGAGACCGGAGTCATCCGCTCGAAGGCCTAACTCCACGTGGGACGCCAAGAGCCGCCAGAAGCTGGAGGAGATGTGGAAGGATTCAGATGGAGACGCCCTACAGGTTTTGGACTTCCGGCCTCCAGAATTGTGAGAGAATACATCTTGATTGTTTTTAAGCCACTGCGTTTGTGGTAATTTGTTCTGGCAGCCCTGGGAAACTTCTATGGGTACTTTGAATGGGATCCTGAAATGGAAAAAATTGACATCAGTGGAAAACTGATGAAATCCAAATTAAGTATGGCATTTAGTTAGTAACATATTAATATCGGTTTGTTAGTTGTGAGAGTGTACCATCGTCATGTAGGATATGAACAACAGAGGAAACTGGGTGTGGGCTATATAGAAACTGTGTATTATTTGCCCAGCCTATTGTAAATGTAAAACTATTCTAAAGTTTAAAAGTTAATTTTAAAACTGCATGGGGAAAATCTTCATTGACACAGGTGGAGTGTAACTTGCAATTCAGCCAGTGGGTGGTTCTGTCCCACACACTGTGTGTCTCAGTAGGCAACTTGCCAAGGCCTGTGAGTTGCCCATTGGGCTATGTCTACTCCCTTCTCACCACTCCTTCCCACGGCCTTGCCCTCACCTCTCCTGTCCCCTCACTTTCTTTTTTTTTTTTTAATCCTCACCCAAAGATATTTTTCCATTGATTTTTAGAGAGAGTGGAAAAGAGAGGGAAAGACAGAGAGAAACATCGATGTGAGTAAATCACATCGATTGGTTGCCTCCTGCACGCACCGTGACCAGGGCCCGGGCTGGGGAGGAGCCTGCAACCGAGGTACATGCCCTTGACCAGAATCGAACCCGGGACCCTTTGGTCTGCAGGCCGATGCTCTATTCTCTGAACAAACCAGCTAGGGCTCCCGTCCCCTCACTTTAATTCAAGTGTATGCCTTCAGCTGAATAGGAATCAGTCCTGACCTCTTTATAACCCCATGAAAAACATTGTCTGCTGCTGGGGAGGAGCCTGCAACCGAGGTACATGCCCTTGACCAGAATCGAACCCGGGACCCTTTGGTCTGCAGGCCGATGCTCTATTCTCTGAACAAACCAGCTAGGGCTCCCGTCCCCTCACTTTAATTCAAGTGTATGCCTTCAGCTGAATAGGAATCAGTCCTGACCTCTTTATATCCCCATGAAGAACATCATCTGCTTGGAATTATTATTTTTTTTTTTTAGGTGAGAAGTACAGAAACTTTATTGCAAGCAGAAAAAACTTTATTATAAACAGATACTGTTGGGGTCCAACCCCAGCGGGTCCAGGGGTCCCCAAAGGTGTGGATGGAGTCGGTGAAGAAGGAATGACACAGAGGCAGCGTTCAGGTGATGATCATAGCCAGGTTCTTCTTGTCTGGTTCTAGCCAGGTTCTCCAGCCAGGTTCTGTCCAGGTTCTCTTGCCATGTTCTCTCGCTAGGTTCTCCAGGTTCTCCAGCCAGGTTCTGTCCAGGTTCTCTTGCCATGTTCTCTCGCTAGGTTCTCCAGGTTCTCCAGCCAGGTTCTGTCTTTTTTTTTTAATCCTCACCCAAGGATATTTTTCCATTGATTTTTAGAGAGAGAGGAAAAGAGAGGGAAAGACAGAGAGAAACATCGATGTGAGGAAATCACATCGATTGGTTGCCTCCTGCACGCACCGTGACCAGGGCCCGGGCTGGGGAGGAGCCTGCAACCGAGGTACATGCCCTTGACCAGAATCGAACCCGGGACCCTTTGGTCTGCAGGCCGATGCTCTATTCTCTGAACAAACCAGCTAGGGCTCCCGTCCCCTCACTTTAATTCAAGTGTATGCCTTCAGCTGAATAGGAATCAGTCCTGACCTCTTTATAACCCCATGAAAAACATTGTCTGCTTGGAATTATTTTTGACTCAGAATGAGTGAGCCCTGAGTTTGGACAGGACCCTAACCATCATTTTGAGGGTGTCTGCCCTTCCCAACTTTTCTGAGAATTTTTTACCCCACAGCATGGATGTCTCTGTCACCATGCGTGAAGAAGGAATGACACAGAGGCAGCGTTCAGGTGATGATCATAGCCAGGTTCTTCTTGTCTGGTTCTAGACCCCACAGCATGGATGTCTCTGTCACCATGCTCCTATGTTTGAATCATGAGACTCCACCCCCATGACCACCACTGATTGAACCAGGACTGAACGCCTGACTCAGACGAAGCCAAATCCAAAGTCTTGCCAATGGCCTTCCAGATTCTTGGGAAAGAATATGAACTAAAAAACGCCAGAATCAGAGCTGAGAGCTGAGTCACCACAGTGGGGCTGGCCTGGAGCTGATCTC
>NW_005370085.1:772801-779642 GCF_000412655.1 Myotis brandtii | reverse complement strand
CCGCAGCCAAGTTGCTCGGGGTTTTCCTTGGGTCCAGTGAGGGCTGACTTCTCTCCAGAAGCCCCACCTAACCTGAGCTGCCGCGAGAAGGTCACTCTTACTTTGTAACCGAAAGGACACTGGCTAGGAGAGCCACTCTGTTAAACTCCCCATTCCACTTGGGATCAAGTAGTTGTGGTCGTTCACCATTTGCTTGAATACCATCAAAACAAGAATCTCACTTCGCCACGCAACCTGTTTCGTAGTGGACACCTCCGCTTCTTAGATGGGTCTTTTTGATTTTGCATCAAGAAGTGTTCCTTTTCATCCCCATTTTACCATTCTGGGCCCTTTAGACCAAGACCCATATTGTGTGTCTATCTTTATTGTTCTATTTTTTTATTTATCAAAGTAATACTTGCTCGTGGTTTTTAAAAAGTCACATCTTACAGAAACCACCCTAGCTGGTTTGGCTCAATGGATAGAACATCCTCCTGCAGACTAAAGGGTCCCGGGTTTGATTCCTGTCAAGGCACATGCCTGGGTTGCAGGCTCGATCCCCAGTAGAGGGCCTGCGGGAGACAGCCGATCCATGATTCTCTCTCATCATTGATGTTTCTCTCTCTCTCTCTCTCTCTCTCCCTCTCCCTTCCTCTCTGAAATCAATAGAAGTATATATTTTTTAAATCTTACAGAAACCTTGCACAGGCGTTCTAATCCCTTTCCCACATGACAGCCCTTCCAAGGTCTGATGACAGTGACCATACAGCCTTCTCTCTGAGCTGGGAACCCTCAATTCTTTCCTCATTTCTCACTCAGTGCACAGTGATTCCAAATTTTGCCCCAATCTGATTCTCAGTTATTCTGCACTCAGCCAGAACCCAGGGAGGGGAATATGATCTCATGTGCGTAAACCGAGATGTTGTGCTGAGACTAAAGATTGAATACAGCCACGGGAGGGTATTTGAAAGAGGCAGACCAATGAGGAAGGAGTGTTAAGAAGCTGCATGCCTGCTTCAGGAGGCCTCAGAGTTGAGGGCGTGCATGTTAAGGTTGAACCATGAGGAAGAATTGTCACTGAGGGAGAGAATGAGAGAAAGTCCTGGCCCGGATCACAAAGGCGACCAGCGGTAGGATATGGTACGAAAGGAGTGGGTGGGACCGTACCTTTTGGGACTTCTGCTCGGACTCCTACTTACCCCCCATCCACAGCACAACAAGTGCCTAACTGGCCTGGGAGGTGCTTTCCATTCTTAGAGTGAAGGAACATTTCTGCTTTGGACCCAGGCCAGACAGAGATGTGGGATGGTGGAGTGGACTAATCACGCCAACAGAGGCTGTGCCTGGGAGTGAAGGGGCGGCTGGCGCGGCCAGGCACTTGTTCTGCACTTGCAGACAAAGGCATTCAGGAAGCAGCCTCTGAGAGTCAGTCAGCTCTTGAGTGGAACTCTGGTTCTGATGTGGCAAAATATCCCAAGGAGGAAAGGAAAGCGCAGGTGACAAAAGAAATCAACAAGCTGTAAATGGAGAGAACCAAGATGGCGGCATAGGTAAACACTGGAGTTTGCTGCCTCGAACAACCACTTCAAAAATACAACTAAAAGACGGAACGGACATCATCCAGAACCACAGGAAGGCTGGCTGAGTGGAAATCCTACAACTAGAAGGAAAGAGAAAACCATACCGAGACTCAGAGGAGGCGCAGTGCGGAAGTAAAATACTGAGGTGCGGAGGTGCATGTGGAGCGGGCTGGCGGCTGAGGGCGCGGTTGTCGTTTTCAATCGGGAGGGAGTCTCAGGCTCTGAGCTCCAGATCCAGGCGAGTCTCTAGGGACCCAGACTCATATGGGAGAAGCGGGACTGTCTGGCATCGGTCGGAACTCGAGAGCAGCTTTCTCTCCGAGGGGCTTGCAGCGATTACCGGGACATTGAGAAGCAAACCTCCGAGGGCAAGACTCAGAGGAGCCATAACTGCTAGCCCCGCCCTGTTGATCCCGTGGGACCCGCCCCGCCCAAGCCCTGCAGGGAGGCTTTTGCTGAATAGCCGCAGGCAAAGGCTAGATTAGCACCTCCCTAGAGATCCAGGAGCCAGGAAGCCCAGAGGTCAGAGTAGGACCATCCAGTTTGCAGCTCTGTGGAACCATAAAAGACACACTCAGGGGGCAGACTCAGTGAGCACCAAAGCCCCATTGAAGCAAGTCTTGCCCCAGAGAGGTGTCTCCAGCACAGAAGTTCTCCCACTGCAGACACAGCTGATTTCCACCGCCAATTGGCCTGGAGTTCAATTCCTCCCAGTGATACCTACAACAATCAAGGCGTAACTATAACAAGCTGTAAATGAACACAGGAACCTGGCTTATAAACTCAGAATTTTAAAATAACAGGCCCTGCCCTAGCTGGTTTGGCTCAGTGGACACAAGTGTTGGCTTGCGGATTGAAGGGTCCTGGGTTCAATTCCGGTCAAGGGCACATGCCCAGATTGTGCGCTTGATCCCCAGTCGGGGACTTGCAGGAGGCAGCCAATCAAAAAGACAAGCCATTCAGGGATGGGACAGGAAACTCACTTTATAAACTAAAGATTGCTTTTATCTCCTGAAACTTAGTTTCACAATAAGATTCTTTTCTGCTTCTAGAGACATCACTCGCTCATATTCTAACCAAACTATCTTGTTTTTAAAAGCCAGTACCTCGATTAGAGGAGAAATAAACTGTATTAAAGCACGCAGCTTTCCAGGGGATCTTTTCTTCGGCAGTGTGCCCGGGGCAAATCTCTCTCCTCTCCTCTCTCGTGTTTGGGCTTGGGGCCTGATGTTATTTTGATGTCAGCTGCTTTGAGCCAAAGTCAGAGGCTGGGACCAGCATCATCTCCGTAGGAAGAGAACCAGGTGAGAGACAGTCTAGTGCAGGGGTGGGCAAACTTTTTGACTCGAGGGCCACAATGGGTTCTTAAACTGGACCGGAGGGCCGGAACAAAAGCATGGATGGAGTGTTTGTGTGAACTAATATAAATTCAAAGTAAACATCATTACATAAAAGGGTACGGTCTTTTTTTTTTTTTTAGTTTTATTCATTTCAAACGGGCCGGATCCGGCCCGCGGGCCGTAGTTTGCCCACGGCTGGTCTAGTGGCTGGTTTTCAGAAGGCCCTCCTCCTGAAAGTTTCCATCAGGGGGCTTAGGAGGAGAGGTGTGAATTGGCTCCTGCGTGTCAGCAGGGAGGGCAGGGCAGCAGCTGCAGGCCACGGGACCCAGGAGCTCCGCGGCTGCAGGACTCTGCTTCTCGGTGTGTTTGTGTCTTTCTGCACGGCGACCTTCCACTGAGTTGGCTTTCTCCATCAGGTTGAGCTCATGGCCATCAGAAAATCATGGACTCACCTGGCAGTTCACGTCCCTGACAGCCAATTGAAAAGGAAAAAAAGAGCAGAACTCCAAGCGTGTGATTGATTCTCCAGTCATGTGCCTCCCCTAGACCAACCTTTAAGGCCCAGAAAGTGGGATGTGCTCTTTCTTTTATATATATATATATATATATATACACACACACATACATACACACACTAGAGGCCCAGTGCATGGATTCATGCATGGGGGGGTCCCCCCTCAACCTGGACTGTGCCCTCTCCAAACCGGGGCCCCTCGGGGGATGTAGCAGTGCACAAAGTGGCAGGCAGCCGGGGAAGAGCCGGAGCTGGGCTTGGCGCTCAGCACTCGGTGCTTTAAACCACTCGCCGCTTGCTCCTTACCGGTGCCACTGCCGCTGCCGCAGAGGCAGGAGAGGCTACCTGTGCTCACCAGCCATGAGCCCGGCTTCTGGGCTCCGGCTGTGGGAGTGCACTGACCATCAGGGGGCCCAGTCACACAATACCATGAACTCGGTTGCTAAAACAACAAGGCCAAGATCAAGGTGCTAGCTGGCTCAGTGTCTGTGAGGGCACTCCTCCGTGTTTTCAGAGAGCCACCTCACGTGGCAGGGAGGGACGGAGCTCCAGTCTCTCTTCTATTTTTTTATTTTATTTTATTTTATTTTTAAATATATTTTATTGATTTTTTACAGAGAGAAAGGGAGAGGGATAGAGAGTTAGAAACATCGATGAGAAAGAAACATCAATCAGCTGCCTCCTGCACATCTCCTACTGGGGATGTGCCCACAACCAAGGTACATGCCCTTGACCGGAATCGAATCTGGGACCCTTCAGTCCACAGGCTGATGCTCTATCCACTGAGCCAAACCGGTTTCGGCTTATTTTATTTTTTAAATATTTTGCAAACAAGAGGGAGGGAATGAGGGAGGGAAAGAGGGTGGGAGGATTCATTCACAGCAGGAGTGATCAACCAGGAACAGCAGGGGGGAAGGGCATTCCTGCCACGCAGGCCTCCCCGCCTGCTTGCGGGTGCTTCTGCCACAGGTGTTTGTCCAGGGTGGCCCGCAGGCGGAAGGGCACATGGCAGTGGGGGCACTCAAAGCGGGTTCCGCCGGGCCCCTGACCGTGTATGCGGCGGCTAAGCTTGCTCTTCTGGACACAGGCAAAGGAGCAGAGGTCGCAGGTATAGGGCCGCTCCCCGGTGTGTGAGCGCCGGTGCACAGTCAGGCTGCTGCTCTGGGCACAGGTGTAAGAGCACTACTGGTCACAGGAATAGGGCCGCTCGTCCGTGTGCAGGCGCATGTGCAACTTGAGGCTGGTGAAGGAGCTGAGGGTCTTCAGGCACACAGGGCAGGTGGGGCTCTGCCTGGGGAGGCTGTTCGCCCGGGAGCCCTCGGCCAGGCCCAGCAGCAGCGGAGTCTCCGGGGCCTCGGGTTCAGTCTGGTAGATGGACAGTCCGTGGTCCCACTGGGCATGGCGCAGCAGTTTCCAGGCCTCGGTGAATTGTCGGCCACAGCGGAGGCAAGTCAAAGCCTTCAGGTTCTCAAGTTCTGAGTCCGAGCCAGAGCTGGGGCCGCGCGAGGGCTGACAGCCCTGCTTCTTGTGGTCAATGAAAGCCATGATGGCCTCCAGCGGGAAGGTCTGCAGGCAGAGGCCGCAGGTCAAGATATCGGGGTCAGTCCAGGGCTGGCGGTCGTGAGGATCAGGGACCAGAGAAGTCCACGGCGCCGACTGGTTCTGCAAGCCCTGGGCGAGGAGGGTACGGGAGGCGGCGGGCACCGGGATAGGGGAGGAGCGGGGTGTGCCCTCGAGGGAGCCCGGCGTGGGCACCTCCTCTGGGGAACCCCGCTGCAGCCCCGCGGCCTGTAGGGGCCACGGATGTGGCTCGGGCTTCACGTCGATGACCAGGTGCCCCTTCTCCGTCTCGTCGTCGGTGTGGGCGGCGGACTCGGGGTCTACTCGGCGGGACATGGTTCAGGGTGCGGATGATCTGGTAGGCTGGGTAGCTGGGTAGCTGGGTAGCTGGCGAGCTGGGTAGCTGGGTAGCTGGCGAGCTGGGTAGCTGGGTAGCTGGCGGGCGGAAGGTGCGCGAGACGCGTGCGCTTGGGCTGTGATGCTCAAGTAAATGACTGAGGCGCCTGGCCTCGAACTTTTATCTGTGCCGGCCTGGCCGTGGCTCCGCCCACCAGGGCGGGGCCTGATGGGAGCAGAAGGGGCTCCTGCAGGCACCTGGCTGGAGACAAAACTCAGTCTGAGCCTTGCCCACGGGGATTGGCTTAAGGACTACGCCTAAGGGCACCGAGCTCAAGCGGCCAGCATAGGAACAGCGACTTCAGATCCCGTTTTGGGGCTGCTGAAACTGAGGCACGGCACCCCCACAAACACCCAGGAGGGAGAAAATGGTAGGGGCTACGTTTCCCACTGTGCCCCTAACAGTTTCTTGGACTCTTTCAGTAAATACATAATAAAAATTCACTGGGCAAACCTCTATTGCGTGCCTATGGTGCACCAGGTACCGTTCTAAGCACTGGGGACATTGCAGCGAACCCAACAGACAATAATCCCTGGCCCCCGAGTTGACTGGTTCAGGGAGACTGGTTAAAGGTCAAGCAAAAGTAGTGATTCTTAAAATATATATATATTCAGTTTACTGGTTTACGCTCAACAAGGTAACTATGTAAGAGAGTGCCTTCCTGGATGATCAGTGTCACCTGGAGCCAAACAAAGCTAGGAAGGGTTATAAAGGGGCAGGGTGAGTTGGGGGTGGGGCGGGGGGAGACTCAAATTTCTCCCCGCACCAAGGAAAGGTATGGGGGCGTTGAGACCTGAGGGATGTGAGGAGTCAGCCAGTCTCTGTTCAAGAATAACAAGGGGAGACAAGATGGAGGTGGAATAGGCAGATGCGTCCCAGGGCTTGTCCCAGAGCGAATGGGGTGAGCAGCTGAAACTAAAAACATCTACCCCGAATTGGTGAAGGAGACTCAGCTGGTGAGACAGTTTGCGGCTGGGAAGGGCAGAGTTCCCCTGGAAAGGTAAAAACCAGGGATCTGGGCAGGAAAGTTTGCCAGACCTCTGAGCCCAGAGGGTCAGAGGGAGACCGTGCGGCACCCAGCCACGTCCCTTGGGACAGGCACAGCCCCTGACTGGGGGAAAGGAGATCCGAGAGACTGTTGGCACCTGGGGATTTGAGATCTGGGTTCTGTAATTATGGAGGACTGAGCCTAAAGGGAGCAGCCTGAAGCGCTGACCAGACCATGCAGTGCAGGTGAGAAAGGAGCTCACAAAGACTCAGCCTTCCCCGTTTCTGCAGCCGGCGTTTGTTTGTTTGTTTTCACTGAACCCATTTCATAGGCCATTTCGGATACAGACACTCACCCGCGCTGAGGAGCGGGAGAAGGTGCGGACGAGTGGAATCTGGGGAGAGGCTGGGGAGAGAAGAGGGGCCAGGAGAGGTGGCAGCAAATTGAGTGCTGAGTCACCCCTGAGCCCAGGACCTGGGCAGC
>NW_005370085.1:760206-772063 GCF_000412655.1 Myotis brandtii | reverse complement strand
GGGGGGGGGGTGAGGGGATAATGGGGGGATAAGGACACATGTAATACCTTAATCAATAAAGAAATTAAAAATATATATATTTGTATTGATTTCAGAGACAAAAGGAGAGGGAGAGAGGAAGAGAAACCTCAATGATGAGAGAGAATCATTGATCAGCTGCCTCCTGCACGCCCCCTACTGGGGATGGAGCCTGAAACCTGGGCCTGTGCCCTTGACCCAAATAGAACCTGGGACCCTTCAGTCTGCAGGCCGACAAAAAGTAGTGATTCTTCCCAGCAGGGAAGCTATTGCAAAAAGTACACGCAGTGTCAGGCTGCAATCTCTCTTCCTCCACCAGGTGGGGTGGATGCACTGGCAGCTGCCTCTGCGCGTTCCCGGTGGGAGCGGACCCGGTGCCTCAGGACTCTGGATGACCTACCCCAGCTGGCTCCCTGGCTCCACTTGGCTCCCAGGCTGCAGAGGGCAGAGCCCCAAGCGGTCAAAGGACGCCACAGCCTTGAAGGAAGGTAGGACCTGAAAAGGAAATTCTGACGGGGATCTGCATCCCACTGCGGGAGTCACGCACCCCAGGACGCGAGCCCCTTCAGTCTAGAGCAGCGGTTCTCAACCTTCCGAATGCCGCGACCCTTTCATACAGTTCCTCATGTTGTGGGGACCCCCAACCATAAAATTATTTTCGTTGCTACTTCATCACTGTCATGTTGCTACTGTTATGAATCGTCATGTAAATATCTGATACGCAGGATGTATTTTCATGGTTACAAGTTGAACATAATGAAAGCATAGTGATTCATCACAAAAACAATATGTAATGATATATGTGTTTTCCGATGGTCTTAGGCGACCCCTGTGAAAGGGTCGTTCGACCCCCAAAGGGGTTGCGACCCACAGGTTGAGAACCGCTGGGCTAGTGGGAGAAGGAGGACAGGGTGGGTCTTGGAGAGCAGCCAGGAGGAAGGAGAGACCTCTACTCCAGAGAGAAAGGGGTGGAGAGTAATGAGGCAGGAAGAGGGGAAGGTCCCAGGCCCTGCTCCCAGGTAGAGTCCAGGAGGTGACAAGGCTTGGGGTGGAGTGGCTGCCAGGTATACCGGGGTGGGGTGGGGGGTGGATCCCCGACACAGAGCTCACACCCCTCCCCCACAATCCCCAGCGGAAAGGAAAGGTCAAGCTGAGTGAAAGGCCTACATATTGTGTGACTTCCAAAGAGCGTCCTTAGGGGAGGGTCCATGCCCTTCTTCTGGGGTGAAGCCCTGGTTTGCCTGAGACTCTCCCGGTTTTATTTTAGTATTATTATTTTGTAATATATCTTTATTGATTAAAGGAAATGATGAGAGGGAGAGGGAGAGACAGAAACATCAATGATGAGAGAGAATCATTGATCAGCTGCCTCCTGCACGCCCCCTACTGGGGACCGAACCTGAAACCCTGGCACATGCCCTTGACCGGAATTGAACCCGGGACCCTTCAGTCCACAGGCCGGCGCTCTATCCACTGAGCCAAACCAGCCAGGGCTATTTTATTTTTCAATGACAATTGTCATTCGATGTTATGTTAGTTTCCAGTGTACCTCTCAGTGGTTAGACATTTATTAAGTTGCGAAGTGATGCAGTTTGAAAGCCCCTGCTTCTTAAAGGAACAGTGACAGCCTGACCCGCTGTCCTACTCTGATCCTCCCCTTCCCTGCTGTTTAGCCACTTCTCACCCTCTTACCTACGGACTGCACAGAATCCAGCCAGACACAGACAGGCTAATGAACATAGAGGCCAAAAAGAAAAGGGTTAAATCTTAGGAAAAGTTGCAGCCCTGGCCGGTTTGGCTCGGTGAATAGAGCATCAGCTTATGGACTAAAGGTCCTAGGTTCAGTTCTGGTCAGGGCACATGCCCAGGTTGCAGGCTCGATCCCCAGTGTGGGGCATGCTGGAGGCAGCCGATCCATGATTCTCTCTCATCATTGATGTTTCTCTCTCTCTTCCCTTCTTCCTTCCTCTCTGAAATAAAAAAATATATATGTTTTAAAAAGTTGTGCCGAAACCGGTTTGGCTCAGTGGATAGAGCGTCGGCCTGCGGACTGAAGGGTCCCGGGTTCGATTCCGGTCAGGGGCATGTACCTTGGTTGCGGGCACATCCCCAGTGGGAGGTGTGCGGGAGGCAGCTGATCGATGTTTCTCTCTCATCGAAGTTTCTAACTATCTCTCTCCCTTCCTCCCTGTAAAAAATTAATAAAATATATTTTTTAAAAAGTTGCATAAGCCTAAGCCCTCAGGAGAGAGCTAGCACCAGCCGGTGTCGCTGGCAGCAATCCTGGGGGACTGGCTGCCTCAGGTCCCACTCCAGGGGCGACCTTGGGAAGGAAACCTACTCCCGGGGGTGTTGCATCAGGCCCCAGGTGGCCTTGTTTCTAACAAAGCATTGCTGTTCCTGGAAATACTGGCCTCAGCCACACCTGTGCAACCCAGGAACTGTCTGGGTTTGTGAGTTAGACTGAGGGTGGGGCTGAGGGTACAAGGCAGGTTTGTGTACAGCAAGCATGTCAAACTCAAAGGCTAACACAGGCCAAATAAACAAGGTTTGAGTGTATGTGGGCCGAAAAAAAACAAAGGCTTCAATTTTCATAGAAACGTAGCTTTATTTCAATAGAGACATGCTGAATACAAAGGGCTGAAATAAATGAGTCACCGTTAACATAAAATCATAGAACATTTTAATAAAAATTAATATTTTTTCTTGAATATTAACTTACCAGACACTGAATCACTGCACAAATTAATAAGCGTAATGCAAGTAAACTTTTTTTTCTTGGTCTCCGAAAGCGAAATATTTCCTGTGGCGCACACCAAACAAATCAGTCCAAGACTAATGATGTGGCCATCGGCTGCTAAAATATTCGCTGCTAGTATTAGTGGAGAGAAATGGTGCGCCTGCACGTAAGGCGCGTTAGGGAAATCAATGCAACACGATTATAGTAATCAGTCATTAGTGAACATTGTAGTTCGTTATTAATAATTATGTTTAACAGGATATTGTAAAAATTAAGTTACAAAATTTTTATTAAAACGTTTCTTACAGCCTTAGCTGGTTTGGCTCAGTTGGCCTGCAGACTGAAGGGTCCCAGGTTTGATTCCGGGCAAGGGCACATGCCTGGGTTGCTGGCTCAATCCCCAGTGGGGGGTGTGTAGGAGGCAACCGATCAATGATTCTCTGTCATCATTGATGTTTCTATCTGTCTATTCCTTTCCTTTCCTCTCTGAAATCAATAAAAATATTTTTTAAAAATAAAAAAAACATTTCTTACATACTGTTACATTGGCAGGGTCACAAAAATATTCGTTGTGGGCTGCATGCGGCCCGCGGGCTGCAAGTCTGACATGCTTGCTGTACAGACACAGATTGAGTGAACCCGGAAGCCACAGTTCCACTCTGGCCCACTGTTGGGTGGTTTGGAGGTGGCAGCAGAGGCCTGTATAGGAATACCAGGGCCAAGGCACCCAGGGCAAATGGCATAGAATAGGGGTTTTTGTTTGTTTGTTTTTTTCTAATATATATTTTATTGATTTCAGAGAGGAGAGGAGAGTGAGAAAGAGATAGATAGAAACCTCAATGATGAGGTAGAATCATTGATCAGCTGCCTCCTGCACGCCCCCTACTGGGGGGTGGTGGCCAGGCCTGCAGAAGGGATGGTAGTAACTGGCCGTGCGTCTCCTCACCCAGCCAGCTAGCCCTGCCTGTGGCTATGGAGACAGAGTTCCCCGAGAGCACAGGAGAAAGGGCCAATGTGCAGGCACTCGTGTGTGTCAGGGTTGCTAATGTCCTGTTTGCCAAGCAAGTCACATGGCTGAGCTCCACGTCAGCGTCGGAGGGCACTCAGTTACATGCCAAGAGGGCGGGAGGCAGGAGGGCAGGAGGCCATGGACACCTGAAGGAGAAGAACTGCTGGCATTTCTGCAAAATCCATCTGCAAAGGGAGTCAGACATCTGCGGGTGGAGGTTCATCGCAGTGGTGTTTGTAGCACAGCCTTCCGTCATGCAACTCAAATGCCCAACAAAGACAATAAAAAATGCTGACACATGAGAATATATTTGGTAGCTGTCCTCTAGTAACAGAAAAAAAAATGCTTCCGTTATGCTGTTAAATGAAAAAAAAGATACACAATTTTATGTACCCCATGATAACTATTTAATAAACATTAATTCAAATAAAAATGGTAGAAAGGAATACACACAAATTTTAATAATCGTCTGTATTGAGGAATGATATCATGAGTCAGTCTTTTTGTCATTAATCAAAACGTCTGAAATATCACACTACACGTATATTTATGAAATTTACTTGAAATTGTGTTCAAGACCCACTTTCAACTTTCCATGTTTTTTAGGAAGAAATAATTTTGTACATCTCCAAGTGATTAGTACGTTATATTATAGACACTCAGAAAATGTGTTTCAGCAGCATTTTCTTAGTATAAAGAAAAATTTTTACAATTTCTTCTTATGAAAGAATAATATAAGACTACAAGACCAAGAAGTAATTTAAGTATGTTCAGGGACCATTTTCATCTTCAGAATTAAGGATTATTTTAATTTCACATCATTGCGTTTTCTCTTTACTTTTCTGTTCAGTTTTATCACTTAGGATTCCCTATTTTTAATTTTCATACACAGATTTCCTTAATCGATCATTATAATTAAGCATAAAGTCATAAGTTTCAAAGTCATACTTTGCCGGATCCTAGCGTTTTAAATTATTCATTCCACTTACTGTTTTTAGATTAGCTTTTCTTAAAAGTTCCAGTTTATTGTTGCTGTGTTTTATTTTGCGCAGATGAAAAGGCAGAAGGAAGGGAGGGCACTGCCCAGTGAATCCCCAGGTTTGTTGATCGTACAGTTCATGTTGTTTGATGCTCCTGTGTCCTGACCGGACATCAATTTCTCCCAGAACCTCTTGATTTTATTTCCTATAAACCTTGATGCACCCAGCGGATCCCAGCAAACCCTCGCCGTTTCTTCTCGGACCTTCACTTCTTAACTAAAGCCATGTATTGACACACAACTTTTTTCCCAGGGAGCTGGCCAATCAATACATTAAAGATTAGTGCAGCGTGTTGGCCCCTCCGAAGCATTCCGGGCTCGTTTCCTCCGCGGTCCAGGTGGCAGCCTCCACACGAGCAATGGTTCTCTTCAGGCATTTCTAGAAGTTGCCTTTTCTACTCATTATCCAAGTCCAACTGTTTCGGGTGAGAAACTGGGCGTAGATCACATCTTCGTCTGTGTGAGCATCGCCAGGAAAGCAGTTGTGTTCAGTGCATCTCATTGTCTAGACCCATCAGGCTACGGGGGACTCTAGGGAGGGAGCTGTTCATTGCACAGAACAAGACCCTGCCCCGGTCACACAGCCTGTATTTCCCTCCTCCCTCCTCCCTCCCTCCCTTCGTCCCTCCCTCCCTCTCTTCCTCCCTCCCTCCTTTGTCCCTCCTTCCTTCCCTCCCTCCCTCCCTCTCTTCCTCCCTCCCTCTTTCGTCCTTCCTTCCTTCCTTCCTTCCTTCCTTCCTTCCTTCCTTCCTTCCTTCCTTCCTTCCAGGGCACACATTTCCATACGCTCTCTTCCAAGCCCTATCTATATAACCATGTGGCTGGGATATTGAGTGCTACACTGGATTTCATCAGTCTTATCTCTTGGAACCTGTGCAGTCTGCAGTCTATTTACCCTGATATTGTTTTGTTCCCTCCATATATATATATATATATTTGTATTGATTTCAGAGGGAGAGGGAGAGAGATGGAGACATCAATGTTGAGAGGGAATCATTGATCAGCTGCCTCCTGCATGCCCTCACTGGAGACTGAACCCCGCAACCCAGGCATGTGCCCTTGACCGGGACCCTTCAGTCCACAGGTCGCCGCTCTATCCCCTGAGCCAAACCAGCTAGGACCCAAGTTCCTTTTTGGCTTAAGGTAGCCAGAGATGATTCTCTGGCCGACAACCGGAACCCCTGGCTGATACACAGAGTAGGCCTGGCCTGTTGGCCTTGTTTAGGGAAGAGGGGAGGGTGGGCTCTTGGGCTGTCACTCTGAGCCCCACGGGTCTGACCTGGCCTTCCAGAATCCGAGAGCAAGCCCCGGGAGAGGAGAGAGAGCCCGGCGTCAGCAGGCCTAAGGAGTCCTGGCGAGTTAAAAATAAAAACAGAGGAAGAGAAAGGCTCGCTGTAATGACATGACTGGCTCTGTCTGTGTCTCCGGCGAGCTCTGTGGCCGGCCGACTCTCCGTGGAGGAACTGAACCCTTCTTCTTCTTTCTCTCCTGACTAGACTTTCCTGCTGACTTTTGGAATTGGACTCTTTCCAGCAGGAATTCCCAGGCTCTGTTCCTTGGATGGCCAGCAACCAGGAGAACCTCTGCAGTTTCCACCGGGGCCCGGGACAACACCGAATTTACATGAGACTGTTCTCCGCCCAAAGGTAGGCCAACCCGGCCGGTGTGGCTCAGTGGCTGAACATCAACTTATGAACCAGGAGGTCACGGTTCGATTCCCGGTCAGGGCACGTGCCCGTGTTGCGGGCTCGGTCCCCAGTGTGGGGTGTGCATGAGGCAGACAATCAATGATTCTCTCTCATCATCGATTTTCTATCTCTCTCCCTCTCCCTTCTTCTCTGAAATCAATGAAAATATTATTTTAAAAAAAGTAGGCCAGGAAGCCCAGACTCATTGAGCTCTGCTGCCTTCATGTGGGCACTGGCGGCCTCTCACATTTCGAAAGGACGAGGAGCCTTTGAACTCATCCCTTCTGATCTTCTGGCTCAGCTGTAGCTGGGCGCACAGCAGCTGGGTGCCCACAGGCGCTGGCACAGCCCCAGGCCGCGCATGCTAATTATGTGCTAGGGAAGGGCCCTGCCCCCACCCAGACTTCTGTATTCTGCTGGGCCCAAGGGCACGCATGCAGAGGGGCAGGCTGCAGGGTGGGAAGTGGTCTAGGGCAGTGATGGCGAACCTCTGACACGCGAACTCATTTTTTGGGTTGATTTTTCTTTGCTAAATGGCATTTAAATACAATGTCCTGAGGACCCTCCAGCAGCCCTCTGGGGAGAGCCACACGGTGAGGAACTGCAGCTCCTTGCCAGGAGCCATGTCGGGGAGCCACCTTGGATGTGGACCCTTTAGCACAGGTGACTGACCCTTCAGAAGACTACAACCTCGGCCAACATCTTGACTGCGGCCTCATGGGAGGCCCTGAGCCAGAAGTACTCAGCTAAGCCACACCCTAATTTTCTGACCCACAGAAACTTTCAGATAATAAAATATTTGTTGTTTTAAGCTATTAACTAATAGTGACTAATACGCTGTCATGACCTCACTTGGCCGCTCCTCAGGACGTGACGCTGTTGACACCCTCCTCCACCCACTGCGCTGCCCCTTTGGCTTCCAGGAAAGTACTTCCTCCTGAGCTTTCTTTCAGCCTGGGACCCGTCTGTCAGTTTTCTTCCTTAGCTCCTCTGCTGCTTGCCCCTAAAACACCAATGCTCCTAAGGCTTCTACTCTTGTTTTCCTACCCATCTCCATTGACTTCAATCAGACCCATTCATCATAATTAAAACTAAAATTTTTATGCCAGTGTCTCCTACCCAGACCTTTCTCTTAGGCGTTATAACTGCCTATTGGACAACTCCATTTAGATTTGGTCCTGGCTCCTCATACTTACCTGAAATGGAATCATCCTCTTGACCCCACACCTGTTCCTCTTCTGGTGGCCCTTCCCACCGTGAGTGGAACCTTTGTCCTCCAGTAGCTCAAGTTAAAAATGTTGCTAAAAAAACAAAAACTAAAAACAAACAAAAAAAGAAAACCAAATAAGCAAACAAAAAACAAAAGAGAAAATGTTGCTCCCAGCCATCCCAGACTCCTCCTCACTTGCTATTTTCATGACCTTCAGGATTTGACTAGTCAACATCTTTAGACTAATCTCTCAACTTTTTCTATAGGTTTTTCCATCTTAATCACTCGTGGTTTCCAAATGATTCTTGCCACTTCAAGCTCTGAACATGCCTTTTTCTAGAATGTTGCCTTTCCATCCTTGACCTATTGCCTTTTTCGTTTTGACAAGTCCTTCTTTCAAACGGTAGTGCAAGTGTCTCCTCATTCTGATTGTGCTTACATTTAGCATTGTACTGGCAACTCGTGAATTCCCCATCCTTTGCTGTTGGACAATTCTCCATGGTGTTTCTGCAGGTCTTGTGACAGTTTTGATCTCAAACTGTCTTAGGAGCTAGGGGCAGTGTCTCCTCTGAGGCAAAGGGCAGATTTTATTTCCTGACAAGTATACGACTGTCTCCCTCTGAGTCACAGGCTGGCCTGCACCCCCCTTGTGGGACACAGAGGACAAGGGGAGCTGCTTTTAACATGAAGCTTATGCTCTCTGCTGTGCCACTAGTAATACAGTCCTTTGTCTCTGACCTTCTAGTCCAGGGGTGGGCAAACTTTTTGACTTGAGGGCCACAATGGGTTCTTAAACTGGACCGGAGGGCCGGAACAAAAGCATGGATGGAGTGTTTGTGTGAACTAATATAAATTCAAAGTAAACATCATTACATAAAAGGGTATGGTCTTTTTTTATTTTTAGTTTTATTCATTTCAAACGGGCCGGATCCGGCCCTCGGGGCGTAGTTTGCCCACGGCTGCTCTAGTCTCTAAGGTGCCTCCCTGCCTGACCCTTTAGGAACCAGCTGGTTAGAGCAGTGGGTGGAAGGGGATGGACGGAGGCCCCAACACGTCTCGTGTGGAACAGAACTCACAAGATGAAGATTAACAGCACGGGTTTCAGAATCAGAGAGTCCTGGGTTATGTCCTTACTCCCTGACCTTGGGCCGGTCACCTTTGTGTGAGATTTAGTTACCTCACCTGTCAAATAGGAGTGCTAACCCACCTATCTCGGAGTATTGTTGTGAAGGCTCAAAAGGAAGTTATTAGGTAGCCCTGGCTGGTGTGGCTCCATTGGTTGGGCATCGTCCTGGGCACCGGGAGGTTGCTGGTTTGATTCCCGGTCAGGGCACATGCCCGGGTTTCGGGCTCCATCCCCGGTGGGAGGTGTGCAGGAGGCAGGCAATTGATGTTTCATGCTTACAGCAATGTTTCTCTCTCTCTCTCTCTCTCTAAAAATAAATAAAAAATCTTTTTTTTTTTAAAAAAAAAGAGAATTATTATAAAGAGCTTTTAGCACAGTGGCCCGCAGCTTAGAAGGGGCTCAATTCCTGCACATCCACCCTCCTCCCTGTCACTCTAGGGCCTTTGTTTTCTGCACTTGCTCTTACATCTGCCTGAACGTTCTGTCCTATATTTCTTATCTCATTGCTTCTGACTCATTCTCCTAGTTCAGCCAGGACAGTTTTGGTTGCAAGAAACCGAAAACTAGAACCAAAGAGGCTTAAGCAAAAGGAAGTTATTTGTAATTAAAGCTGAAGAGTTCAAAGCATAGTCTTGCTTCAGGTGTGGCTTGATCCAGGCTCAGCCAGCGCCATCAACACTCATTAACTAACTCCGCCGGTGTGGCTCAGTGGTTGAGTGTCGACCTATGAACCAGGAGGTCACGGTTAGATTCCCAGTCAGGGCACATGCCTGGGTTGTGGGCTCCATCTCCAGTAGGGGGCGTGCAGGAGGCAGCCGATCATGATTCTCTCTCATCATTGATGTTTCTATCTCTCCCTCTCCCTTCCTCCCTGAAATCAATAAAAATATCTTTTAAAAAAAATCAGCCCTAACCGGTTTGGCTCAGTGGATAGAGCGTCGGCCTATGGACTGAAGGGTCCCAGGTTCGATTCCGATCAAGGGCATGTACCTTGGTTGCGGGCACATCCCCAGTAGGGGGTGTGCAAGAGGCAGCTGATCGATGTTTCTCTCTCATCGATGTTTCTAACTCTCTATCCCTCTCCCTTCCTCTCTGTAAAAAAATCAATAAAATATATTTAAAAAAAATCACTCATTAACTCTGGGCTGGTTCACGTGCCCATCTCTCAATCAATGCCTGTGGCCAGGGAAGGGGCGCAGGCTAAACAGGGAAGGGGCACAGTTCCGCCCAGATCATTGGAGCTGATGCGAGGGGTGTCTGTGCTTCCCCAGAGGCAGGGCTGGCGTGGTTATAAGAAGGATGAACGAGCGCTGGGCATGACAAACAGCGGTGGACGCAGGTTTTAGGTCAGGACCGAGCTGCCTGGCGCTCACTCTCTTCTGTCCAAGATGAAGTCATTTCCTCCTGACACGCTCGGGGCTCCTCGTACGTCACCGCCCTCATCAGTCTATAATTACACGCCTGTCTCCCGCCCCACATGCTGGGCTCCTGGGGCTATTTCTGTCATCATCGTATCTTCAGGGCCCAGCCCAGCGCCTACACATACTACACAGTCAATAGAGTCTGGCGTGAAGGGATGACTCTGGGGCCCTGGTTATGACCTGGCCCAGCCTGCTACCCTGACTTTTCCAGCCGCACAGCCACTTAGGTCAGAATTCACCGCCCCCCCCCAAGTCTTCTCCCCCTGCAAGCAGGCTTGGGGACACTTACACAGGACGCACTCCCCAGAGAAGAAAACGAGAACGAGAATTTCCCCAGGGGCGGCCTGTGACCCAGAATGTTGGGCAGAAATGACGTGATGAATGAGGAGAGGGGGGCGGGGTGGGGTGACAGGATTTGGGATTAAGCGTTTAAGAGGAGTGATTCATGACCACTGCGGCCGGCAGTCAAAAAGCCCCGCGTGCTTTCGGTAACCAGGGTGCCGCTCGCATTTGGCACCACTTTGGTCCCGGGAATGAAGCAGCCCTCAGAGGCGCTGGTGTGTATCCTATTTCACGTGCTGCTTCCCCAGCCCCAGTGAAGTTTGGCTCCTCGGTTTCCTGTATGTAACTCGTGATTGCCAAGGCGTCTTTTCATGTGAAAGCGGATTTTCATTCATTTCCGAGAAAAGCTCTTTCTCGCCGTTTCCTTTTGAGCCTTCACAACAATACTCCGAGGCAGGTGAGCTATCACTCCTATTTGACAGGTGAGGAGACTAAATCTCACACAAAGGTGCCAGGCCCAAGGTCATGGAGCAGTGGTTCTCAACCTCCTGGCCCTTTAGATACAGTTCCTCATGTTGTGGTGACCCCCAACCGTAAAATTATTTTCGTTGCTACTTCATAGCTGTAATGTTGCTACTGTGATGAATCGTCATGTAAATATCTGATATGCAGGATGGTCTTAGGGGACCCCTGTGAAAGGGTCGTTCGACCGCCCAAGGGGTCGCGACCCACAGGTTGAGAACCGCTGTCCTAGAGTAAGGACACAAACCCAGGCCTCCCTGACTCTCTATGTAAGTCATTTGCACAGTAGAGATGAGCTGGGCTTTGGTGTGAGATAGGGCACAGTTTGCAACCTGGTTCTGCTTCCTGTGTGATGTCAGGCAAGTTGCTTAACCTCTCTGAGCCTCCACTTTCTCTCCGGTAAAGTGGGGATAATAATGCCAACCTCACAGGGCTTTAGGAGTCAGAGGGGATGTTTCTGTGTAGCGGGAGCTCCAGGTTTCAGCTAAACTTTGGAAGGCGTTGGAAGAGACGAGTGTGTTGTGTGGGGGAGGAGCATGGGCACGCCCCAGGGCTCTGTTCTCTCTCAGCTCTGCCCAGAGGTGGGCATGAGTCGGAGCCCCCAAGAGAAAGTCTATGTACAGAAGCTGGAAGGAATCCTTGCCCAGACATTAACCCTGTAAGACATAGGGTACACACAGCGTGGCTTCGGGGCCTGGAGACAATGTAGGTGCAGGGGTCCTCAAACTACGGCCCGCGGGCCACATGCAAATACAAATATTGTATTTGTTCCCGTTTTGTTTTTTCACTTCAAAATAAGATA
>NW_005370085.1:749988-759998 GCF_000412655.1 Myotis brandtii | reverse complement strand
GCAGCTGATCGATGTTTCTCTCTCATCGATGTTTCTAACTCTCTATCTCTCTCCCTTCCTCTCTGTAAAAAATCAATAAAAAAATATATATTTTTAAGTGTATGTGGCCACAAAAAAATAAAAGCTTCAATTTTCATAGAAACGTAGGTTTATTTTGATAGAGACATGCTGAATGCAAGGGGCTGAAATAAATGAGTGGTCGTTAACATAAAATAATAGAACATTTTAATAAAAATCAATATTTTTCTTGAACATTAACTTACCAGACATTGAATAACTGCACAAATTCATAAGCGTCACGCAAATAAACCTATTTTTCTTGTTCTCCGAAAGCAAAATATTTCCTGTTGCGCCCACCAAACAAGTCAGTGCAAGGCTAATGACGTGGAAATCGGCTGCTGAAATATTCGCTGCTAGTATTAGTGGAGAGAAATGGTACGCCTGCGCATAAGGCGTGTAAGGGAAATGAATACAACACGATGATAGTAATCAGTCATTAGGGAACGTTGTAGTTTGTTATTAATAACTAGGGGCCCAGTGCACGAATTTGTGCACCTTGGAAGGAACTGTGGGCCGCAAGGCTGTGCTAGGCACAGGGGCGGGTCTTGCCCATCCTCCGGGCCCCCTCAGTGGAGAGGGCAGGTGCAAGTGCCAGACAGACTGCGGCGCGCAGGAGCAAAGAATTTTCAGTAACCACCAGAGGCTCGCCCAATGACAGTGTCTGGTGCCTGGCCTTGGTCGGGCACCCCTGCTCACCTGCTCCACCATCCCACCATGACCAACGACCACCATGTTCCGCACATGCCCCCTGGTGGTCAGCGCACATCATAGCGACCCATTGTTCGGTTGTTTGGTTGTTCTGCCGTTTGGTCTATTTGCATATTAGCCTTTTATTATATAGGATTACGTATAACAGGATATTGTAAAAATTAAGTTAAGAAAATTTTATTAAAATGTTTCTTTTTTGTTTTGTTTATTTTTTTGTTTTGTTTTGTTTTTTTAATTTTTTAAAAACATTTCTTACATACAGTCATATTGGCTGGGCTGCAAAAATATTCGTTGTGGACTGCATGCAGCCCATGGGCCGTGAGTTTGACATGCTTGCTGTAAAACATAGAGACATAGGTTTATTTCGATAGAGACATGCTGAACACAAAGGGCTGAAATAAGCCCCAAAATTTGGCTTCAGGGCCTGGAGACAATGTAGGAAGGATATCATGTGTGATATGTGTGTGTGTGCGTGTGTGTGTGTGTGTGTGTGTGTGCGTGTGTGTGTGAGTGATGAAGGATGTGTAGGGTGACCAACCAGCCTGGTTTGCCTGGAACTGAAGACTTTTAGGGTAAAAACCGGGAGAGTCTTGGGCAAACAGAGACACGGTTGGCCACCCTGTAAGTGCATCTTTTCCCACTGCGGCCTGGAGCCCAGAGGATCTCCTGCATCCAGAGGACACCAGGGCCCCAGGAGTCAGGGCCAGGAGCCCAGCAACAGGGCCACGGAGGGTGACCTCACTTCCTCGCCTCACACCCACCTTCAGACACTCCCACAAGTGATGGGGTGAAGCTCTGCAGGAGGCTGAAGGCTTGTCTTGGTAGAGGGGGGAAGAGTCAGCAAAATGTGGGTTATGGCTGCCACGGGGACCTCAGGCAAGGCCTGGGGAGACTTGGCTTCCATATAAGGGCCCACCCAGCGCCGGGTACTCAGGGTCACTTTTGTCATTGGATTTCCTACTGGTCATGGGTAGTCCACAGCGCTACTTTTTTTTTTTTTTAACTTTGAATCTGAACACTTTAAAGAAATATTTCATCTTCATAACTTGGGAGTTGATTTAAAGCAGTGGTTCTCAACCTTCCTAATGCCGCGACCCTTTAATACAGTTCCTCATGTTGTGGTGACCCCCAACCATAAAATTATTTTTGTTGCTACTTCATAACTGTCATTTTGCTACTGTTATGAATCATAATGTAAATATCTGATATGCAGGATGTATTTTCATGGTTACAAATTGAACATAATTAAAGCATAGTGTTTAATCACAAGAACAATATGTAATGATATATGTGTTTTCCGATGGTCTTAGGCGACCCCTGTGAAAGGGTCGTTCGAGCCCCAAAGGGGTCGCGACCCACAGGTTGAGAAACGCTGATTTAAAGCATCTTGGACACAATGCTATGTTACCTGATACATTTTATCTCCAGTTCCATTCAGAACCTCTAGACCAGTGGTTCCCAACGTGGGGCACATGCCCCTCAGGGGGGCAACTTGATGTTTAAGGGGGGCAATTCGAGAATGAGTTATTAACAGTGAATTTTTTTTGCATTTCTTATGGTTCTAGGGGCCTCATATACAGTCTATAAATATATATTGTGACATATGTATGTATTTCAGGTCTCTATTATGTTTTGAAACTTTATTTGCTATTTTTTCATATCACTTCATATTAATATTTTTAAAAATATATTTTATTGATTTTTTACAGAGAGGAAGAGAGAGGGATAGAGAGTTAGAAACATCGATGAGAGAGAAACACCGATCAGCTGCCTCCTGCACACTCCCCACTGGGGATGTGCCCGCAACCAAGGTACATGCCCTTGACCAGAATCGAACCCGGGACCATTCAGTCTGCAGGCCGACGCTCTATCCACTGAGCCAAACCGGTTAAGGCAGGAGTTCGCTTTTTGAATAATAAGAATGATATGTCACGGGGGGTGCATCAGGATGTTAAAGATGCTTAGGTGGGGCGTGGCCACATAAAGGTTGGGAACCACTGATCTAGACAATGCTAGAACAGCAGGGTCGGGGCTGCCCTACGTCTTACCTCTGATTCCCTTAGTTATGTTCCGTCAAGTGCTCCTGGGTCGTGGGGAACTCCTTAGAAGTGGCCCTGCTCGGTCCCAGCCCCCGGGTTCTAGTGCTTCCGGATTACATTTCTAGGAAGCTCTTAGCTGGAAATAAAATGCTTCCTTGTATTAAAGAAGCACCCTTCTATTTTTTTAATATTTCTTGCTTGTTTTCTATTTAATTTACATTTTTCTTTTTTTAAAGAAAGGTATATATATATATTTTTATTATTGATTTCAGAGAGGAAGGGAGAGGGAGAGAGAGAACTAGAAACATCAATGATGAGAGAGAATCATTGATCGGCTGCCTGCACGCCCCCCACACTGGGGATCAAGCTGGCATGTTGGGTATGTGCCCTGACCGGGAATCGAAACCGCGACTTCCTGGTTCATAGGTGGACACTCAACCACTAAGCCGGCCGGGCGAAGCACCCTTCTATTTCTAAAAGAGTCCTTCTCTTAAATCTATTTTATTGATTTTTTACAGAGAGGAAGGGAGAGGGACAGAGAGCTAGAAACATCAATGAGAGAGAAACATCCATCCGCTGCCTCCTGCACACCCCCCACTGGGATCTGCCCGCAACCAAGGTACATGCCCTTGGCTGGAATCGAACCTGAGACCCAACGCTCTATCCACTGAGCAAAACCGATTAGGGCTAAGAGAGTCTTTATAAGGGATTGGGTTTTATTAAAGCCCTGCATCAGCCCTGGTTCCCAAAACACCTCAGTGTTTTCATCTGCAAAATGGGGGCAGGGGAGGAGGAGTGGAGGATCACAGTACCCACTTCAGGGACCGTTATGGGGGACAAGTGAGCTCACACCCGTGAAGTGAGTAGCAGAGACCCCAACAGTCAGGCTGGGCGGTGTCATCGCTGCCACCTCCGAGCCGACCTGACACACTGCTCTCGTCCTCCAGACCAGGAAACCCCGTGTTGCTCCCCTGCTCCCCCTGCTCAAGGAGGGGTGGCCGGCAGTGCCCCTGGCCCCCCAGACGCCAGATGCTCTTTTCCGGTGTCAATTGGCTGAAAGCCACAGGCTGAGAGGTCCCGTCTGAGGGAAGGGCCAGGAGCTGGAGGGCCTCGGGGCCCTGGCCCTGCCCCACCCAGCGGGGTGATCTCAGCGCTTGGTGGGAAGGGGAGGAGCCTGAGGTTACAGGAGTTAATAAGGTCTTTTTAAAAAAATATATGTTTTATTGATTTTTTACAGAGAAGAAGGGAGAGAGAGCTAGAAACATCGATGAGAGAGAAATATCGATCAGCTGCCTCCTGCACACCTCCCACTGGGGATGTGCCCGCAACCCAGGTACATGCCCTTGACCGGAACCGAACCTGGGACCCTTGAGTCCGCAGGCCGACGCTCTATCCACTGAGCCACACCGGTTATGGCTTAATAAGGTCGTTTTGAGGAAGGGAGTCCACACTGGCTTGTCAATCCCAGGCTCCAGGTGAACCACAAGTACCCAGGTCTGGAGCCAAACAGAGGAGAGAAATGCAGTGCACACCTGAATTCTGGGTGGGGTCACAGGGGCTTGCTGACTCCGCCGCCGTTCTGGCCTCTAGGGGGCGCTGCTCTCTCCTTACAGTTCTGGCCTAAGGGGGATCACCCAGTCCCTTCCGCATCAGCGAAAGACTGGGATATACAAGCCCACTTCACTAAAGGCTTGTGAGCACCAAGAGAAATAAAGATAAGGAGGGCCAGCCCTAGCTGGTTTGGCTCAGTGGATAGAGCATTGGCCTGTGGACTGAAAGGTCCTGGGTTCTATTCCCAGTCAGGGCACGTGCCCAGGTTGTGAACTCGATCCCCAGTAGGATGCGTGCAGGAGGCAATCAATCCTTGATTCTCTCTCATCATTGATGTATCTATCTCTCCCTCTCCCTTCCTCTCTGAAATCAATAAAAATATTTTTTTAAATGTTGAGTACTAGCCAGGTTGGCTCAGTTGGATAGAGCATCAGCCTGCGGACTGAAGGGTCCAGGGTTCCATTCAGGTCAAGGGCACATGCCCATGTTTCGGGCTCGATCCCCAGCAGGGGGCGTGCAGGAGGCAGCTGATCAATGATTCTCTTATTGATGTTTCTCCCTCTCCCTCTTCCTTCCTGTCCGAAAGCAGTACAAATATATTTTTTTAAATGTTGAAAGACTAATAAGTCTGCAGACTTATCCCTTTTCTAAAAACTAAATAAAAAAAAGATAAGGAGGCCCATGAATATGGAGATGATCAACAGAGGCTTTGCATCTGGGGCTGGTTAGATCCCCCTCATCCAGGGGCAGAGGGGGTGCCCAGGGAGTTCGTCTCAGTCCCTCAGCCAGGCTCTCTCCATGCCTTCATTTCCTCTCATCCCTCCTGGAGCAGGGGTGGGGGAGGGAAATTAAACATTATTAGTATGTATGTATAAGAAAAAACAGAACAGTTGACCCTTGAACAACACGGGTTCACTTATACATGTTTTTTTTTTTCTTCAATAAACACATGTACTGTTTTCAATCCACACTTGGTAGTCTGAGGATGTGGAAGGCCGACTGTACGCAGTGCTCTGCACCATTTTATATAGGGCACTCGAGCATTAACAGTTGTGGTATCTGTGTGTGTGTGTGTGTGTGTGTGTGTGTGTGTGTGTGTGTGTGATATGTTTAACATAGACATAGGTCTGGAAGCATATGGTCCAAACAATAGTTACCTCCATAGAAGGAAGGGAGTGGGGGTGGAAGAGAAACTTTCTTTTGCTTCTGCTCACTTTATATATTTCTGCTTAGATTTTTTTTTTTACTATTTCCAGCACATACTCATGTGTAAATTATAAAATTTAAATATATATATATAATCTATATATAAATATAAAATTATAGAATGTGTAATTTAAAAACAACACATCTGCCCTAGCCAGCTTGGCTCAGTGGATAGAGTGTCGGCCTGCGAACCAAAGGGTCCCGGGTTCGATTCTAATGAAGGGCACGTACCTCGGTTGCAGGCTCCTCCCCAGCCCAGGCCCTGGTCGGGGCTCGTAGGAGGCAACCAATCAATGGGTTTCTCTCACATTGGCGCTTCTCTCTGTCTTTCCCTCTCTCTTCCACTCTCTCTAAAAATCAATGGGAAAATATCCTCGGGTGAGGATTTAAAATCAATCAATAAATAAAATAAAAACAACACATCTTGCCGAAACCGGTTTGGCTCAGTGGATAGAGCGTCGGCCTGCGGACTGAAAGGTCCCAGGTTCGATTCCGGTCAAGGGCATGTACCTGGGTTGCGGGCACATCCCCAGTAGGAGATGTGCAGGAGGCAGCTGATCGATGTTTCTCTCTCATCGATGTTTCTAACCCTCTATCTCTCTCCCTTCCTCTCTGTAAAAAATCAATAAAATATATTTAAAAAAAAAAACACATCTTACACAGTTTTGAATGAACAGGATGAAGCCTAATTCCAGACATTGGTAGGGTAATTGATCCTCATGACAGTTTCCCGTCCCCAGTGGTCCCCAGCCATCCGGGGGCGGGCCTGGGGAAAGCCATGTGGAATGGACCCAGGAGAAGGTGGTGATCTAAGGTGCCAGGGCTCAGCAGTTATGCTAAGCATTTGACACCCATTCGCCCATTTAATCCCTGTGAGGTAGACATCCCTAACCCTAGATTTACCAGGAGGAAATCTGCTCAGAGAGAAGACGACCGGAGGAGGGCTGGGTTTCAGACCTCGGGATGCAGGCGCTCTCCCCCTTTCGGCTGCTTCCAGCTACTTCCGTGGGGAGGAGTAGGAAACAGTGCCAGGCGCACCATCATTGAATGCTAACCCCGAGGTGGAGAAGAAGTGAAGCCAGGAAGGAGAACGATTGTTTAAAGGACTGGCTTAGCCCTAGCCGGTTTGGCTCAGTGGAGAGAGCATCGGCCTACAGACTGAAGGGTCCTGGTTTCAATTCCGGTCAAGGGCACATGCCCGGGTTGTGGGCTCGATCCCCAGCAGGGGGCGTGCAGGAGGCAGCCAATCAATGATTCTCATCATCGATGTTTCTATCTCTCTTCCCCTCTCTCTTCCTCTCTGAAATCAATAAAAATATACGGGGGGGCGGAGGGGTGGTGGGAAACAAGGACCAGCTGAGGTGGAAGAGGTGTAGAATCCGACAAGGTTTTGATTTTATTTTATTTTATTTTTTAAAAATATATTTTATTGATTTTTTACAGAGAGGAAGGGAGAGGGAGAGGCAGTTAGAAACATCAATGATGAGAGAATTTTTTTAATATATTTTATTGATTTTTTACAGAGAGGAAGGGAGAGAGGTAGAGAGTTAGAAACATCTATGAGAAAGAAACATCGATCGGCTGCCTCCTGCACACTCCCTACTGGGGATGTGCCCGCAACCAAGATACATGCCCTTGACCGGAATCGAACCTGGGACCCTTGAGTCCGCAGGCTGACGCTCTATCCACTGAGCCAAACCGGTCAGGGCAAGGTTTTGATTTTAGATGCACAAAGCTGTGTGGTACCGTGCATTTTCATGTCTCTGGTAAACTGGTGAGGAGGGCTTCGAGGGCTGAGGAGTCCCCTGGGAATGGACTGGGCAGTGGGGTGGGGGGCTGGGCACAGGCTGGCATCTGTTCCTTTGTTTGGCTCCTTTCCCAGCTCCACTGACCTCAGACTAAGTCCTAGGGGTAAGAACTGCAGCCAACATTCAACTGTGACTCTGAGCCATGTGGGGGTCAAGCTGTTCAGTTTGGGGGTCCCCACAACCAAGGGGAATGGACTGGAGGAGTGGGGGTATGTTCTGTGTGCCACAGAGCTTTGAGGTGCCCACATGGCTGGCATAAAGGGGGTTCCTTCCTGCCAGCGGGACTGGCGCCATTGAGCTCCTGAGACACCGCCAAGTGGTGGAATTCTGCACGGGGGCCTGAGAGTCTTGGTGAGCTGGTGGGTGGCATATGGGTTACTTTAATCAGTGTACACTCTTTTTCATATATATATATATATACGTATATATATATATATATATGTATATATATATATATGTATGTATGTATATGTATATATACTGATTTCAGAGAGGAAGGGAGATGGAGAGAGAGAGAAACATCAATGATGAGAGAGAATCATTGATCGGCTGCCTCCTGCACGCTTCCTACTGGGGATCAAGGCCGCAATGCAGGCATGTGCCCCCGACCAGGCATCAAATAGTGACCTCCTGGTTCATCGGTGGATGCTCAACCACTGAACCACGCCGGCCAGGCCAATGTGAACTCTTTTGTGTCCACTGTCGCTGAGGCTCTGGGACTGGTATTCAGGGACCTCAAGGTGCAGGTTACGGCCAGGCCAGGGAAGTGGGGTGGGGTGGGATGGAGTGGAATTGATGTCAAGGGGTTGAAGCTGAGATGGGGGCCTGTGACTTCTGCAGTGTCCCAGGCTGGGTCCCTGAGTGTGAAAAAGTGTGCGTGTGAGGGATGGCTCTCTGTGACTCCAGAAGCTGGCAACTGACGTCTACCTTTCCTGTCTGCTCCTGTGTCGTTCTTAGCCTTAGGTCTCTGAGTCCAGGGCCCTGAGTTGCCCACTTCAATGGGGAGGAGTAGAAAATTGGGTGCCAGGGGCACCGTCTTTGATCGCTAACCCCTGGATTTCCAAATCAGTCACTGCTGCTATCCAGCAGTTCTCTGGGCACAGAGAGGGTAACTGACCAGCTTGGGGTGGCACAGGGCGGCCCAGAAGGACAGTGAGGTGGGGGCGGGGAAAAGCTCCCTCACCGCCCACATGAGCTCAGGCTCAAGGATTTCCAAGGGGAGCCAGGGCCCTGTGAGGGGAGGGCCCAGAGGCTGCAGCAGCCTGGAGCCCCAGGGGAGGCAAGGTCAGTGGAAATGATCAAGGCCAGACTTGTCAGAAGGCGGGGAGGGGAGGACAGAGGGCGCACGGTCTACTGCCATGCACTCTGATGGTTCAAAGTGTTTTCTTCCTGAATTCCTCTTTATTTTTATTTTGTTTTTTTTAAGTCCTCACCCCAGGATATTTTTCCATTGGTTTTTAGAGAGAGTGGGAGAGAGAGGGGAAGACAGAGAAATATCGATGTGTTGATTGGTTGCCTCCTGCAGGAGCCCAGACCAGGGTACAGGGCTGGGAAGGAGCCTGCAACCAAGGTGCGTGCCTTTGACTGGAATCGAACCCGGGACCCTTTGGTCCACAGGCTGACATTCCATCCACTAGGGCAATTCCTCTTTATTTAAGAGTCCAGATTCTGCCTGGAAAAATTACCTTCTAAAACCTGCCCAGAGCCCTCGCCGGTTTGGCTCAGTGGATAGAGTGTCAGCCTGTGGACTGAAGAGTCACGGGTTGATTCTGGTCAAGGGCACATGCCTGGGTTTCAGGCTTGATCCCTCATAGGCAAGGGTCAAGGGCACATGCCTGGGTTTCGGGCTCGATCCCTCATAGGCAAGGTGCAGGAGGCGGCCGATCGATGATTCTCTCTCATCATTGATGTTTCTATCTCTCTCTTCTTCTCCCTTCCTCTCTGAAATCAATAAAGATATATATTTTTTAAAATAAAATAAAATAAAACCTGCCCAGAACAAAGGTAGAAAATACCCTACAAAGTAGGTGGAATAACGGGTGATGTAAAAATCCTCTCCTACTCTGAAATCAATAAAGATATATTTTTTAAAAATAAAATATAATAAAACCTGCCCAGAACAAAGGTAGAAAACACTCTACAATGTAGGTGGAATAACGGGTGATAGTAAAAATCTTCTGAATTTTTCCAGACCTCTTCCTTGATCGGCTGCTACTTTGATAAGGCCCAGAGGCATAAACATGACTATTGTTCAAAGTGCTTAAACCTGATAGTGGATGGAGTCAGGGCGCTGGTGGTTCCGGCCCGGCTCAGCTAGTCATGAACGTGAATAGCACAGGCTGCTCTTGGGTTCCGGGCCTTCCTGCTGTGCCACTGTCGGGGAACCACTGCTGTTGGGGAACCGCCTGGTGCACACCTCACACTTCAGCTGGAAGACTGAGGCTCGAGGAGCCCTGGGCTGCGGATCTTAGGGGTCCCCGGAGCCTGAGCCACCACCGGAGCCCCAGCCCCTGAGCTGTACAGCAGTCCCAGTGCTGCAGCAGGGACGCTAGCCCTGAGCAGCCTCCTCCGGGTCCAGGGCTACGTTAGGAAAGGCGAGAACTGCGGGGGTGGGGGCGGGGGCGGGGTGGGGGGTGAA
>NW_005370085.1:748924-749945 GCF_000412655.1 Myotis brandtii | reverse complement strand
GGGCCGCTCTGGGGTGCCACCGCATGGACACTCAGGGTTGCTGGGGGGGGGACCCCCCAGGCACAGGTTCAGTGACTCGCCCAAGGTCACACGGCGAGTTGGTCGAGGGGTGCATGAGGGTACAGTCTGGAGTCTTCACAGGTCTCTCCCTGCACAGCAGGGGCCTGGCTCTGCTCCCACAAGCAGGAAGCCCTTGGAGCAGCGGTTCTCAACCTGTGGGTCGCGACCCCTTTGGGGGTCAAACGACCCTTTCACAGGGGTCCCCTAAGACCATCGGAAAACACATCTATCATGGCATATTGTTTTTGTGATTCATCACTATGCTTTCATTATGTTCAATTTGTAACAATGAAATTGGGGGTCACCACAACATGAGGAACTGTATGAAAGGGTCGCGGCATTAGGAAGGTTGAGAACCACTGCCTTGGAGCCCCCAGCGCCTGGAGCGACCAGTCCGTCCTTCGGTTAAAACGGGAGGAAGAGGGAGTGGGTGGGGGGCGTGGCCTCCCGCTAACGCAGCTTCTTAGCCCCGCAGCCTCCCGGTGGCAGGTGCAGCCTGGCCTGGTGCTCCAGGACTTGGCTTTAGGGGTCGAGCGGCACCCTCGTGGCCCTCTCTTCACCCCCCCTCCCCCCCGCAAACGGGGGGTCCTTCCAGGGCCTCTCTGGCTCCGAGGTCGTGGCCGGATTGAGGTCATGCAGCTGCGAAGGTGCAGAGCTGGGATCTGAACCCCTGCTGGTCTGCGTGCCAGACTCCCCAACATCCGAGTTCTGCGTGAGGGAAGGCTTATGGGTGGAGGAGGCGCCAAGAACTGGGGAGCCCTGGGAGTTCCTCCCACCCCACCTTCCAGGACAGACCGGGCTCAGGCTTCTCTTGGGTCCGGGCGAGGGGAGCATGGGAGGGGGGCAGTTTCGTAAAACTCCAAGGAACAAGATGGAGTCTCCCGGTGGCCATCGGGGTTTCGGGGGCTCGAAGTCACCGCCCTCCGCGCGGCTGATGTCCTTGGGCGAGTCCCTTCCCCGC
>NW_005370085.1:740273-747678 GCF_000412655.1 Myotis brandtii | reverse complement strand
CTGCCGGGCGCCCTCTGCGTGGGGACCGTCCCCCGCGGCGCGTGCATTTGAGGTTCACGTCTCTCCGCAGACGTGTGTGTGCAAAGTGCATGGAATTACAGAGCCCGACCAGGACCGCCGGCTTTGAAACATTCATCAGAACAAAGTTAATATTTTTAAATTAAGCAGTCTGACTGGTGGAACACATTTGTGACTTTCTTGTCTTTTTTTTTTTTTTAAATAATTGAACGTCTTCTCCAACGTGTATTGCCTTGGCTATGTTTTGTCAAAGTTTCTGGGCCTTAATTTTTGCTAAGTTCTTTTTTTTTTTTTTTAAAAAATGATCATTTTTTTTTTTTTTTTTTTAAAGAATGATCATCTTTTCTTTTCTTTTTTTAAAAGGGGAAATAAAATAAAGTTCAGTAGGGCACACAGCAGCAGTTTTCCAGGGCTGTGACTTGAACTGTTACAGCTGGAATGTATGCGTTGTTGATGTTTTACTAAACGAGGGGAGGCAGATTGGTGCGAATGGTCACAGGTGGTTGAAGCGCAGCATCCCTCTCACCGCAGCTGCTCAGAGTCGAGTCGTTTGCAAACTTAACCTGCTTTTTTTTTTTAAATATGTTTTATTGATTTTTTACAGAGAGGAAGGGAGAGAGATAGAGAGTTAGAAACATCGATCAGCTGCCTCCTGCACATCTCCTACTGGGGATGTGCCCGCAACCCAGGTACATGCCCCTGACCGGAATCGAACCTGGGACCTTTCAGTCCGCAGGCCGACGCTCTATCCACTGAGCCAAACCGGTTTTGGCTTAACCTGCTTTTCTGTGCAAACGTAACCTGCTTTTCTTTTCAACTGAGGACTTCGAGACCTCCCGAGCTTGAGGGCTGTAGCTGGGTTCGCTTTCTGTCTTAAGTTTGTAGCAGTAGTCATGATATATATTTTTTTTTTCTATAACAGGTGGAGGTGATTTTCCCCACCCCTCCCCGTACATCACGTGAGAACTCACCTTGTTCTCATTATCAGAAGGTGCGCGCTCTCTGGGTTAGATTCTTCAAAGACACACACACACCAGCAGTGGTTTTAGCCAGTGGTTCTCAACCTTCCTAATGCCGAGACCCTTTAATACAGTTCCTCATGTGGTGGTGACCCCCAACCATAAAATTATTTTCGTTGCTACTTCATAACTGTCATTTTGCTACTGTTATGAATCGTCATGTAGACTGATATGCACTGATATGCAGGATGTATTTTCATGGTTACAAATTGAACATAGTTACAGCATAGCGATTAATCACAAAAACAATATGTCATTATATATGTGTTTTCCGATGGTCATAGGCGACCCCTGTGAAAGGGGTCGTTCGACCCCCAAAGGGGTCGCGACCCACAGGTTGAGAACCGCTGTTTTAGACTGTTGACCCAAGCTGCTCTGCATATCCGAATAATGCTTATCCATTAAGCCTACCTAACTGGTTTTTTTTTTCCCCTTTTTTTCTTTTTTTAAAGCATTACAAGTGACATTGAATCTGGAAACTTTTAACAGCTTTCAAGTTTTTTTGGCCCAAGTCTAATCTCGGTTTGTCTTGCATTAACTGATATTAAGCTTTTAGGCCATGACAGTAGCCTTTTTAGCGAGAGGCCTTTCTGTCTTAGTGGCCTTTTTTGTGGCGGTGTGGCTGTCTTGAAATGCCCCTGGTGTCTTATAAGCCTCTCCAGTGCAGCAACTTACTCTAAGTCTGTTATCCACAGGGCTCCGATGTTCCCTGAGTTTCCAAGAGTCTTAAATTTTCTGTTCTGCTGTCAGACCATCGTCTTGATTTGGATCCCACAAAAGTACCTTTACCATCACAGTGCTTAATCCAGTGGCATGCGTATAGTAGGTGTTAAATAAATGTTGACCGAGTCTGTATGTTGTTTTTTTTTTTATTGGTAACTGAATGTTGAAACATTTTCAGTCACTGGAATTTGATTCTGTAAAACCTCCAACATAGGCTTTAAGACTATATTATATTGCCCTAGCCAGTTTGGCTCAGTGGATAGAGTGTTGGCCTGTGGACTGAAGGGTCCCAGGTTCGATTCCGGCCAAGGGCACATGCCTGGGTTGTGGGCTCCATCCCCAGTAGGGGGCGTGCAGGAGGCAGCCGATCAATGATTCTTTCTCATCATTGATGTTTCTATCTCTCTCCCCCTCTTCCTTCCTCTCTGAAATCAATAAAGAAATATAGAAAAAAAAGGAAAAAAATATATTATTATATCCAGGGGAGGGATCAAATTGTAAGTAACAACATCACAACCACAGACATACTATAGTCTCATGCTTGTGACTCACAAACTGTACATGTTGATACCAAATCTCAGTTACAGGTCTTTATAATTAGACATTTCCGGTAATAGGGCAGAGGTAAATATTGGCCTTTTTTGGTTCAATATTGTTTCTTTAAGGGAATATATTAAATACACTCTGGAAATATAAAAATGCATGCTTAGAGAGGATAAACTGCCAGCAATTTAGCAAAATCGCATTATTTTACAATTAATTTGAATCCTTTTTATTAACATATCAAGATCCAGTTTCTGTTCATTAAAATTTTTCTTCTTAAAAAATGCAGTAAGCCAGCATATTGTTGAGTGATTTTCAGTAAGAAACTCATTGGGGGAAGTTTTTATATTCATATAACATGGAGTAAACACCAGTTCATCAGCACATGCTTGGGAGAGTGGTAATTAATTGCATTTTCAGATTAATTATTAAGCAGTGTATTCCCTACACTGTAGTATATCCCACATGTGTTCCCTGAAGCAAGTTGTGTACTCTTAATAGGTATTAAATAAAAAAAATGGTTCATGGTCAAATAAATTTGGGAAATACTGGCTCAGACTAAGTTCTGCAGAATTCTTTCATGCAGGATTTGTCATAAAACTGAATTTTCAAAAACACACTGTGGCTCCCCAAATCATTCCCCAAACTTGCAACATTCCCCAAACTTGTTTTGATTACGGAGCCCTTCTATCGAGGTGTATCTTAGAGGCAGGCCAGGCCGCACATTAGAACAGGAGTCTTCAAAGTACAAGAAATACACTTTTAACAGTAAAGCTCAATAAACACAATATGCTCCTTAATGATTCCAAAGGTACTTTAGGATCTTATAATACACTAGGCTGGGTCATCTTTATGAACTTTATTTAAATATAACCAAAAGTACTCTGTGACTGTTGATTCATTTCGGGAGTTACTGCCTGTGTGGTTACAGATGATGAATGCTGTGTTCAGTTTTGTTTTGTTTTCAATTGGGGTGAGCGTTAACTGTAACATTTCAGTGTCTTCTGTCAGTTTTGGGATTTCCTCTGTTTTCCCTTTCCTTAGCTAGGACTTGAGTGGCCCTGAAAAGAGCTGAGTGTGTGGGGCAGGGTGTCAGAGGAGACCCTATATGCTCACCCTCCCTCCCTTTTTGCAAACACCCAAAGCACTGCCGTGACTGATGCCCTCCCCACCCTGTGTCGCTAGCCAGCTCTGTGGGGTGGCAGTCACGTCTGTTTTGTTCACTGCTGTACCCCACAAGCTCCCACAGGTCTTCACAGCCACTTGTTAAAGTGGAGACTGAGTGCACCAGGCTGTCGAAGTGGGAAATCCCCCCAGCCCGTAAAAAAGGAGAAATAGAAACCAGCGTGGAGGCTGTAGAACTCGGATTTGATTTTGAGGAAATCTCTGGTTATTTCAGTGGTTCCCAAACTTATTTGGCCTACCGCCCCCTTTTCAGAAAAAATATTACTCAGCGCCCCCTGGAAATTAATTTTTTTTAAATTTTAATAGCAATTAAACAGAAAGATATATGTATTAATGTTTCTACCTTTTTCGTAAAATATAGTAAAGAAAGGTGTAAATTAGAAACATTGAAGTTTGAAATTATGAAACTATTTATTGAACTCAGAATAGAAAGGTAATACAAAAAAAGTTAAAACAAATGCACCTGTGGCCATCACCGCCCCCCTGGATCGCTGCAGCGCCCACCAGGGGGCGGTAGCGCCCACTTTGGGAGTCACTGGCTTATTTGTACCCAGGGAACAATCTGTTTTCACCTTGGTGAGCAGAGTAGATTTCCCTATAAAGATTGAAGGGTTGGTGTAGTTCAGTGATGGCGAACCTATGACACGCGTGTCAGAGGTGACATGCGAACTCATTTTTCTGGTTGATTTTTCTTTGTGAAATGGCATTTAAATATATAAAATAAATATCAAAAATATAAGTCTTTGTTTTACTATGGTTGCAAATATCAAAACATTTCTGTATGTGACACGGCACCAGAGTTAAGTTAGGGTTTTTCAAAATTCTGACACGCCGAGCTCAAAAGGTTCGCCATCACTAGTGTAGTTGGATGAACAGGGCACAACAGGTGACAGAGAGTAGCATAGCCACACACTGACCGAGGGCCACTGCCTCCAGCACCCGGAATCCTCTCAGATGGATTTCTGTTTTGGCCATGTCCAGTCTTCACTTGTGTCGTTCTCTTTTCCTCACCTCCTATTCGCTCTCTCTTTTTTCCCCACCAGCTTGCCCATCTTCCTCCCTGCCCACCCAACCTTCCTCCACAAAACTGGCCAAACTAGCCATCTTCCTCAACCAAAGTTGCGTAGTTTCTTAGTGTTTCTCGGCTGTGGAATAAAATTTATTGCCTGCTCTTAATATACCAAGTGGATTAATCAAATCTTTATATTTCCCTAAGCTAAAGCAGATGTCTCTTTTTGTGTGACCTGACTGCTTTTCCCCCCACTAGAGGTCATTGATCCTTGGTAGATTATATGCAAGTATAGAAAATTTCCCTCTGGAAATATAATTGAGAAAATGAGACACTCCCCCCTCCCCTTTCTGTTTCTGAAATAAGTGACTGTAATTTATCTCTGGCGCTCCTGGGCTGTGAGTTCTCTCATTATCCTGCACTTAAACCTTTCCGTATATAGAATCTTACTATTTTGCCAGGCTTCTTATAGAGATTTGGCTTTTCATATTTTCTTCAATACATATTCTATGTATACAAAAATCTGCATTTGTACTACATATTATGTTAGTGCTTAATATTTCCACCATAATTTCAACTGTGGTTTTTGAGATAGATGTTATGATGTCACAACTCTTATCAGCTCAGACCTGCCCTGGGCTGGCCTTGACCCTCTCCTTGCTGAAGGGACCACAGGCCCCTTCGGCACAAGTGTTCCCTGTAAAGGAGCTCATGACGCTGCTTTTCCCTGCCGGCTTGCCCATTTGGCTTGGGTTCTTCAGTAGAGAAGGGTCCTGATGGGAGGCCACAGGGGGAGGCAGACATCTCAGAATAACCTACAGTGTCTTAAAGGACCAGATATTTTTTAAAAATTAAAAAAAAAAATCAACAGAGAGAGAGATTGCTCGGGACTTGAGTAATCCCTTGGTCTTGTGCAAGGCCAGTGACTTCAGCCTGGTTTCTCAATGCACTGAGACAGTGGCAGGCATTGGGCTCCGAAGTTCTTAGAGTGCAGACTATTCATATTAATAATGCCCACCATTTCCTGGGTGCCTTCTCTGCTGCAGGCGCTGTGCCGGATGGATGCCTTACAGATGTTACCTCATGGCATCCTTGCCGCCCCGTGAGGTGGCTGCCACCACTGCCCTTTTGCCAGACCGGCCGCTGATGTTGCAAACTCACTCAAGGCCGTAGCCTTAAGCTGAGATTCAAATCCTTTGTTCTTTCACCCCTGGGTGGTTGCTCTCTTTAACTACCTGTCTCCATTGCACCTCCCATTCTCCTGCTGTCTGTGCGGCTACAGATGTCACCGGTCACCTGGGTTTTAAGCTGGTGTCCTCAGTCTACCTGGTGGGGATTTTGTTAAGTCTTGAGTTCCCGGGGAACTTGGTTCCAGCCCTACATTAGGCTCCCATGTTTGTGGAAGTCGCAGCTGTGTTCAGCCCTGTGCCAGTAGAGAGAACAAGATAGAAACATCGATGAGAGAGGAAAACATCGATCGTCTGCCTCCTGCATGCTCCCCACCAGGTATCCAGTCCGACACCCGGAAATGTGCCCCAACCAGGAATGGAACTGGTGACCTCTTGGTGCATGGGTCGACACTCCACCACTGAGCCGCACCAGCTGGGCTGTGTTGTATATTTTTTTAACATAAAGCCGGTATACCCTAAGCCAGTGATTAATCTGTGGGGTGGATAGTAAAGTTTTGCCTTTAAAATCTTGGCTGTATTAGGGTTGAGCATTCTTCCTGGGTCCCCGCCGCCTTTTCTCTCTCTGTTCTGCTCTGGTGAGAAGTGTGGTTGAATATGTTGTCAGAGAGCTGCTTTGACACGTTTTTCTTTGTTGACATTTTTTATATGACAGCTTCTCAGCTGCAGGCATCATCTGCAGTTTGCTCATCCACACAGACAGGAAGGATGTCATAAATTTCCCCAAACTTTGAGGGTGGCCCTAACGAACCCCAGGAGCGGGTGCTGGCCAGGCCTGTATTCTGTATGGGCTGGAAATAAACCTTCTGTGCGGTAGATTGATGCTCGGTTAGTGTCTCTGTGTGTTTCCCTTTCATGGCCCGCTAATGAGTACAGCAGCCACTCCAGCTTTTCTCACTCTGCCCCTGGGACACCCCAAAGGGCTGGTGGCGCATCAGTGTCCACTTTGTCTTCAAATGTTTGGAGTTGACGGCAGCTCCCCGCAGAGATGTGTTTGTAAGGATAACAGGTGAAGGAAGAGCCAGAGACAAAGGTTTAGGTCCAGCTCCATCAGGTGTTGGTTGTGGGATGTTTGCCCAGTTCTGACCCTAAGTTTTCTCGAGCATAAAGTGGGGCTAGAATACCTGGGTCTTGGCGAGGACCACTTGAAATCACCGGTGTGGAAGTGTATTGTACCCCAAGGCACTGTCACACGTAAGGATTGGTCTTTTCTTTCAGTCATCTTTCTCAAAGGCAAACTTGGCTCAGGTACATTTGCTTATTTTAAAAAAAATTTAAAGCCGAAACCGGTTTGGCTCAGTGGATAGAGCGTCGGCCTGCGGACTGAAAGGTCCCAGGTTCGATTCCGGTCAAGGGCATGTACCTTGGTTGCGGGCACATCCCCAGTAGGGAGTGTGCAGGAAGCAGCTGATCGATGTTTCTCTCTCATCGATGTTTCTAACTCTCTATCTCTCTCCCTTCCTCTCTGTAAAAAATCAATAAAATATATTAAAAAAAATTTAAAGTCTTTATTGTTTAAGGTATATTTGCTTATTTTTTAAAAAGTAGATCTCTTCCTTTTTAAAATATATTTTTGTTGTGTGGCTAAGTTGGCCGGTTCAGTTCCCAGCCCAGACACATGCCTGGGGGGTGTGCAGGAGGCAGCCCATCCATCTTGGGCTCTCACATCGACGTTTCTCGCGCGCTCTCTCTCTCTCCCCCTCTCCCCCTCTCCCCCTCTC
>NW_005370085.1:708898-725266 GCF_000412655.1 Myotis brandtii | reverse complement strand
TGGCCAGCCTGGGTGAGGGGCTGATGGATGTTTGCAGGCTGGCTAAACCCCCCAGCGGGGACCCTCACCCCATGAGGGTGTGGCCAGCCTGGGTGAGGGGCTGATGGTTGTTTGCAGGCTGGCCACAGCCCCCAGCCACCCAAGTTCCCAGTGGAGGCTGGCTGGAAGCAGGTATCTGGGATTTATTTAGCTTCTATAATTGAAAATTTGTTGCCTTTTGTGGAGGCCACAGCTGGCTAGGGCTGGCGGGAAGCTTGGCTTCCTCCATCACCGGGGCAACCAAGCCTCCTGCTTGCTCCAGCTCCGTGGCTGCCGGTGGCCGGCCGCCATCTTGGTTGGGTTAATTTGCATATAGTCGCTCTGATTGGCTGGTGGGCGTGGCTTGGGCATAGCAAAGGTATGGTCAATTAGCATCTTTGTCTTTTATTAGTGTAGATGATTTATATTTTTCTATTAAACACATATTTCAAACAAATAAAATTTCTCATATTCTGAAATTTTCCTTATATGGAAACATGTTCACTCTCAATGATAGAGATTTTTTAAATTTAACGATATACTTAGAAACTAAACTCATGTCCCTTAAATAACTCTCAATATATTATTCATGACTCTGGCTAGCTCCATTGGTTGCATATTGTCCCCTGCACCAAAAGGTTGTTGGTTCAATTCCTGGTCAGAGCACATGGCCACAATCTCAGCTAGAGGGCTTGTAGTAGGCAGCCAATTGATATCAGTGTTTCTCTCCTCCTGCCCTCCCCTCCCTTCTTCTCTCTCTGAAAATCAATAAAATGTGTTTTGTCTTTTCCCTGATATTATATTGTGAAAATCAGCGAAGTACTCTCTCCTGCCCTCCCCTCCCTTCTTCTCTCTCTGAAAATCAATAAAATGTGTTTTGTCTTTTCCCTGATATTATATTGTGAAAAATTTCAGCGAAGTTGAATTACCTAGCTACCACCTGCAGCTAACAATTTCCTATATTGGCTTTATCACATCTCTCCATTCCTTAGTCCATCCAGCAGTCTGTTTGATTTTTGGATGCATTTTAAAGTAAGTTCACACATCAATATAATTAACCCTGAAACACTTTATTATGCATATCACTTAGAGTTCAAATTTTGTTTGTTTCTCTTTTTTTTTTTGACAAAGGTATACATCTGTTTAAATGCAAATTTGTCAAGATAAGAAAATGTTACCATTATTCCAAAAAGTTCTCTGTGCTTCTCCCCCATTCCTACTCCCACCCAGTGGCAAACACTGTTCTGATTTTTTCCATTATAAATTTTATTTGCCTGTTCTAGGCTTCACATAAATAGAATCTTCAGTTATGTATTTGATGTAAGGCTTCTTTCACTCAGTGTCGTATTTTTGAGATTCATCTATGTTGCATGAGTCAGTAGGCTTTTTTTCCCTTGCTAAGTAGTATTCTGTGTATGACTAGATCACATTTCACTTATCCATTCTCTCATTGATGGATACTAGGGCTGTTTCTATTTCTGTGCACTATTAAGAATAAAGCTGCTATGAATATTCTTATATGTATTACTTTGTGGACATATGCTTTCATTTCCCTTGGGTAAATACCAAGAAGTGGAATTGCTGGGTATAGGATATCTATCTGTTTAGTGTTTTAAGAAATTGCTTGAACTTTTTCCAAGATGGTTATACAGTTTCACACTCCTGCCAACAATGTATAAAAGTTCTGTTGCTCTACATTCTTGCCCCCATTTGGTGTTATCAGTCTTTTAATTTTAGCCATTCTGGTGGGTGTGTGATGGTATCTCATAGTTTTGATTTGCATTTCCTTAATGGCTAATATTTTGGAGTACTTTTTATGTGCTTATTGATCATTTATATAACTTCCTTTTGAAATGTTAATTAAAAGGAAATATAAATATCGTCATGACCTCTGGGTACAGAAGGACTTATTAAACAAGTTACACAAACTACTTACCAGAAATAAAAGGGTTCATAAGTTCAACTACCTTAGAATAAATAACTTCTCATCAAAAGAGAGTGAAGCCGAAACCGGTTTGGCTCAGTGGATAGAGAGTCAGCCTGCGGACTGAAGGGTCCCAGGTTCGATTCCGGTCAAGGGCATGTACCTTGGTTGCGGGCACATCCCCAGTAGGAGATGTGCAGGAGGCAGCTGATCGATGTTTCTCTCTCATCAATGTTTCTGACTCTCTATCTCTCTCCCTTCCTCTCTGTAAAAAATCAATAAAATATATTAAAAAAAAAAAAAAAGAGAGTGAAAATGAAGGAAAGCCGTAGACAGGAAGAAGAAATTTGCAACGCATAATACCAACAAAATATGAGAATCCAGAATATACATAGAACTCGTACAAGTCAATATGAAAAAGACAGCCCATTTGAAAAATAGGCAAAGACTTGAACAGGCATGTCATTAAAGAGGAAGCCAGATGGCTAATCAGTGTATGCAAAGATGTTCACCCGCACTGGGGAAATCCTAACGAAAACCACAGTGAGGTAACATTTTACACCCGTCAAATTGGCAGACACTTAAAAGCTGACAGTGTTTTGAGGAACTCTTCAACACTGTAGGTACAAGTGCCAATCAGTGCTACCACTTGGGGAAACCACTGTCATTATCAAGGAGAGTTGAGCATATGACCTAGCAGTGTCACTCCTGGGAACTCTTACACAAATGAACTGGAAACCTGTACAAGAATATTCATAGCAGCATTTTATTTTATTCATTTATTAAAATTTTTTTTTTATTGATTTCAGAGAGGAGGGAAGAGGGAGAGAAACTCTCTCAGTGATGAGAGAGAATCATTGATTGGCATGAGCCTGCAACCTAGGCAGGTGCTCTGACCGGAATCGAACCATGACCTCCTGGTCCATAGGTCGACTCTCAACCATTGAGCCACACGGGCTGGGCAACAGCATCGTTTTTAATAAGCAAACTTATAAAAAATATGTTTTTATTGATTTCAGAGAGAGGAAGGGAGAGGGAGAGAGAGAGAGACAGAAACATCGATGAGAGAGAATCATCCATCAGCTCTCTCCCCACTTCACCTACCGGGGATCAAGCCCATAACCCGAGCATGTGCCCCAACTGGGAACCGAACCTCAATCCCCCAAGCCACATTGGCCGGGCAAGCAAACTTTTTGATTAAACCCAAATGTCCATCAACCACGTAAATAAGTTGTGATATGCTTATACAGTGGACTGACTAGTTTACAGCTTTGAAAATGAATGGATTGTAGCCACAGGTCAATTTCTAAAACTTAATGTTGAGAGAAGTTATATAAGAACTTAAGAAGCATAATTCCTTTTATTTAAAATTTAATAGCTAAGTAGTATATTATGTGGGGTTGTGTATAATAGATACATAGATAATAAAGCTATAAAGAAAAAAATACTACAAAATTCAGTTAGGTAAAGAAACTTTATTTTAGGGACTAAAATGATTAGCAGGTTAATTTGAGTGCCTACTATAGAGAGTATAGGAGGGCTATACCAGACCCTGCCCTCAGGGCACAAGAAGTCTCCGCCCTGGAAGTGATGGTAGTGCCACAGGAATGGATGGGTGCTCAGGGAACAGCCAGGAGCTTGGTCTGGATTGGTCATAAGGTATAGAGACAGGAAGGGAGGGGGGACTTGGACCTGGGCTAAGAAGGCTGGGGGGAGGGGACCTGGACAGGTAGACAAGTGTGAGGGTGGAGGGGTGGCTTGCTTTGCAGACTGGGAGGGGGCTGACCAGGAATAGGATGGAGAGCCTGAAAGCCAAGTTGAGGAGTTTGAAGTCCATCCTGTAAACCTTAGAGAACTCCCAAAGGCTTTTTCACGTTCATCAGGGTAAACACATTTTATGAAGATTAAGTTTCAGAGGAAACTCGTGCGTGTCGGGTGAGGAAGAGCTGGAGGTGGGCCTGCTGTAGGCACGAGGTGTGACCAGGCGTAAGTAATGTCGTGGGGTGGCTTGGGAAGGAGGGAAGGAGGAGCTGGCAGGCTGAGGCAGACTGGATTTGGGGAGTGAGGGAGGAGGTAACTGGAGGGCGACTGGGAGGTGGGGTTTACCAGCAGAGAAGGACTGATAGCATGCCACAATTTGTGCAGGGCTTTATGGTTTACCAGGCGCTATTTTTATGCAGCGTCTCATTTGATGTTCCCCAAGCTCCTGTGACGCAGGAAGGAGGGATTTTATTTTCCCTCTGGAAGACCTAAAGAAGCAGAAATTTAAGGAGATCAAATGACTTGCCCCAGTTTGTGGTGACCGCTTCCAGAAACAGGTTCACTGTAATAGCATAGGGCAGAAGCCAGAGGAGAGAGGTTAGGGAGTTCTTTAAAAAGCCTTTCTGGTCTCTTGGTTCTGGAATCATTTTATAAAAATAAACTTTTATTTTTCCCCTTATTAAGACAGTAATGTTCTTTGCAGAAAACTTGAAATATACAGAAAGGAACAAGGATCACTTCAGTTGCACAATTACTTAAGTTGCATAATCGGGAGAGAGCGTCCCATAAAGTGGTGGCATGTTTCCTCCCTCCGTGTAGATTCTTTAAATAACTGCAGTTCAAAATGATTTTTAAAAATTGTTTTGTTCATTAGTCCTAGGAAACACTTAGCTGTTATTTCCTCAGATGTCCCCTTTCCATTTCCTCATTTTCTTTCTTTTGCCGCTCCCTCCAAATGATAGGGTTTTTTTGTTTGTTTGAATATATTTTTATTGATTTCAGAGAGAAAGGGAGAGGGAGAGAGAGATAAAAATAGCAATGATGAGAGAGAATCATTGATCGGCCGCCTCCTGCACACCTCCACTGCTGGAAGCCGATCCAAATGGAGATGAGAAATTCCCCATCCTTTGGAATGGAATGGATTGGATTAAGTCAAATAGGATAAATGCAGATGTAAGAGGACAATAGCTGGTAATTGTGCCTGCAGCCAGGCATGTACCCTTGAGCCAAATTGAACCCAGGACCCTTCAGTCCTCAGGCCGACACTCTATCCACTGAGCCATACCAGCCAGGGCCAAATGATAGGGTTTTGACACATCTTGGTCTGCCCTCCGTGTCTCTGCACTGTTCTCTCTTTTTTTTTTTAAATGATGATTCAAAGTCCCTGTTCTTTTTTTTTTTTTTAATATATTGATTTTTTACAGAGAAGAAGGGAGAGGGAATAGAGTTAGAAACATCGATGAGAGAGAAACATTGATCAGCTGCCTCCTGCACACCCCCCACTGGGGATGTACCCACTACCAAAGGTACATGTCCTTGGCCGGAATCGAACCTGGGACCCTTCAGTCCCCAGGCCGACGCTCTATCCACTGAGCCAAACTGGTTAGGGCTGCCCTGTTCTCTTACTTCCCATCTCTGCACCGCAGTGTGGGAGGGTTTTTTAGTCCACTCTTCCAGCTACTGACTCATTCTTCAAGGTCTGCACAGCCCTCGAGCCCATTGAGTTTTAAAATGGGGCAGTTTTTGTGTTCAAGATTTATGGTTTGTTCTCTGCTTATTCATGTTTTTTTTTGGTGGTAGCATTCTACTCCCTTATCTCTTTGAGGATATAAATTATACACACTTTGAAGTCCTATTCTGATTGCTGTTTATTGAAAACATTTTTTGTGAAATAAGAAATGCAGTCAGAAAAATGTACAAAGTCTTAAAGTGGGCAGCTTGGTAAGATTTTACACATGTATGATGCGTGTAACCGCCCCCCAGATCAAGATAAAACATGGCTAGCACTCCAAAAGCTTGCCTCATGACTGTTCACTATTTTTCAGTATTTTTAACATTTTATTACGAAAAATCTCAAATATACAGCATTCCCGGAAGAATTTTACATTAGCATTTTACTGTTCTTGCTTTATCATCTATCTATTTATCTATCTATCTATCTAATCCTGTGTAGCCACCTCCTTTTTCTTTTATGCATTTTAAAGTAATTATGATCATCAGTACACCTCCCCTTCAATATTATAGCATGAATGTCATTAATTAAGGTTCATTATTTGTTTAGATTTTTTTCTTTTGAGGTGTAATTTACATACAATAAAATGCACAAATATTTATTGTACATTTGCTGAGTCTTGACAAATCCATACAGTTGCCTGTGTAATCAAAACCTCTCTCAAGTTATAGAACAGTGATGGCGAACCTTTCGAGCTCGGCGTGTCAGCATTTTGAAAAACCCTAACTTAACTCTGGTGCCGTGTCACATATAGAAATGTTTTGATATTTGCAGCCATAGTAAAACAAAGACTTATATTTTTGATATTTATTTTATATATTTAAATGCCAAAAAACAACCAAAACAATGAGTTCGCATGTCACCTCTGACACGCGTGTCATAGGTTTGCCATCACTGTTATAGGACATTGTCATCACCCAGAAAGTTCCCTCGTGCCCCTTCCCAGGCAGTTTCTCCCCGCCATCCCTGCAACTGTCCTTCTAATTGTTTTCAAAAATGCAAAACAAGCCAGGGGGGCATGGCTCAATGATTGAGTGTTGACCTATGAAGCAGGAGTTAATGGCTCTCTTCCTGGTCAGCCATATGCCCGGGTTGCGGGCTCAATCCCCGGTGGGGGCGTGCAGGAAGCAGCCAATTAATGATTCTCTCTCATCATTGATGTTTCTCTCTCTCTCTCTCTGTTCCTCTCTGAAAGCAATAAAAATATATTTTTTAAAACAAAATAAGAGAGCGACTTAATAAGCAATGATATATGAAATCAAATTGTATATTATCACCACATAAAATATGTGTATATGAAAAAACACAACGGTAATACACACCAAAAATGATAACAGTTGTTACATTTGTGTTAATTTTTTTCCCATTGTAGATTAGCTTTGTTTGTTCTAGAATTTCATATAAGTAGAGTTATATACTATGTACTCTTTTTTAAAAAAATATATTTTATTGGTTTTTCACAGAGAGGAAGGGAGAGGGATAGAGAGTTAGAAACATCAATGAGAGAGAAACATTGATCAGCTGCCTCCTGCACACTCCCCACTGGGGATGTGCCCGCAACCAAGGTACATGCCCTTGGCCAGAATCGAACCTGGGACCCTTCAGTCCGCAGGCTGACGATCTATCCACTGAGCCAAACCGGTTAGGGCCTATGTACTCTTTTTATGTAACACTTCTTTCAGCATTATGTGTTTTGAGATTTATGGGTTTGATGTATCAGTAGTTCGTAGTGTTCTATTAACTTTTAAAAGCTCATGGTAGATACTGTTAAAATGCCCCCCAGTGTTTTAGTGGCCTCTAGTCTCCCTTCTCCCTCACACAGAGAGCTCCAGTTTGGTAGGTTCTGTGATAGGGAGAGCACTGGTTCTTTATTGGATCAATGAAGTATTCCTTCATTCATTCAGCACACATTCAGTTAGTGCTCACTGTGGGCCAGGAGCTGCACTTGGCTTTTGTAAGTAATGTGGAGATGTAAGGTTAGCCTTCTTGCCCTAGCCGTTTGGCTCAGTGGATAGAGCGTCGGCCTGTGGACTGAAGGGTCCTGGGTTCAATTCCGGTCAAGGGCACGTACCTTGGTTGCAGGCTCCCTGGCCCTGGTCAGGGTATGTGCAGGAGGCAACCAATCGATGTGTTTCTCTCACATCGATGTTTCTCTCTGTCTCTCCCTCTCCCTTCCACTCTCTCTAAAAATCAATGGGAAAAATATCCTCGGGTGAGGGTGAACAAGAAAAAAAGATTAGGCTTCTTTTTGGATGATGCATTCATTGGAGAGAAGACTTGTCTCTGATTGTGTGTGTCTCCCTGTCCCCCGATTCTCCAGGGCCTGTTCAGAAATATGAACATACCGTTGACTGTGGTACAAAGAGGGCAGGGGAATTGGAGTCGGAATTCTGGCTTTGGTACTGGCTTAACTGTGAGCTGGGCAAATCACATCACTCGTCTGTGAGCCCCGGCTCCTTGGATGTAAGGTGAGCATGTGCGAGAAGGTGCGGGAAGAGCCCACAGAAGTGCCGGACTTGCCTTGTTTTCCTGTGGTTATTAATCAGAATTGTTTTCTCACCACCGGGTCGTTAGAGAAGGAAGCTCTGTTATAATGCATTCAGTGCGGCTAAATATACTGATAATGGAAAAATAAACAGGGGTGTACTGCCTTGCTGGCCTGTAAACCAGAAAACAGTGATTGGAGCCAAAGCTGTGTTTGTCTTGAGAGGCCAAGAATATTCCTGCCGCGTAGGTCAGCTCCGGATCCCACAGTGACTCGTGGGCCAGCGCGTGGTTTTGGTGTCGGCTCAGTTGTTCCTCGGCCTGGCTCTGCCACAGTGAGAGCTCGGTTACTCGGCTCAGTTTCTGCCGGAGAACAGTGATGTCGGCCGGCCGGAGGGGTCTGCTGGTCAGGGCTGCTGTGGACTGAACTCGTGCTTCCCGGGTGCAGGCACTGGCCCGCAGCGCAGCATGCGGTCCCACGCCGGCTCCTTCCCACCGGGTTGCTTTGGAGTGAGCAGTTTCTAAGTGGTGTGAGGGCTTTGTCCCGTCCCCAGTGTTCCTAGCCTTCGCTACTGCCGTACAGCCGGGTTGCTAAAGCGATCTACCTTATTTCTCCCTCATTGGGACATTTTTTGGAATTTCTACCCCACCTAAGCTATTCTTCTGAAGAACATATGTTTAGAACTCATTTTAAAAAATATCAATACTAATAAAAGGATAATATGCTAATTAGACCAAACATCTCCTGGACATCCTTCCAGACAAAGCCACGGTGGCAGGGGGCGAGGCAGAGGCAGTTAGGGGCGACCAGGCCAGCAGAGAAGGGCAGTTAGGGGCGACCAGGCAGGCAGGCAGGTGAGCAGTTAGGTGCCAGCGGTCCCAGATTGCAAGAGGGATGTCCAACGGACATCTCCTGAGGGGTCCGGGAATGGAGAGGGTGCAGGTGGGGCTGAGGGAACCCCCTCCCCATGCACGAATTTTGTGCACTGGGTCTGTAGTATATATATATTTAAGGGAGAGGGGGAGAGAGAGAGACATCAATGATGACAGAGAATCTGTGGTTGGCTGCCTCCTGCATTCGCCCCACTGGGGATGGAGCCCTAACCTGGGCATGTGCTCCAACTGAGAATTAAACCATGACCTCCTGGTTCATTGGTCGATACTCAACCACCAAGCCAGGCCAGACCTCATTGTTAAGTTCCCAGACAATCAGACCCCCCATATGCAGGAGGTCCCGATTTGCTGCTCTAGAAGCAGAGGTTCGAAGAGGGGGAGCAGAGTGATCAGCTGTAAATCCAGCTGTGCCATCTCCTGCTCAAAGCCCCTTGCAGCTCCCCACCGGCCAATCCAGACTCCTTCCCTTGACCTTCAGAGCCCAGCCCCATGTGGCTCCTGACCCTCCCCAGCTCCCGCCCATGCCTTACACACCGCCCGCCTCCGGTACCCGCGCGGCAGGGACTCGATGCCCTCTGGACTTTGGACTGGGCAGTTTCCTCACAAGCGCTCTGCTGAGAATGTCTCCCCGAGGGAATCAGCAGAACCAGTAAAAGAACCTGGTGACGGCGGAGCTCTGAGAAGGAAGTAGGTAGCTGTTGGAGGAAGTATTTTACGTGTGGAACAAACGCCCTCAGATTTTTGTGTTTATGGAATTCATTCCATGAAAAAAAACAGATTAAGATAGGATGCAGGGTTCAAACTGTCAAGGTCATGCCTGCTCCGAGGATAGAGAGGTCCCTGTGGGCTGCTCTGGGGCAGCGTTTACCCTCCCAGGGTGTTGAAGGACGTCCTTCCTTCCGCAGAGAATGGATATCCCAGGGACCAGAGGAGCGAGCTGGTGGCTGATGCCGCTTCTTGCTAAGCGCCTGGGGGAGTCTGACTGCAGAGGTAGGGTACCCTTCAGTGCAGGCGAAAGGGCCTCCGGTTTGATGGCGCCCCGCTGCGTGGCGGGTTGTGAGGGACAAGCAGGCTTTCCTGTGATCAGCTTAACTCCTCTGTTCATCTGGCTTGTTCCACTGAAACCTACAAAAACATGGGTCACTAACCTAGAAATAAGCTAAGGTTGCTGTCACACACCAGTGACCACGTGCGGGATGCTGACCACGTACCAGGCACTGTTCTAAGTTACTTCCATGTGTTACTGACTGAATCCCTAAGAACACCCAATGGGCTTGGTATCACCTTAACGGCTCACCTTTCACAATAAGAAAACTGAGCCAGTGGGAGGTGAATTTGCCCACGGTTTCCTAGCTAGCTGCCTGGTTTCCGAGTCCGTACTAGATTTTGCTATTTCTGTAGTTTTCATTTTACTTTTTGAGATTAATGAGGTGTCGTGAATGGTGTTTTTTTTGTTAGTCTGTTTTTTTTTTGTTTTTTTTTTGAGACGGTTCTCTTGATTATATTGGTCAGGATGCTTTTGACTGCAGGTGACAGCAACCTAACCCAGCTGAGGCCTAAGAGAATCTGTGGGCACCACAGCCTGCCCTACTAACCAGACCCGGGAAGGACAGGCACGCCGGCCTCCGGGACAATGAGACCAGGACTCTCTCCATCTTCCTCTCTCACTTCTGTCATCTTCCATTTTCTGGGGCTGGTTTTCTTCTGCTCAGCAGGAAGCAGGGCCCAACAACAGCCCATTTCACAGCTTCATCCGTGAGAATCTCTTCCTTTCGTTCCCACGTGCAAGTCCTGGGAAGGACCAAGACGGGCCTGGCTTAGGGCACCTGCCCGCCCAGCGGCCAATGGTGGCTTCTGTGATGTCGGGGTGGGGTTGGGGGTGGGGGATGAGGTGGATGGGGAGGAGCAGCTCTCAGAGGAAGGGAAGGTGCTGGTCACAGAACAACTGCTGCTCCTGCCCTGGGGTTCAGCCCAAGCCCCCAGACGCTTTTCATCTTAAGAATTTATACCACTTTTATGTGTAATGAGGCTCGTTCTTAATTCTGATTGTGAGACAGTGTGTGTTCTGAGTTATCAGAGAAACTTTCCATTTATTCTGTTTGCTAAGAGAAGAAAATTTCAACAAGTTTTGACATAGAAAGGGCTTCCCAGTTGACCCTCTCCCTTGTGTATTCTGCTTAAGGATATTTAATGACTCTGTATTGCGCATTACTTCTCTTTTTATCCGTTGCTTTCAGGGTTATTGCTTGTTTTCAATTCTGTTTTTGCATTCCAGTGGTAAGATCATCGCATCCTGTGTCCTGGGGTTTCTTTTCATCAGCTAACTGTATCTTGGGCAAGCCACCCAGTCTTGTGGGCCTTAATCTCTTCACCTGTTAGGATAGGCCGACCGTCATAACACACCCAAAGTATACAAAAGTCTCAGCCTTGATAAACGTCTCTCAGTCATGTCAAATCTGAAAGGAGTGTCCCCGATTAGTGGAGGACTCTTCTCGAAGTGGTGACTCAGGGACTGAGGCTCCCTCCATCGGTGGCTCCCAAGGTCACCGAGCATGTCCGCACGGACAAGCTTTCGGGAGGGGTAAGAGCACGAAGGGTCGTGGGTGAGAGGTTCTTAGGGGCCAGACCTGGCAGTGGTCCGTGCCAGTTTGTTCCAGGGGTCACTTGGCCACACCTAGTTTCGCTGAAGCAGGGAAATGGGATCTGTCTGTGTGCCCAGGGAGAAGAGGAACTGGGCCTGGACAGCCAGCCATCTCTGCCACACCTCTGGGGTAACTATTTTAGTTCTTCCCCTTTTCCCCTGCCATGCACAGCATTTGTGAAGGTTGGTCCCTGACATGGTCTCAAGAACAGATACATAACCCAGGCCTGAGTCAGGCGTGAAATTCCTCTGGTCCCAGTTACTAGTCCTGTTGAATCTCGCCTGAAGCTCACAAGATCTCACTCCGGGCTTTGCATCTACATATGGCAATAAACCCACCTTATGGCATAGTAATTTGAAGTCGGATTTTTAAAACTTGCAACCAAAAGCACCCTGATTGATACAACTTATGAAATGGAACAGGAGCAGGGAGAGAGGAGGGGTAGAGTCTGGATCTCCAAGTCCTGCTTCCTGCTGCCGCTGCCACATCTGTGATGCTTCTTTGGCCACTCGAACCCCCAGGCAGGGTTGGAGTTGACGTTATCCGAGTTTGACTTCCGGTTTCCTAGACTTACAGCTGGGATACCGTTCTTCGTTCTTCTGTCCTTAGACAATGATTTGTCTTTGGATTGAGTGATAGTTTCATTGAAGAATAAATAACGACATTTTATTTGTCTTCCACCAAAATGAACGGAACATAGTTCATATGCTTTCTTTTCTCACATGTTGTTTTAGCAGCTTCTCTAAAGTTTGCCTTTTCACCGGGAAAGTATATAGAGTAAATATACACACTGCAGAATGCATTTGGTTTATACTTGGGGATTATCTCTATATAGCAATTCTGTATTTCTTGATTTGGAATGTTCCAAGCCCTTTTGTAACTTGAACAGTTTGCCAAATTTGTTGATTTTGTAGCACCTCCATCTTGAAAAAAAATGCCAGCGCCGCTAGTGGCCCAGGGAGGTGTCAGAAGCCTGGTGATCTTTTCTGTGTTGTGACGCTGAAATACAGGTTAATTATGTCTGTCTGCGTGTATTTTCAGAATTCCACCCTCCGTCTGCTGATACCTACTAGGATAACGGCCTGCCTGGCTCCCTGTCACTGCCTTTCTCCTGACACCTTGCCCCCCTGCAACCCCCCCACCCCCACCCTATTCAGTTGGACTTTATTCTAGTTCCACGCTCCTCTGGGACTCAGTCCTGTTTCTAATGACGGGCCTTGTTGCTGTGGACACAGTCTCACCTTAAATTCTTATACCCTCTCCTGGCTACCTGTCAGCACCTTGGTTTCCCTTTTTCTGACTCCAGGCCCCAAGGATGAGACCCTGCCCCCTGCCACGGATTTCCTCCCACTGCTGATGTGTCTGCCTGCGTCCTGTCCCACCACCTTCACCCCACCCCACCCCACCCCTCCCCTCCTGCCCTTGCTGGCCGAACCATCTGCCTTTTGCTAAATGTCCCTAAAGCAGTGCCTGGCAGCCTTGTTTGCTGGGGATACGGTGGGGAGCTTCTCTCTCCAGTGTCTGAGTAGCCAGGCACCCACTCCATCTTAGAGAGCCTGCGGGGCTGCCCAGCCTCCTCCCTCCAGGTCAGCCTGTCTTTGTCCTCAGGGCTCCTGTTCTGATAATGGGCACGTGGGAGAGACAGGCTTGGAGTTTGAGTCCTGTTCCGAGGAAAAGGAAGGAAGTGTTCTTCACCCAACTTCTGCCTCCTTTTCCTCATTCGTCCTGGGGTGTGTGTGTGGTTGTGTGTAATGCTCTGTAGTTTAGGGCAGGGAGAAGGTGGGAGTGTCGCAGAGTAATTTTTACGTTGTGACGGGAGGAAGCCTAAAAGCCAACCTGGACACCATTCTAGCTCTTGTCTACCTTCTCATTTAACACTATTGATGTAAAAACCAGGCCTTTTTTCTTTTCTTTTCTTTTTTAAAATATAATTTTATTGATTTCATAGAGGAAGGGACAGGGAGAGATGAGAGAGAATCATTGATCAGCTGCCCCCTGCACGCCCCCTACTGGGGATTGAGCCCGCAACCGGGGCATGATGTGCCCTTGACTGGAATTGAACCTGAGACCCTTCAGTCTGCAGGCCGATGCTCTCTCCACTGAGCCAAACCGGCTAGGGCAGGCCTTTTTTCTTTTGAAAGTGACTGTTAGAAAGTCATTTTGGGCCGCAGGTGATATAGAATGTTTTATAATCAGGCCAACAAAAAACTATACCTGTATGTTTGTTTTCTATGACCTGGGAATAAGGATGTTACAGATCTCTTTTTGTAATGGAATTTGTTGTCCTAAGAGCTTACCCGTTGTAAAATTTAGGCATTTTGAGTGACAGATGATAAAATTCATCTAAAGGAGTATATTGGAGGGCTTCAGGCTGGAGAAGGACCCTTGGCCATGGTTTTCACATGGCCAGTTTTCATCAAAAGTTTAGGTTTTCTCCAGACAGTGGTAGGTTATCTTGTCTGTTACTACGAAAACCAGCAAAACAAAAAACAGATGTCATATGCCGTTGGTAGGAATGTAAGTTAGTGAGGTTATTTTGGAAAACTGTTTGGCAGTATCTGCTGAAGTTGAACATACGCATATTTTGTCTCCCACCAATTCTGCTCCTTGGACAGATACCCAGTAGAGGTGTGTACATATGTTTGCCACAGTCACATACTAGAATGTTCATAGAATTATTCACAACAGCAAAAAACTAGAATCCCAAAGTCCACTCAAAGGAGGATAAGTTGCGATAAAAGTATACAATGAAATGGAAAACTGTTTGGCAGTATCTGCTGAAGTTGAACATATGCATGTTTTGTCTCCCACCAATTCTGTACCTTGGACATATACCCAGTAGAGGTGTGTACATATGTTTGCCATAGTCACATACTAGAATGTTCATAGCAGCACCATTCACAACAGCAAAAAACTAGAATCCCAGAGTCCACTCAAAGGAGAATAAGTTGTGATAAAAGTATACAATGAAAGGCTCTATAGCCGTGGAAATGAAAGAACTATTGTTATATGCAACAGCACGGGTGAATTTCACAGGTAAAGTGTTGAATGAAATCAGCCAGACAAGAATAATTCCCTGCTCCTACATGATTTGATTTATGCCGAGTTCAAACTCAGGCTGAGGTGTGGTGCTGGGAGCCATGATGCCCTGGCCTTTTGGAAAGAACCTGAGGGCTTCTGAGTCTGGTAATGCTGTTTCTCGGCCCGGATGGTAGTTAGACGGGTGAGTTTACTTTGTGTAATTCACCAAGCTACACACTTAGGGTTTATATATTTTTCCTGTATGTTAACTTTCAATAAAAATGTGTAAATTAGAAACCTCAGTATGTGTCGTGTTGGAGCCAGGATTTTCATGAATGTCCTTTTAGTCTCTGGTCGTGGCATGTGCCTTTCCCTTGGTCTAAAATGCCTTTACTTGCTTCTCAGTTCCTTCTCATGCTGTGGGTCTCCCCTGGGAAGCTGTCTCCCTCTTGCCCCACACATGGAAGGTCCAGCATCCTCTTATGTGCTCCATCAGCACCATGTCCTGGAGCCCAGCACGGCTTTTACATGTCTGTGTGTGCATTTGATGGCCTGTCCTGACATGTGTACGCTCCAGGAGAGGGGCGGGGCCTTCCTTTGCCAGCCATGTGTCTATACCTACGGGTATTTGTCCGATGAATGAACCGGGTGGGCTAGCTTCAAAGGAAGCAGCCTTTTTTCTCCACCCTTCTTCAACTTCTAGTTCAGGGGAGCGTGAGCTTGAAGGGTCCTGAGGTCGAAGCCTCGGTGAAGATGATGGAACGTCGTGGAGAGCATACATGGTGACTTTAAGGTGTGACCTTAGGAGAACTTCCGGCTGGAAGAGCGAGGCAGTGTGAGTTCATCAGTGAGTGTCCCTTAACCTAGTACTGTGTTCGGTGCCCCCTAGTTATGTTCTTGAGAACAAACAGTTTATATGTGACTTAATTTGTTCTGCCTTTTCTCATGACAATTCTAAGGTCAAGCCTATTTTAAGCCTGAGAAACAGGCCCTGGAAGTTAGCTCCAGAGTCCCTACTTCCTTTTTCTTTCCTCAGCATGGAGATCTTGGCTAAACCCTCTCTCCCCTCCCCACGAAACTCTTCTCTGAAATAGCTCTGAAAGTAATGTCTGTATCTTCTAAACTCACTCTCTCTGCGCTTCCGTTGGTCTTTTTCACTTAGTTACGGGAAAATGGCACATTGTCGTTTGCCATTCTAACCTGACAGAATCAAGTCAAAAGTGGTCAGGAGCCCTAGCTGGTTTGGCTCAGTGGATAGAGCGTTGGCCTGCGAACTGAAGGGTCCTGGGTTTGATTCCCCGTCAGGGCACATGCCTGGGGTTGTGGACTCGACCCCCAGTAGGGGGCGTGCAGGAGGCAGCCAATCAATTATTCTCTCATCATTGATGTTTCTCTCTCTCTCTCTCCCTCCCTCTCCCTTCCTCTCTGAAATTAATAAAATATATATTTTTAAAAAAGAGTGGTCAGGAGATGGGCTTTGGAGCCAGACAGTGTGGTCCGAGCTCCAGCCCTTGACCTTTGGCAAGTCACATACCTCTGTGGGTCCAAGCTTTTTATTTGTAAAACTAGAGGCCCGATGCACAAAATTCATGCAAGAGTAGGCCTTCCTTCTCCCCCCCGCTGCCAGCACCAGCTTCCCTCTGGCAACTGGGACCCGGGCTTCCCTCGAAGCCCCGGCTTCATCTGGAAGGTAGTCTGGAAGGACGTCCGGTTTAATTAGTATATTACGCTTTTATTATTATAGATGGGTGTAGTTAAAATTTGATTAAATTGTGAATATAAACAACCTGTTCAGTGCCTAAAAAACTATAAACACTCTGAATATAGATATAGTAATCTACACTAATAAAAGAGAAACATGGTAATTGGCGTACGACCGCTACCCTTTTCAT
>NW_005370085.1:693725-707471 GCF_000412655.1 Myotis brandtii | reverse complement strand
CACAGGCCGGGCTAGGGGCCCCCCCCCCCGCCCCCCGAGTGCACAAATTTTTGTGCACCGGGCCTCTAGTTATCTATAATGGAAGGTTCAATTTTGTTATTAGAAAAATAATGAATTTAATATATAGTATTTATTATACTCTAAAAAGTATTTAGGGCTTTCCTTTTAAGAATATATTTGGAAGTTAATTTTGGTGATTTAAATGATTATTCAATACCCAATTATACAATTTACCCATGGGAACAAGGAAGGAAATAGAGCATCATTATATTGGTTTGCATAACCCTTCACCTCCTCCCCCCCGTTAGCTTTGAAAACAGAAGGGTGGTGGAGAATTTTGGAGAATCTGAAACCATTTCCTGAAGAACAGTCCCGTCCAGAGTTGCACAGAAATTGGGGATGTGAACTGGAGCTTCGAGCTCCTGTCATTTTGCCTTCTTTCAGCAATTTCTGGTTGCTTAGCATTCACTGTGACGCTAAATGACACTGCATTTGTTGGTGGGAAAAGGGGAAGCAGAGAATTGTTTTGCAAGAGATGGAAGATGGTACTGACACACAAAACTTAAAGATTTAGACCTTAGCAACTTTGGTCCTGAAGGGCTAGATGGAGAAATTATAAGGTCAGAAGGGCTTTGAGATGTGGTGGGAAGAAAAGGTTCTGTATCCTGCCTCTACCACTGTGTAACTTGAGCCAGTTGGTAATTTCTCTGAGCATCAATTTTCTCAATTTTCTTATTTGCAAAATAGGAATAATACATTCTACCTTGTAGATTTTTAAATAGGATTAGCTGAGATATCATATAATAACTTTTTCCTAAGAGACAGTGAGATATACATAAAAGAGTGAGTTTTTATTAGCTCTTCCTTTCTCTGCATCATTTTAACCTCTTGTCTGTTCTGACAAAAACAAGTGAATTCTGTTTAACAGATTCTCTAATTAGCTGGCTTATTATTTTGAAACATTTTATTGTGGAGAATCTACACTAATAAAAGACTAAGATGTTAATTGACCATACCTTCGCTACACACATCAGCCAATCAGAAGAGTATGCAAATTAACCCAACAAAGATGGCCGTTAAATTTGCATACTGCAGGTGGGGTGGCACAGCACCCCACCGCCATCCAGGCCTGCCATGTGCGACCCGGGGTGGCGGGGAGGGCAGCAGCCGGGCCTGCCATCTGCGACCCGGGGAGTGGGCCTAAGCCAGCAGGTGGTTACCTCCCAAGGGGTCCCAGACTGTGAGAGGGCACAGGTTGGGCTGAGGGACACCCCCCCTGCCAGAGCACAAATTTTTGTGCATCGGGCCTCTAGTTATATAAAATTACATATGTAATGTAAACCTTACTTCATATTGATTTACTAGACTCCGCCCACCGGGCCTGTCGTGTGCAGCGGGCAGCAGGGCAGGGCGGCGTGGCAGAGGGCCTGCCATCTGCCACCCGGGGAGCAGTCTTAAGCCAGCAGGTGGTTATCTCCTGAGGGGTCCCAGACTGTGAGAGGGCACAGGACGGGCTGAGGGACCCCCCCCCCCGCCAGTGCACAAATTTTTGTGCACCGGGCCTCTAGTTTTTAATATGTACAGAAGCAGAGAGCACAGTGTTACATTTGTTGCAGAACAAATTACCCCCAAATTCTGTGGGTCAGGAACTAGAGAGCAGCTTGGCTTGGTAGTTCTGGTCCACAGCCTCTTGCAGCCAGGTGTTAGCCGGGGCCGCAGTCACCCAAAGGCTTGACTGGACACAGGATTTGCTTTCAAGGTGGTTCCCTCACCTGGCTGGTCAGGTTAGTGCTGGATGCCTTGGGGCGGGGCTCAGTTCCTCGCCATGTGCTCCGTCTCTGCTGCTCAAGTATCCTCATGACGTGGGTGCTGGCCTCCCCCAGGGCCACCCAGTAGGCCAGGACTGAAGCTACGGGGTTGGTCTGGAACGTGTATATGACTGGTTCCACCATATTCTATTGGTCACATAGGTCAGTCCAGATTCAGTGAAGGAGAAGACCACAGAGATCTTGTGGTGACCATCACATCTTTAATTCATTCAAAGTTGCAAATGGTAATATTCCAATTCTATCACTCCTTTTTCATTTGGATATTATCTCCAGTGCAATGTTAAAAAGTAGAGATGATAGTATTAAATTTAAAATTTTTAAAATTGGTTTTAGAGAGAGATGAAGGGAGAGAGAAAGAGAGAGAGAAACATCGATTTGTTGTTTCTGCATTCATTAGTTGATTCTTGTATGTGTCCTGACTGGGGATAGGACCTAAAACCTTGGTGTTTTAAAATGACACTCTAACCAACTAGGCTACCAGGCTAGCGTGAGAAGATAAGTGTTTTGTTTTTATTATAAACCTAGAGGCCCGGTGCATGAAGTTTGTGCACAGGTAGGGCCCCCTAGGCCTGGCCGGTGATCAGGACCAATCAGGGCCTTCGGGCTGCTGGCCAGGGCCTTCCTTCCGGCCCGGGGCCTCCCTTTCCTGGCTGCTGGCTGCTGGTCCGGGCCTTCCTTCGTTCCATGCCACCCCCTGGTGGTCGTGCACGTCATAGAGAGTGATCGAACTCCCTGTCTCCCAGTCAAACTCCTGAGGGGACACTGCATATTATCCTTTTATATATATCGATAGCATCTTATTTCTAACTCTGGCAGGAAAGTTGTAGTTTTTCTCCATTAAGATTTAGCAGACTTTTACATTCACTAAAACAGCAGTTGGCAACCGGTGGTCCGCGGACCACTGGTGGTCCGTGAGGTCCGAAAGGTTGGCGACCACTGCACTAAAAGGAACAGTGGAAGGAAATTATGTAGAGAAAGTGTTTGGGTTTTTTTTTTTCTTCAAAGTATGAATGAGATATACTCAACATTTGGTAATAAATGTGATTATACTACTCCCAATTCCATAGTATATTTTTCTCATTTTCTCAATAGTCGATGAAATTAGTTATTTTTGACTACTTGCCAAGGAAAATAATATATTTAAGTGATAAATATATTGGAGGACTGTTACTATGTATGTAATTCTGATTTTGAAAATAATTGCATAGGAAAATAAGATGAAAGGAGCTTTAAGAATGAATCCCCAGAGACTTCACTGTCTTGTTTCTGCCTTCTCAACACCTAGTTTCAGGGTTTGCTGTGGTGGGGACAGAAGATACTGGAGGGTTGGAACACCATCAGTTAAATGCTTCAGTGACACATGTCACTTCCGCCCAGTCTAGTCAATGGCTTAACTGCAGGGGATGGGAAGGGTAGTCGTCCTGTGCCAAGAAAGAAGGGACAGGTATGGGTGGGGAAACATTAAAAGTCCTTGCCACTGCCCGGCCGGCGTGGCTCAGTGGTTGAGCATCAACCTATGAACCAGGAGCTCATGGTTTGATTGCCGGTCAGGGCACATGCCCGGGTTGTGGGCTCAGTGTCCAGTGTGGGGTGTGCAGGAGGCAGGTGATCGATGATTCTCTCTCATCATTGATGTTTCTCTCTCTCTCTCTCTCTCTCTTTTTCCCTCTCCCTCCTCCTTTCATTTCTGAAATCAATTACAAACAAAACAAAAAAAAGAGCTCTTATGGCAGGGAAATTTGTGATAGATGATATTACAGGATCATTTTTAAATTTTGTTAGTTGTTTTAATGGAATTGTGGTTGGGGAGAAAAGTCTGCGTGCGCGCGCGCGCGCGCACACACACACACTAGTATTTAGGGGTGAAAAATGTCAATTTGCTTTAGAACACTGTTGCAAAAAAAGGGATGAATGTAGCAAGTATGTTAGAATTATAATAATTATTGAATCTGGGTGATGGGCATATGGAGATTCTTTATACTTGTCTCTATTTTGTGTACATTTGAAAATGTTCATCATAAAGATTTTGAAGGGCTTTGGGCCTTTGGAGGCCTTGGGGGTGGTGACTTTGAGGTCCTTTGGCTGGGATTCTTCTCTTAGCCCCTTTTTCCTGGCACTCTGTAAAGGTGCTCTGTGATCCACACCGCGGATGGAGCCACCCTTACTGTCAGGAATGAGTCCAAGAAGGAGGTTCATTATTGCCCCTTATTTAAATGTTCTCGGGCATTTGCAGATGACACATATCCTCCCACAGACACAGGTTCTGAGTATATCATTAAATCAAGCTCATTAACCTTCCAGATCCTGTGTCTGTGTGTGTTTGGAGGGGCCTAGTCTGCCAACGAAGGAAAGAGGCATTTTCAAGTCCTCGGCCACAGCTTTGGTTTGGGACGATTTCTCTTTGTGCCTCCCACAATTTTGGGCTTTAAAAGAAAAGGAAAACTCTTTTTAGTTTTTTATTTTAAAAATATATTTTATTGTTGTTGTTTTTTTACAGAAAGGAAGGGAGAGGAATAGAGAGTTTAAAAACATCGATGAGAGAGAAACATTGATCAGCTGCCTTCTGCACACCCCCTACTGGGGATGTGCCCGCAACCAAAGGTACATGCCCTTGACCGGAATCAAACCTGGGACCCTTCAGTCCGCAGGCCGACGCTCTATCCACTGAGCCAAACTGGTCAGGGCGGAAAACTCTTTTTAAATGTTGAAATAATTTCAGACTTAAAGAAAAGTTGAAAAAGGATAGTACAACGAATTCCTGCATACTATTTATACAGACTGCCCCAAATCTCAACATCTTACTGTGTGCTTTTATCATTCATTCTCTATCCATATTGTTGTTTTTGAGACCATTTGAAAGTCAGTTGCAGACATGATGCCTCTTTACCCTTAAAGAAATACTTCAGTGTGTATTTCCTAAAAACTGAAAATTTCTGTAATCAGTACAGTGATCAAAGTCATGAAATTAATATTGCTATAGTACTGTTATCAAAGCCATATCCTTTTCCTCATTCAAATGTCACCAATTGTCCCACTACTTTCCTTTAAAACAAGAGAAAAAATTATTTTCTAATCTAGGATCCAATCCAAGATCACCCATGTTGCCATGTACATTAGTCTTCCATGTGGGGTATTTCTTTTGGGATCTAGGCATTTTTGAAGAGTAGAGGCCTGTTATTTTGTAGAATTTTCTTTATTTTAGGTTTATCTGCTGTTTTCTCACAATAGGTTCCGGTTATGCATTTTTGGCAGGAAAACCACAGAAGCGATGCCGTGTCCTTCTCGGTGCCTCAGATCAAAGGGCTCCTTGTGCCCCTTTGCCCATCACTGTGCTGCTCACTGTGATTCCTTGATGAAGCTGCTGTGTGCTGGGTTCCCTCGCTGTTTTTCCCTTTGAAATTAGTGATGTCTTATAGGCAGATACTTTGAGACTATCTATCCTTTTCCTCATTAAACTTTCACCAATTAGTTTTATCATCCATTGATGACTTTTGCCTGAAACAGTTACTGCCATGATGGTCACCAAATGGTGAGTTTTAAATCCTGGGTAGCATGTGTTTTTTGTTTAAAATTTAAAAAACAAAACAAAACAAGAATTTATTTGAGCCAAATTGATGACATATGTCGGGAAGCAAGATCTCAAATGCTCCCCTGGGTAGCATGTTTTGACAGTTTGTTATTCAGCCACTCAGACAGCAGCTTTATGGGAAAGAACAGCTAGATCTCAGCGTTGGTCAGGACACACGGGTGCTTTGCAATTTTCCTCCGAGAGAACTTGGTTCGGTCCAGTTCCCACCCCTGCTGCATGGTTTGGGTATCAAGTTGCTCTGCCTCTCTGCTGCCCGGTTAGCTCCAGCACCAATCCACAGTCTCAGCAGCAGTGTCTGGATATTGGGAGTGGTTTTGTGTGATGTCTGTGACTCAGATGGTATCATATCCACTAGTATAAACCAGCTGAGGCTGCCTTTTCCAGAAAGGCCTATGGCAGGGTAGCATGTCATGGATTTATATCTAACTAGAGGCCCAGTGCACAAAGTTTGCGCATTGTTGGGGGGAGTCCCTCAGCCCGGCCTGCACCCTCTTCCAATCTGGGACCCCTCGGGGGATGTCCGACTGCTGCTTTAGGCCCAGTCAGGCAGTCGGACATGCCTCTCGCAATCCGGGACCGCTGGCTCCTAACCACTCGCCTGCCTGCCTGATTGCCCCTAACCACCTCTGCCTGCCTGCCTGATCACCCCTAATCCCTCTGCCTGCCTGCCTGATTGCTCCTAACCACCTCTGCCTCAGCCCTGCACCCGGGACCCAGGATTCCCTCTGGCCAGCCACAGGCACCTGGGACCCAGGCTGGCTTTGCCCGGGCCAGCCACAGCTGCAGGGGACCGTGGGTGGGCGGCTTCACCTGGGCTGCAGGCACTGGTGCTGGCGACCGCAGGGTGAGTGGCTTTTCTCCCTCTCCCGTGCCGCTGTGGCTTTGTCCAGATGGACGGCCGAAAGACATCCAGTCTAATTAGCATATTACCCTTTTATTAGTATAGATGGGTCAGAGGAAGATTTTGTCCTATATGAGCATGTTTACATGCTAAAGGGAAAGAGTCAGAGAAGGTGTTAATGATTAGGACATAGGGGACTATTGTTGGGATCCTTGAAGAGGTGGGCCTAGGAGGTATGATTACCTCGGGGTAAGAGGAAGGGCAATTCTTTTAGGAAGACGGGGAAGGAAGTGAGCATGGGAATGAACACTATTGTTTTTGTAGATTAGGAGTAGGTACAAATTTTAAGGAGTTATTGCCTGATTGTCTCCTTTTTCATTATGAAATAGTGAGCTCATAATCCCGAGAGTAAGGAGTTCAGTCCCAAGAGGGAGGGGGTACAGATCTTGAGGACATCACTGAGTAGGGAAGGGCTTATTGAAAGAGTCCCAGCTGGGGGTGGAGAGCATGAGTGTTGGTGACCTCAGTCTGCAAGGCCTGTGATTTTCTCCAGCTGTACCCAGGGGCCCAGGTGTAGAAACAAGGAAGTGAACAGTTGCATTGATTTGCCACATATTGTAGTGAAAGGCAAGGAAGGGGAAGTGGGAAAGCAGAAGGTGGGACAAGAGGTGGTTTGAGTGGTGGATCATGTGGTCTGTGCAGGATGGGAGAGGTGGTGAGTTGGGGCAAAAGTAGAAGAATGAAAGGATGGGAGGTGGGAGGATTGTAGGAGAAGGAATGAGTTCCTGAGAGCTGGCAGGGTAGAGAGAGATGGATGTTGGAGTTGAGCATTTCCAGTGTGAGACAGTCCTGGCTGATGAGGGGCTGGAGGGAAGGAGGGTGGAGGTGAAGGTCACAGCATTGTAATAGAAGGTCTTGAAGGTGCTGATGCGGTATTTACATGGACGTTGACACCCCAGATTGGTGGCAGGACATTGGTGGGCGTTGGTGGAGAGGGGGTGACTATGTTCCAAATGTTCAGGGAGGTGCTAGAGCAGTGGTTCTCAACCTTTCGCCCTTAAATACAGTTCCTCATGTTGTGACCCAACCATAAAATTATTTTCGTTGCTACTTCATAACTGTAATGTTGCTACTGTTATGAATCGTAATGTAAATATCTGATATGCAGGATGGTCTTAGGCGACCCCTGTGAAAGGGTCGTTCGAATGCCAAAGGGGTCGCGACCCACAGGTTGAGAACCGCTGTGCTAGAGGATTCTGGGAAAGAGGGAGACTTGAGCAGGAATGGAGCATGGTAGCAGAATGCCATGGACAACCCTAAAGGAAGTGGCATTTTGTCTGCCAAGGGATCAGGATGGCTGGATCTGGAAGTGTGCTGGCTCTCCACAAGTCTCCATCGATGCCTTGAAGCTCATGGAGAGAAGCATTTGCTCAGGTTTCCAAATGAAGGTTGGTCTTTGGGTCTCTCCTTGTATTATTTCTTCCTGTAGTTGGTCCCCTTCTTTACCTGCTACCTCCTGCTTTCCTTCAAGAGTCAGATCTGAGACCACTTCTTTCAAGACTCTTTCTTGAGGCCTCTGGTCTGTGCTCACCTGTAACTTAACAGGTAGCTCCCATGTCGTCATTGTCTGCTTGTACCTTGAGATGACTAACTTTCAGGAGGAGTGCTTGCTTAAAGATCTTCCCTTCCTGCCCAGCCATGTGCCTCAGTGGTTGAGCATCGACCCATGAACCAAGAGGTCACGGATTTGATTCCCAGTCAGGGCACATGCCTGCACTGTGGGTTCCCTCCCTGGAGGGGGCGTGCAGGAGGCAGCTGATCGATGATGTTTCTCTCTTATCCTTGTTTCTCTCTCTCTAAATCAATAAAAACATATTTGGAAAAAAAAGTCTCCCTTCCTATGGGGGCTTCCCTCAGTGCTCCCTTTCTGGCTGTCCTTTCTGGGAGTCCTATCCTAGTCATGAATTTCCTGTTTTTTTCCCTCAGGGCCAGCACTATAACATTAGCATAACTAGTGACTTTAAAATAAAGAAACCAAAAATCCAATTAACCAATTAAGGTTAAGTTCCTGACCCCCCAGGCCTGCTGGGAACTCTCCATCCATCAGAAATGCTTCTTCACTCCTCCGTTTTTTTTGTTTGTTTTGTTTTGTTTTTTTAAAGAATCTGCTAATCCTTAACAGATTGATCTGAGTTTTATATTTGGATGAAAGTTATCCATTAACAGGAAAGTTTGAAACTGTTGACAGGGCTGACAGCATTGAAGGATAGAAGTTAACAGGCAACCTTCAGGCGGAAATGTTTCCGTGGGGCCTGGGCATCTTAAAGATCTGTTTTGGCCAATAGTTACTCAGGGACGTTGGACCCTCCTTAGGAAGCTGCGATACCACGGGACTCGGACCAGAACAGCGTGACCCACCTTTGCACTTCAGAGTTTGGCCCCGGTGAGTCTAAGCCTGTTTGATGCCAAACACCCCACTGTCTGCCTTACTCCACTTCACCCGTCCCATCCACTGCCAGTTACAAAAGTTTCAGCCTGGGTTTGTGCAGACTCAAGGGGGCTGTAACTTCTCAGGGCTGAGTGCCAGGCTCCAGGTACTGAATCCGCGTCCCCTGAACCAGCGGTTGTCAGGCTGCCACTCATGGGTCATGACATCAGTTTGGCAGGTTGTGCCCGGCACCGCCGCCCCAGTTATTGCTGTGTGACAACCCTCCGTGCACTGAACACCAGCCTCTTTATGTTGCCTCATGGATTCTGCACAGGAATTTGGACAGGGCTTAGCAGGATGTGGCTTGTCTCTGCTACTGGATGCCGGGGGCACTCCTGTGGCAGGAAGTGACCTGAATGGCCGTGACTTAGAATTGGTTGGTGGCTCCTTCACTCACGTCTGGTCCTTGGGCCTGGATGCCTTGAGGCTGATGGGCTGGGATTGTTGACCAGAGTGCCTTTCTCTGGGCATTCACAGTGTGGTGCCTCGTTCCAAGAGAGAGGGTTCCTAAAGGAAGCATCTGGACAGCAAGGTTCTCTATTGGTTGAAGCAGGCAGGAGCCCGCCCAGATTCAAGGGGAGGGGACACAGATCCCGTCATTCAGACCTTCAATGAGAAGCGGGTCAGAACCTTTGTGGCTCCCTTAAAAGCTACTATAGGTGACTTTTAAATGAGATGGGATGTAAAATAGCAGAGTACCTTGTATGCAGTGAGAATAAGTACTATGAAACGTGTGTCTCAGTTATGTGTGTCTGTATATTCTGGTTCATGATCTAACATTTTTCTTGCTGTGCATTACAAGTGGTTTTTTTTTGTTAAACACTACCTAACTGTAGTAACATCTGATTTGGTTTATGAACAACAAATTTTGTAGGTAAGGACTGTCAGCCCTTTCTCAATTAATAGGTTACTATGATGTGGTTCTTAGTCACTTTGAAAGACGAGATCCCAAGGAATTGGTTGTCATTTGCTCGTAAGGACAAAAGAATGGTCTCTCCTTTTTGCATCTGTTGTCATCACCTACCAGAACTTCAAGGCCCCATTGGAGAGTCTCTGCACTTTCAAATGAGCTGTGGTGTGGACTGGCAGCCAGACTTCCCGGAAAAAAAAAATTGTTTTTTTAAATATTCATTTACTTATCCTCATCCCAGGATATTTTCCCATTGATTTTGAGAGAGAGTGGAAGGGAGAGGGAAAGACTGAGAGAAACATCGATGTGAGAGAAACATCGATAACTTGCCTCCTGCACATGCCCTGACCAGGGCCCAGGCCAGGGAGGAGCCAGTAACCCAGGCATGTGCCCATGACCGGAATCGAACTCGGGACCCTTTGGTCCACAGGCTGACGCTCTATCCACTGAGCCAAACCTGCTAGGGCCTTCCCGAAATTTTTGATCTAATATTTGTCAATCTGTTTTCTAAAAGAGTAGCAAGCAGCCCTAGTTGGTTTGACTCATTAGATAGAGCATTGGCCTGCGGACTGAAGGGTCCCTCCTGGGTTTGATTCTGGTCAAGGGCACATACCTTGTTGTGGGCTCGATCCCCAGTAGGGGGCGTGCTGGAGGCAGCCGATCAATAATTGTCTCTCATGATTGATGTTTCTCTCTCTCCCTCTCCCTTCCTCTCTGAATTCAATACAAATATACTTAAAAAAATAAGTAAAAGTGTAGCAAGCAGATATGAAAGGAGCAGGGCATACTGCTCTTTGCAGATGAATATTCTTAAGGATCAGGAGGCTGAATAACCAATCCATATGGAGAGACGGCCCCCTCTCTGAGGAAGGTGGTGTCTTAGGAGAGGCGTCCCACCATCCGTGTTGAAAACGGAATTAAATGCTGAGACTGGGCTCTGCTAAAGCAATCTGCGTTCCCTCCGTCCTCTGTCGTTGCTTCCACCCTTTGAAGGAAATGTGCAAAGATGACTGAGCAACAGTATTCACTGTCACCTTATGAAATGACTACATTTTTATTCAAATAGCTTACGAAATTTGCATGATTTTAAAATGTGAAATGATACATGTTCACTCTAGGCAATTAGAAAGTACAGATAAGAAAACACAAAATAAAGATCATCTGTTATTTTACCACTTAGAGAAAATTGTTGATTTTGTTGTTGAATATTTCCCGTGGATATATATAGTTAAAAAAATAAACAAACGATGGTCTCTTGCAGTTCTCTCTTGCAGTTCGTTCTGAAACCTGCTTTTAAAACTTATGTGAACACATTCTATGTCAATTAATGTTTGCAAACACATCATGGTATTACATTTCATACAGATGGTATTTACTTACTTGGGGACAACATTGGACTATTATAAACAACTAGAGGCCCGTTGCACGAAGAGATTCGTGCAACAGGCCTTCCTTCCCCTGGCTGCCGGCACCGGTTTTCCTCCAGCACCCAGGACCCAGGCCTTCACTGCAGCCACAGCAGAGAAGCCAAGCCTCTTCAGTCTTCAGTTGTCTTAAGTCTTTGCTCAGGCGGAGCCTTCAGTCTTCGCTCTGCGCCTGCATATGCAAATTAGCCGCCATCTTTGTTGGGTTAATTTGCATACTTGTTCTGATTGGCTGGTGGGCATAGTGGAGTGACACCAATTTGCATGTTTCTCTTATTAGTGTAGATGTTGTAGGGAACATCCATATAATTATATAATTAAATATTTTTTCTCTTCCCCATAATTATTCTTAAACTTTTCCTAAGCCTTTTAAAAAATATGCAATATATGCACCTGGTACAAAATATCATTATTTTTCTTCAGGAGATGTATGTCTAACTTGAGCTGCTAAATCAAAGAGCTTGAACATTTTAAAATCTTGATGTTTATACTGCTACATTGTTCTTTACAAACATACCAGCTTACACCCCTACTGACCTACTGAAAGTATTATCTATTCCTAGTATTTGATGTTTTGATAGGGACAACAGTCATTCCTTGCTTGCTTAATTTTGGAATTTATTTGGGTTATAACTTCCTCTGTGTGTTTTCTGCCTCTCACAATCTGCCTGCCCTTCAAGGCACATCTCAAGTGCCACCTCCTGCCTGGCCCCTCCTTTACACCTGCCAGAAAGGTGAGGTTGCCCTTCTGCCCTGTCTTGTCCTTTCCAGTTAGTTGTTGCTAGTTTACCAGCTGCTGGTGTTTGTCATCCGTTGTAACCTGGTATTTGTACCTGGTTACCTGATTGCAGCCCTTGAGAACTGCCAATGAACTGGGTTCTCTGTCACCTGCCCCTGCCCCCTCTCTGCAGCCTCATCTATGAAACCTTTCATCTCAACCACACTTAGCCATCTACTGTCCCTGAGCATCCTGGGTGGACATAATATTTTCTCTTTCTAGAATGCTCCTTTCCCCCTTCTGACCTGACAGAGCCCTACATTTCCTTCAAGATTTACCTCAGCAGGCAGCACTCTTCTGAAAACTTTGCTGATTTCCCTCACCCCCACCCCCCCTTGCCAAGTTAATCAGTCACTTCTCAGTCACGCTCTGTACAAGCATTTGTTGTTAAACATTCACAAAGTGTTGTAATTATTTGTTAATATTTCTCTATCCTTTGATACTTAGTTTCCAGAAGATAGAATTCATATTTTTTTAATATATTTTATTGATTTTTTTTACAGAGAGGAAGGAAGAGAGTTAGAAACATTGATGAGAGAGAAACATCGATCAGCTGCCTCCTGCACCCCCGCTACTGGGGATGTGCCTGCAACCAAGGTACATCCCTTGACCGGAATCGAACCTGGGACCCTTGAGTCCGCAGGCCGACGCTCTATCCACTGAGCCAAACCGGTTAGGGCAAGAATTCATATTTTTATTTCTATAACTTCAGCATTCATTATAGGTTTAGTGCATTTAAAAGTGCTCTACAAATACTTGTTGAAATGAATGGACAAATGATTGAACAGGTACTTTATATCCTCCTTACAATAGGAAATCTATATGTTAAAAGATTATAAATTATAAAAGACATAAGATATTGTTATGTTCCTTAAACCAGAATCTGAAAGCCCCATTACATTTCGTTCTCTTTTAATTTTTATTTACTTTTTTCTTTTTCTTTTGTTTTTTTCCCATCACCATGTATCCCCACCTATACCCTCCCCCCCAGCAATCACCACACTGCTGTCCAGGTCCATGAGCTCTTTCTTTTTTGCTCATTCCCTCCATACCGCCAGCTCCCCCTCCCACCCTGCTGTCAGCCTGCTCTCTATCTATGAGTCTGTCTCTATTTTGCTTGTTAGTTCACTTTGTTCATTAGATTCCATGAATTTTACCCTTTGCGACAGCATGGATGGACCTGGAGAACATTATGCTAGTCAGAGAAAGACAAGCACTATATGATTTCACTCATACATTTCTTTTTAAAAACATTTTTTATTTTTCAATGACAGTTGACAATATTATGTTCGTTTTAGCTGTACAACATGGTGTGATTAGACATTTATATAACTTACAAAGTGATCATCCCAATGTTTAGTACCCATGTGGCACCACTCATAGTTATCACAATATTATTTACTATAATAGAGGCCCAGTGCACAAAATTCGTGCACTGGTAGGGTCCCTAGCGGCTGGCAATGGCCAGCCAGGTACTCCCTCCCTTCCCCCAGCTGCCTGCTGCCGGCCCGGGCCTCCCTCCCTTCTCCTGGCCGGCACTGCCCACTGGTCGAACTCCTGGAAGAACTCCCGGTCGAGGGGAAAATTTGTATACTACGCTTTTATTATATAGGACTAGAGGCCCGGTGCAACAAAATTTGTGCACTCGGGGGGGGGGTCCCCCAGCCCCGCCTGTGCCCTCTCAAAGTCTGGGACCCCTCAGGAGATAATGACCTGCTGGCTTAGGCCTGCTCCCGGGTGGCAGAGGGCACGCCCAATCCCTAAGTGCAGCCCCTGGTCAGGCTCAGAGCAGGGCCGATTGGGGAGTTGGGGCGCCGCCCCCTATCATGCACAGAGCAGGGCGGATCGGGAGGTTGCGATGCCACCCTTAGTCACGCTCAGGGTAGG
>NW_005370085.1:688426-693001 GCF_000412655.1 Myotis brandtii | reverse complement strand
AGGCGGGGAACGTTGGAGTCCGCCGTCACTGGAGCAAGCAAGCCTCCCTGTTCGCTTCAGTGCATGGCTGCCGGGCCGCCATCTTGGCTGACAGTTAATTTGCATAAGGATATGCTGATTAGCCAATGGGAAGGGTAGCGGTCGTACGCTAATTACCATGTTTCTCTTTTATTAGTATAGATTCCCTATGCTGTACTTTACTTCCCCTTGACTATTTTTTATAATTGCCAATTTGTACTTCTTAATCGCTTCACCTTTTTTACCCAGCCCCACAACCCTCCCTTCCATCTGGCAACCATCAATTTGTTCTCTATATCTATGAGTTTGTTTTGTTTTGTTTGTTCATTTATTTTGTGTGTTTTTTTAAAGATCCCACATATAAGTGAAATCATATGGTATTTGTCTTTCTCTGTCTGACTTGTTTCACTTAGCATAACACCTCTAGGTCCCCATGTTGTCAAAAATGGCAAGATTTCATTCTTTTTATGGCTGAGTCATATTCCATTGTGTATATATGTACTATATCTTCCTTATCCATTTGTCCATCAGTGGACACTAGGGTTGCTTTCATACCTTGGTTATTGTAAATAATGCTTCAGTGAACACAGGGGTGCATATATCTTTTCAACTTAGTGTTTTGGATTTTTTTTAAAAACCCAGAAGTGGAATTGCTGGGTCATATTGTAGTTCTGTTTTTAATTTTTTGAGGAACCTCCATACTGTTTTCCATACTGGCTGCACCAATTTACATTCCTACCAACAGTGCATGACGGTTCCCTTTTCTCCACATCCTTGCCAATACTTGTTATTTGTTGATTTATTGATGATAGCCATTGGTGTTTTGATAGGGATTGCATTGACTCTGTAGGTTGCTTTATGTAGTATGGCCATTTAAACAATGTTGATTCTTCTACCTATGTGCCTGGTATATGTTTCCATTTAGTTGTATCTTCTTCAATGTCTTATAGTTTTTCAAATACAGGTCCTTAACCTTCTTGGTTAAGTTTATTCCTAGGTATTTTATTCTTTTTGATGCAATTGTTTTCTTAATTTTTCTTTCTGATAGTTCATTATCTACACTAATAAAAGATAAAGATGCTAATTGACCATACCTTTGCTACGCCCATCAGCCAATCAGAAGAGTATGCAAATTAACCCAACAAAGATGGCCGTTAAATTTGCATACTGCAGGCGGGGCAGGACAGCGCAAGCTGCCATCGGGGCCTCCCGTGTGTGACCCGGGGCGGCAGGGCGGGACAGTGCGAGCCGCCACCTGCCCCTCTGCCATCCGAGCCTCCCGTGTGTGGACATCCCCTGAGGGGTCCCAGACTACGAGAGGGCACAGGCTGGGCTGAGGGACCCCCCCAAGTGCACAAATTTTTGTGCATCGGGCCTCTAGTTGGAGTATAAAAATGCAACCAATTTCTGCATATTAATTTTGCATCCTGCTAGTTCATTTATTATAATAGTGTTTTGTGTGGAATCTTTAGGGTTCTTTCTATATAGTAAGTGCCATCTGCAAATAAGGACAGTTTTACTTCTTCCTTTCTAGTTTGGATGCCTTTTATTTCTTTTTGTTTCTGATTGCTGTGGCTAGGATTTCCAATAATATCTTATAATAATAAAAGTGTAATATGCAAATTGACCAGACGGCCGAACAGTGGAATGACTGTCCAGATGACCTTCAGGACGAAGCCACAGCTGTGAGGGCTGGCCCAGGCAGCCGGGGCTGCGAAGGCCTACTCTTGCATGAATTTTGTGCATTGTACCTCTAGTGTTAAACAAAAGCGGTGAAAGTGGATTTCATTGTCTTGTTCCTGATCTTAAGGAAAACAGTGTTGAGTATGTTAGCTGTGGGTTTGTCATAGATGGCTTTTATTATGTTGAGGTGTATATTTCCTCTATTTCCTTCTTTGCTGAGAGGTTTTTCTTTTTGTTTTGTTTTTATCATCAGTGGATGCTGAATTTTGTCAAATGGTTATTCTGTATCTGTTGATAGCATATGATTTTTATCCTTCATTTTGTTTATATGGTGTATCATGTTAATTGATTTGTAGATATTGAACCAACCTTGCATCCCAGGAATACATCCTACTTGGTTATGATGTACGATCTTTTTAATGTATTGCTGAATTTGGTTTACTGATATTTTGTTGAGGATTTTTGCATTTATGGTCATCAGGGCTATTGGCCTGTAATTTTCCTTTTTTTTGTACCATTGCATTTCTTATTTGGCACCCTAGACCAGTGATGGCGAACCTATGACACGCGTGTCAGAGGTGACACGTGAACTCATTTTTTTGGTTGATTTTTCTTTGTTAAATGGCATTTAAATATATAAAGTAAATATCAAAAATATAAGTCTTTGTTTTACTATGGTTGCAAATATCAAAAAATTTCTGTATGTGACATGGCACCAGAGTTAAGTTAGGGTTTTTCAAAATGCTGACACGCCGAGCTCAAAAGGTTCGCCATCACTGGCCTAGACTGAGGCCCAGAGTGGTAAGCGATTTACCTCAGGCCACATAATGATGAGAGGCAGGCCTGGGACTAGACTTCTGCCTTTGTCTCTCACACACCTTGTCTTCCAGTTTCTGTAACACCACCTTGCCAAGTAGTTTTGAGCGGGTGGCAGGGTAATTAGCATCATCCATGTGATTGTTGAAGACTCTGCTCTGTTCTCGTCTCGTGTGTGCTTTTGCTCACAGGGACCATTGTCTGCCTCTTTGCTACCCAGGTCCTCCCTGCCTTTCCAGACCCAGCCTGGTTCCTGCCTTTTCTGTCTGCCTCAGTCAAAGCCACTGACCCCTCTGCTGTGTTCCCATGTTGTGTAGTACGTGAGGCAATACGTGCAGTGATAAGTATGGGCCTTGAGAGTCTACAGCCCTGGGTCCAAGTTCCACACCCCCACTTACTAGCTGTGTGACTGACATGTAGATAACCTTGCCGAGTTTCTGTTTTCAGATCTATAATTAGGAAGAGGAATAGCAGTTTCTACTTTATACAGTTGATGTAAGAATTAAGTTAGATACTCTTGGGTACATAGTAAATAGCCATGTGTTACACGCTGTTGTTGGTGATGCCTTGATTACTGTGAATACATCACCGAAGGCTGACTGCTGGCCTTCTCCAGGCCCAGTTCTCCTTGTGCCTGGCTGCCTATTGCTGAATCCAAGGCTACCCAGTTTTGCAAGGAGCATATCCTAACTTAGAGGCTGCTTACCGTCACATACTTGTTGGAATATTTGGTGGATAACATTTGCCTAAAGTCATGGTACCCTGGTGTGTCACTCTGCCATCTGTAGTTTTGCTCATTTGTGTGGGGGATGTTTCGTTGAAAAAAATGGTTGTCTCTGTGGTCTGCTGAGAGAAGGAACAGAATGTATTCTCTGTACTTCACCGCTACAACCAGCTTTGAGGCTCAGTGCTTGTATAGCTCTAAGTCTCTATTAATTAAGGAAGTGGATTAGAAAAGACAGTTTAATGAAACTCAGATTGCAGGCAATGGCACACATTCCCTTGTTTGACTTCATCGTCCGAGCTCACCTCAGGTTGTAAAAGCAGCAGTCTGTACTCCTCCTCCTGACCATCCTCCTAATTAATAACCTGTAGAGATTGTCTGTCCTCGGTATAAGACTTGGATAATTTGGTTGCTTGGATTTTCTCTGTCTTGTAAATGAAAAACCAGGAAAACACAGTGTATTTATTATACAAGGAACAAAGGTCGTGGAAACAGTAACTTTTAAAAAAGAAGCCTTAGTTACCTAGCTTTTACAGACCTAGGTCTGCTTGTTGTATTTCTAAACGCTGGTGGAATAAACCTTCATTTTCTCTGATTTACAAGGAAGCTAATATGTGGAAAATTTGATCTTTCAAGGGCATGACTTCTGGTTTATGGGATAGTTTATTTTAAAAATTAAACATTTCAGTGTCTCATGATACTCTAGGTTAAAGGAAGTTCTCATGAATATTGTGTAGCTATTAAAATTATAATTTAGATCTTTTTTTCCCCCAAGAAAATACCCAGTTTTAAGTTAAAAAAAAGCATGGGAAAAGGCTGGTTTATACGCATCAGAATATGTGCTCATATGTTAAATGGGGATTATTTTAGGTTAATGTGATTTCAGGTAACAGCATTTTACTTTTTCTCTTGCACCCTTTCTGTACTCTCTGGACTTCAGAATGATCATGTATTATTTTACATTCAAGGATATTACAAAGCTGTTGGGGTTTTTTTTGGAGGAAAAACAAGTAGAATTTAGGATGTGAACATGGTAAAGCCAGCCTTTCTCCATCCTGCCCTGGAAAATTATTCTGAGCACCTAGGAGAAAAAGAAACAGAGATGTAAACTTTATATTTGGAGAAATTAGATGTCTGAAACCCCAAGCCAGAAAATAAGGGGACAGGGTTTTTGAAAGGTTGAACTAGGAGTATGAGAGGAAGTGGATCAAAGTCACTTACAGCTGCAGATCTCGGGGGGGAAAAAAGAAAAAAAACAACAAACTAGCAAATCATATTTTCCTAAGGTGAGAGATACACCCTGGGGTTTTATTTGAAACTAGAGGCCTGGTGCA
>NW_005370085.1:680862-688237 GCF_000412655.1 Myotis brandtii | reverse complement strand
CCCCCCCCCCCCCCACCACCAGCCTGGTCACCCCTTACTGCCCCTCCCTGCCAGCCTAATCGCCCCCAACTGCCCTCCCCTGCCAGCCTGGTCGCCCCCAACTGCACCCCCCCAGCTGGTCTGGTCACCTCTTACTGTCCCCCTGCCGGCCTGGTCACCCCCAACTCCCCCCTCCCTGCTGGCCTGGTTGCCCCTCACGGCCCCCCTGCTGGCCTGATCGCCCCATGCAGCCTGCTTGTTCAGTCGTTTGGTCATCCCTCACTATCCCCCCTGCTGGCCTGGTCGTAAGCAGCCATCTTTGTGAGAGCGTGAGGGTTAATTTGCATATTACCGCTTTATTATATAGGGTAGTGGCAATGAGTACATGAGCTGGTGGCAGAGCTGCACAGGGTCCAGCTTGATCCCAAGATGCAGAGGAGCTGGACTGAGTGAGGACTTGTGCAGTGACATTTGCAGGGAGCATCTAACCTGAGGTGGCAGGAAGGAGAGGTAGTCTCCAAAGCCTCCTTTATTATCCAGTCCTTGCTTTCATGGAAGTAGTGTACGTACGTAACAGACAGTAGTACACACAGGGATTCCAGTTTAAGTGACATCTAGCAGTTTCTAATACTAGCTCCCCAAATCTTCAACTCGATTATCTGAGGTTGAAAATTTATGGCACCAGCCCTAGCCGGTTTGGCTTAGTGGATAGAGTGTTGGCTTGTAGACCGAAGGGCCCCGGGTTCGATTCCAGTCAAGGGCACAAACCCGATTTGCGGGCTCAATCCCCAGTGTTGGGTGTGCAGGAGGCAGCCAATCAGTGATTCTCTCTTATCATTGATGTTTCTGTATCTCTCTCTCCCTCTCTGTTCCTCTCTGAAGTCAATAAAAATATGTTTAAAAAAAATTTATGGCACCAAAAACACGCCAGTAGGGCACTTTGTGGGTGCTGCTTTTAGTAACAGGTATTGCATTCCTTTTCTTCCTCCAGCTTCCCCGTTGTCTTTTCATTCTCCATTCATTCAGACTGCAGCTCTTGACATACGTCTGAGCAGTGGATGGAGAGCCTTTCCTGGAGGTCCCTATAAGTAAAATGGGGGTGTAAACAGAAGACACCCCAGACATTAAAGGACAGAGTCTTCACCTCAGGCAGGCAGAGCCACCACCTGCCTGAAAGCCTGTTGGGCTTGAAGCTGAATGTACCAACCTTCCCTCCCACTGAGCAATCACTAGTGCCAGAGAGCAGAGCTGTGAGCACAGCTTGGCTTCGAGAGGTGCTGGATCTAGAGAAAATGTTGACATGGGGTCCTTCTTAAAGGGTCCCTGCCCTCGATGTTAGCCGAGCAGGCAGATGGGACCCCAGCACAAAGCCTGTGTGTCTATGTCAGGGTAGAAAACGAGGGAAGGCTGGAAAGAATCTGGAAGAGAGGCACTGCCCATCTGAAGGGAGTTGCAGTGGGAGGGACACAGCAGGAGAGTCTCCAGAGAAACGACAACAATGCTTTAAAAATCCATCACGCCCAACAGTGAGAGATTGTCTAGTGGCACCTCCCTGGGCCTGTCCTCTGCCCCTGCCTCACAGACAGCAGCCAGCAGGTGAGGGAGGGAGTGAGGGGGAGAGAAGCCGCCCCCACCCCCTTGCCCACAGGCGTGCTGCCCCTGCCACTGGCCCTGCTGCGGGAGAGGGAGGCCTTTTCTTCCAGTGAAAACTGAAGTGCTGATCGGGTATCTTTTTAAAGTTAATGCAGTTAATATATAAATCATTAGTGTACAACTTTATGAAGTTTTCTCAATGTAACCAGCACACAGATCAAGAAATAGAACATTGCAGCCCGGCTGGCCTGGCTCAGTGGTTGAGCATTGACCTATGAACCAGGAGGTCATGGCTCGATTCCTGGTCACAGTACAAGCCTGGGTTGTGGGCTTGATCCCCAGTGGGGAGCGTGCAGGAAGCTCTCTCTCATCATTGATGTTTCTAGCTCTCTCTCCCTATCCCTTCCTCTCTGAAATCAATCTGTCCCATATAATAGAAGGCCAGCGACCATAACGGCATAACGACCAGAACGACCACTCGACGTGTCGCTATGAGGTGCCTTGACCAACTCTTGGTCCCTCCCCTGCCAGCAGGCTCCAATCGCTGGATGGCGAATGGGGAACCATGGGGAACCCAGGTGGTCAGTGGCAGGGCGGGACTGGGGACTGGAAAGCAGGTGGAAGGCAGACCTCTTGGTCCTTCCCCTGCCCGCAGGCTCCGATCACTGGATGGTGAATGGGGAACCAGGGTGGGCGGTGGCAGGGCAGGACTGGGGACTGGCCAGCAGGTGGAAGGCAGACCTTTTGGTCCCTCCCCCCGGCCCGCAGGCTCCGATCATGGCGAATGGGGAACCACGGGGAACTGGGGTGGGTGGCGGTGGGACTGGGGACTGGTGATCAGGCTGAAGATGGCCCTGATCGCAGGCTAGGCCTAGGGACCCTGCCCGTGCACAGTTTTGTGCACTGGGCCTCTAGTGTGTGTGTGTGTGTATGTGTGTGTGTGTGTGTATCCTATATAATAAAAGGCTAATATGCAAATTGACCAAACGGTGGAATGTCCGGTTGCTATGACGTGCACTGACCACCAGGGGGCAGATGCTCAACACAGGAGCTGCCCCCTGGTGGTCAGTGTGCTCCCACAGGGGGAGTGCCACTCAGCCAGAAGCCAGGCTCACGGCTGGCGAGCGCAGTGGCAGTGGTGGGAGTTTCTCCCGCCTCCGCAGCAGTCAGACATCCCCCAAGAGCTCCCGGACTGCAAGAGGGCACAGGTTGGGCTGAGGGACCCCCCAAGTACATGAATTTCGTGCACTGGGCCTCTAGTATACATATATATATATATAAAAAACCTAAGTGACCGTGATGACCGGACAACTGGCTGGTAGCTGTGACGCACACTGATCACTAGGAGGCAGATGCTCAACGCAGGAGCTGCCCCCTGGTGGTCAGTGCGCTCCCACAGCCAGCCTCCTACGGCCGCCAACCTCCCATGGTTCCTCCATGATTGGGACTGGTCGAGATGGGCCGATTGCTGGCCAGGCCGAGGGACCCCACCGGTGCACAAATTCGTGCACCGGGCCTCTAGTAAAAATATATTTTAAAAATTAATAATAAATAGAACATTCCAGGACCCTATTTGGCTTTGAATTTTCTCTCAGTCACTCCATCCCCACAAAATATACTATAGATTAGTTTTGGCAGCTTTGAACTTTATATAAATGAAGTGGATTCATCACTTTTAATTACTTGAGGTTGCACTTGTGACTTAACGAGTATACTGGGTCCAGGGGTATCCTCCCAAACTTAATGTCCACTGGACCCCCAGATTGTTGACCGTATTTGGAAATAGAGTCGTTGCAGATGTAAATAGTTAGATAAGGTCTTATAGGGTTAGCGTGCACCCTAAATCCAATGACTGTTGTCCACTTGTTCTCTTGCTTTTTTTTTTAATCCTCACCCGAGGATTAAATCAATTTTTTAAAATTGATTTTTAGAGAGGAAGGTAGAGGGAGCGAGAGAAACATTGATGTGAGATACATCAATCAGTTGTCTCCCATACTCACCCTGACTAGGGATTGAACCCACAACCTAGGTACATATGTAACAGATTCCCTGACTGGGAATCGAACCCCATGGCCTTTTGGTGTACAGGACGACGCTCCAACCAACTGAACCATCCGGCCAGGGCAGTGTTGTTCTCTTGAGGCCTTGGTGTGCTGGAAATCTGGGTGCTTGGCCAAGTCTTCCAGCTATCTGTTTACTGAGGACTTTCGGAAAAATCAACATGTAATAAGTGAAACCAGCCACTTGCATAAGTGGTCTGCTTTATTTCATTCTCTGAGGGTAATTATAACTTAGTGTTTTTGATTTATTCCTTATCACTGCCACATATGTTTGATACCTTCTCTATTTCTAAGTTCTCTTTTTGTTAGGAAAATTTTTGTATACTATTAAATCAGCATGAAAAAATTGAGTTTCATTTTGCTTGATAGGTAAAAATATTTGAAGTGTATATAGATGTACATTCAAAATTGTTAATGTACAAAATATTTTTGCTTTTATTTGTTATTGATTTTACACTTTTTGTGTTGTTTTTTTTTACAAAATCACAAGATGGTATCCTAACTTTTTTTATATGAAAATTGTGCCTTTGATTGAACTAGAAGGTTTACTTTTTGTTTTGTGCGTCATGCTTCATATCAGATTCAGTTATGTGTGCTCAAAACCAATGCTGTTTTTCACTTTTTATAATTGGGAAATAATTTTTCAAAGGTACATTCTAAAATATCAAAACAAAACATGGTTGAAAATAACAATTGATATGAGGAACCAATATGCCCAAAGTACCAACAGATGAGAATCTAATCACATAGAATTTTGTTTGAATATTTGGTTAATTGAGGATATACTCAACTGTAACTAAATTAAAAATTGCATCATTTCTGTGGAGACCTTTGAGAATGAGATAGAATATCCATTAACTGGAAAGATTTCACAGTGAAATGAGAAAAAGAGCAGAATGATGTATAATATAAACCAGTCAGGAAACTTAGCCAATCTTCATTCTACTCTTACAATTTGGATTATTCTGTTTTCTTAGCTAGTTCCTTTAGGAAGACATATCATCAAAACGTGAAGCAGCGATGGGGATGTCCGTTACTTGGTAATGGGTTCATTCAGCCTTTAGCAAACACTACCTTTTGGGTGCCAGTTTTATGCAAGTGAATAGAACTCAGAAGCTCGTTTCGGTAGGGGAAACAGGATATGATTCTACTGTGATGCAGAGAAACCCAGGGCCCATGGGGGACACCTCGGCGTGACACCTCCTCCAGGTGGAGGTTGGGGCCAGAGGCATAGGTAGAGCTTAGCCTCTCTTGAGTCTTGAAAGTGAGGAGCAATTAGGGAGAATGCAGGAGTGTGCCACGCTGAGGGAGCCACGTGGCCACGGCACAGTAGTGAGAGATGGGCTGTCAGGAGCTCTGAGTGGTGGAGGCAGTGGGAGCCTTGAATGCTGTCTCAGAGAGTCCAGGCCTTATCTGGGGCAGTGTGGAGCCCCTGAATAGACTGTATTTATAGATCATCTATTTTGCTGCTTTTGAAAGTTAACATTCTGATATTTTTGTGCATCAGATTAATAATTTCATGCACCGGTGTACAGTTTATCTGTTGAATTCAGGTGGTAACAACAGAAGGCAGACTAAACTAACTTTTGTCTTATTCAGACAGTGAGTACAGGGAATGCTTAAATGTAATAGATGTGAAATGAGCAAAAAATATTTTTAAGTATTTTGTGTTCAGTATTTTTGTACATCCTGTAGAAAAATCTGTCATTCACTACATATTTTGAGGCACTTGTTAAATTTGGGGGATAGGGATTCCATTTTAGGACTTGTGTGGATGCAGTCTCATGATTAATTATTACTGAAGTAAAGAGGAAATGATATCAGCAGATGTGCAGAGCTTTTATTCACACTGAATACACCATTCACTTAGACAAAAAGATCACTTCTCAATTCAGATCGGAATATTCTAATTTAAGTTGTGTCATAATCTCTATGGAAACAAAGCGTTCCACTGTGTAGTCGTTGCATAAGTAACTCATTTCCCCCCAAACACACAAGGAAGAGGCAGATGCTTCTTTTTCCATGTTTTTCTGAAAATTCTCTTACAATAGAGGAGACTCTAGCGGGTGACATTTGTTTTGTCAAATTTAAAATATCTGTTCAGATTTCCTGCTTAAAACTTATAAAATTGTTAAAACTTAGAGATCGTTGATGAGTTCCTTTTTTTCCCCTAGCTGAATCTTGATGCAGAGGATTACTACCCTTCTAAGTCAGTGGTTCTCAACCTTGACTGCACATGAGAATCACCCGGGAATCTTTTTAAAATCCTGATTTCTGGGCCTCATCCTCGGGAAATTCTGTTTCTTTGTTTTGGGATGGGGTCACAACATTAGTAACAAAGAAACAGAATTTCTGGAGGATGAGGTCCAGAAATTAGGAGTTTAAAAAGATTCTCAGGTGATTCTAATGTGCAGCCAAGGTTGAGAACCACTGTTCTAAGTCCTTAGATATTGGTATCATCTGCTTGTGCAAGGCAGTCTCCAACCAGGTGGTGGGTTTCTTCTTACTGATCTTCAATCATTCTTTATATACTAGCGGCCTGGTGCACGAAATTCATGCACTCGGGGGATTTACTTGGCCCAGCCTGCACCCTCTCACAGTCCGGGAGCCCTTGGGGATGTCCAACTGCCGGCTTAGGGGGAGTGGGCCTAAGCTGTCAGTCGGACATCCTTAGCACTGCCACAGAGGCGAGAGAGGCTTCCGCCACCACCACTGTGCTCGCCAGCCGTGAGCCCTGCTCAGGGCTTCTGGCAGAGCAGTGCTCCCCCTCTCTCCTGGTGGAGGACACTGACCACCAGGGGGCAGCTCCTGCATTGAGCGTCTGCCCCCTGGTGGTCAGTGTGTGTCATAGTGACCAGTCATTCCCAGTTGTTCTGCTGTTAGGGCCTCCTGCTTGCTTCAGCTCCGTGGCTGCCGGCCGCCATCTTGATTGGGTTAATTTGTATATAGTCACTCTGATTGACTGGTGGGTGTGGCTTGTGGTGTAGTGGAGGTATGGTCAATTTGCATGTTTCTATTTTAGTAGATTAGATTATCTGAGCCCTTGGTCAGTTATATGTTCTGCAAATACCTTCTCCCTTTCAGTGGCTTACCTTTTCATTTCCTTACTCTAGGGTCTTTTGCCATGAGAGACGTTCAGGAACCTTAAATGCACATTACTTACTAAGTGAAAGAAACCAATCTGAAAAGACTACATACTTGTAGGATTCCAACTATATGTCATTCTGGAAAAGGCAAAATGATGGCGATAGTGTAAGGATCAGTGGTTGCCAAGGTGGGGGCTGGGGAGAGATGAATCCCAAAGGAATTTTAGGGCAGTGAAAAGTACTCTGCATGAGTCGCTCTGATTGGCTGGTGGGCATGGCTTGGGGTGTAGTGGAGGTATGGTCAATTTGCATGTTTCTATTTTATTAGATTAGATTATCTGAGCCCTTGGTCAGTTATATGTTCTGCAAATACCTTCTCCCTTTCAGTGGCTTACCTTTTCATTTCCTTACTCTAGGGTCTTTTGCCATGAGAGACGTTCAGGAACCTTAAATGCACATTACTTACTAAGTGAAAGAAACCAATCTGAAAAGACTACATACTTGTAGGATTCCAACTATATGTCATTCTGGAAAAGGCAAAACGATGGCGATAGTGTAAGGATCAGTGGTTGCCAAGGTGGGGGCTGGGGAGAGATGAATCCCAAAGGAATTTTAGGGCAGTGAAAAGTACTCTGCATGATATATATTTTTAAAATA
>NW_005370085.1:677682-680514 GCF_000412655.1 Myotis brandtii | reverse complement strand
TACAATGTCCTATACGTAGTAGACACTCAATTGGTTTTTAATTCTTTAGAGAAACTAGCTTTTTAAATGAGTTTTAATATATATTTTATTGATTTTTTACAGAGAGGAAGGGAGAGGGATAGTTTGAAACATCGATGAGAGAGAAACATTGATCAGCTACCTCTTGCACACCCCCTCCTGAGGTTGTGTCCGCAACCAAGGTACATGCCCTTGACCGGAATCGAACCTGGGACCCTTCAGTCCTCAGGCCAACGCTCTATCCACTGAGCCAAACCGGTTAGGGCTCTGCATGATATTTTAATGACGAATGCATCTCATTCATTATACATTTGTCCAGGCCCATAGAATGTACGTACCAAGAGTGAGTCCTGATGTAAAATATAGATTTGAAGTGATTCTGATGTGTCAGTATAGGTTCATCTTTGGTAAAAAATGTACCATTCTGGTGAGTGATATTGATGATGAAGGTAGTTATGCATGTGTGGGAATGGGAGGTATAAGGGAAATCTCTGTACCTCCCTCTCAATTTTATTATAAGCCTAAAACTGTTCTTTAAATAGCTCATTTAGCCCGGCCGATGTGGCTCAGCAGTTGAGCATCGACCCAGAGTCCAAGAGGCCACGGGTTCAATTCCCAGTCAGGGCACATCCCTGGGTTTCGAGCTCAATCCCCAGTAGGGGTCATGCAGGAGGCAGCTGACTGATGATGTTTCTCTCTCATCTCAGTGATGTTCCTCCCTATCCCTCTCCCTTCCTCTCTCTCTAAAAATCATTAAAAACATATTTTTAAAAATAGCTCATTTAATCAAGACACCATTTTTGCCCCACACTGTGGGCTAGGGGAAAAAGGGTCTGGATGGTTATACCTTGGCATGCGACTCAACTTTGTTGTTCAGTTAGGGTAACATATAAAAGGCTCATTGTAAATATTTGCTGTTTAAATTGACTGAAGAGAAAATCAGGAACAGGTGAGGGGAGAAGAAGAGAGACTAGGACAGTGGGCATGGATATGCAGCGCTTCGCCTGCTCAGAGAAGGACCAGGGAAAGGGTTAGAAGCTATGCCTCAGAGTAGATCTTAGTGCCATCTTGTGGGTGGATCTGGAAAGGACCAAGCAGACCCACACCAGCTTCTATTAGGATGCCTACGCAATACTGATATAAAACTGCAAGTCACACATCAGAACTCCGGTCTGATTTGATTGTGTCCTTCCATCAGCAAGTCCTAATCACTCTGCCTCCAGGGACACTGCCAGGCCCAGCTGCTACCCTCTCTCCCTTCGACTTCTCTGGAAGCCTCCTGACTGGTATCCTCGCCTCTATTCTCGTCCTCCCACTGTCCATGCTCCACCAGTAGCTAAAGGGATCTTTTAAAAAAGTAAAAATTAGGTCATGTCACTTCCTTGTATAAAACTCTTTAATGGCTTTTCATGAAAATGGAGTGACACTCAAGCTCCTGTCCTGCTATAGAAAGCTCTGCATCTTATGGCTCCTGCCAGCCACCACCTCACTCCTGCCCTCTTGCTCTCCTTCCCTGCATTGCTCTTCCTGTTCCCCCACCCCCACCCCCCTTAGGTCCTGTGCACCAGCTGTCCTGTTCCCTCTGCCTGGGGCTCCTTCCTCTGTCCTTCCTGGCTGGCTCCTCCTTGTCATTCAGACCTCTCCTCGGTTGCTGCTGCAGAGGGGCCTTCCTTGACTGATTCTTGACTCTGTCACATCTCTCCCTGTTGTCTGTCTTGTTCTCTGTTGCCTGCTCGGTGCCTAAAAAGCATCCTATATAATAAAGAGGTAATATGCAAATTGACCATCATTCCCTCACACAGATGGCTGCCCGCATGTGGTCACAAGATGGCAGGCAAGGGAGGGCAGTTGGGGGTGACCAGGCCTGCAGGGGAGGGCAGTTGGGGGCAACCGGGCTGGCAGGGGAGGGCAGTTGGGGGATATCGGGCCGGCATGGCAGCAGTTAGGCATCAGTCAGGCTGGCGGGCAGAACTGGTTAGGGGCAATCAGGCAGGCAGGCGAGCGTTTGGGAGACAGCAGTCCCCGATTGTGAGAGGGATGTCCGATCCCACAGGGATCGGACCTAAACCAGCAGGCGGACATCCTCTGAGGGGTCCCAGATTGGAGAGGGTGCAGGCTGAGCTGAGGGACACACCCCCCAGAGCACTAATTTCATGAACCAGGCCTCTAGTTTAACATAATGTGGCTGCACAACAAAGATTTGTTGAACGGATGAATGCTGCTTTTCGGGTTCAGCTAGACCAGTGATGGCGAACCTTTTGAGCTCTGTGTGTCAAAATTTTGAAAAACCCTAACTTAACTCTGGTGCCGTGTCACATATAGAAATATTCATATTTTTTTTTATATTTGCAACCATAGTCAAAGATTTATATTTTTGATATTTATTTTATATATTTAAATGCCATTTAACAAAGAAAAATCAACCAAAAAATACGTATAAAATGAACAAAAACAGAAAAACAATGTACATTTAGGAAAAAATAATAACAATGATAATCAAATGGTACAAAAACTAGAAATTAGTGACTTTTTTGGTGCTGAAGTTTGTCTGCTAATTCTTCAATTGCAGGTTCATACTTGGTGCACTTCAAGGCCAAGCAAGCGCCACTAACTTCATCTGTTAGCCGTTTCTTTTGTTCGTTTTTATATTATTTAATGCTGAGAACAAAGTCTCACAAAAATATGTTGATGAAAAAATTGTTAGCAAAGCCATCGCTAGATTTTTTATGTCGCTAAAAGTGTTAGGTACTCTGTTCCAAGCACTCAAAATTTCTTGTTCGTAGTTGCACTCTTCTTCATTATTCAAATGATTTC
>NW_005370085.1:671418-675889 GCF_000412655.1 Myotis brandtii | reverse complement strand
CAACACATGTTTACATGTTTACATCCGGTTTTAGAATTGCATTATTGATCATGAGTAACGTGAGTAATAATATTACTCGAGTGATCTGGCCATTGTATGCCCAACTCTGGCCATTGCGAGAGACAAATATTTGAATTATGCAATTTTTTGTCTCTGTCGATGTGTGTCACCCAAAATGAGTTCGCGTGTCACCTCTGACACGCGTATCATAGGTTCGCCATGACTGAGCTAGACAGAGGTTAGGGTCGGGTGGTTTTAGGTCTTTCTCAATGGAGCATGAAAAGACCACGGGAATTGCCCTGGCCTGTTTGGCTCAGAGGATAAAGCATCAGCCTGTGGACTGAAGGGTCCCAGGTTCAATTCCGGTTGGGGGCATATGCCTGGGTTGTGGGCTCAATCCCCAGTAGGGGGTGTGCAGGAAGCAGCCGATCAACATATTCTCTCTCTCTCCTCCCTTTTCTTCCTCTCTGCAATCAATAAAAATTTAAAAAAAAGAAAAGACCACGGGAATTAAATTGTAGTAATGGTGTCCTGTCCCCACCATTGCCCCTTACCAGCTGTTTAACCATGCCGCTCTTAGCTGCAGTTTCTTCACCAGTGGAATGGAGTTAATGAGTTCACCTTACTCATAGGGTAAGGACTCAGTGGGATTTAAATGTGGTTGGAAGCAAGGCATTCAGCACACAACCTTCTTTCTCTGTTAAAACTGAACCACACCGTCATTGTTTATGTTGCTCCTGCTGCTATGCACCACTGCATCTAGTGTAAGAAACAAAAGAAGCTATAGATTAATTTTTTAAGAATTATGAATAGCGAGGGTTAGACACTCGTTCTTTGCACTCCCAGTACCTAGCTCTGTGCTTGCTTATAACATAGCAGTGGGTGGTTCTCTCTCACACACACACACACACACACACACACGGCTGGATTAATGTTGACTCTTCTGAGCTAAGAACTGGTGTCCCCTGATTCTTGTCCAGGCTGTGTCCCTTTGATCAAATGACCACTCTTTGTTGAAAGAGAGAAAAAGGGAGAGAGAGAGAGAACGGCCGCTGGCTGTACAGGCCCAGCCTGGGGAGATAGTACGGCTCAGGACAAAATCTGACTTCAGTCTTCACTATGGTTCCTAGGTTTGTGTACAATTAATGTAAACTTCTCCCAGCATAACTTTAGTTCCTAATAAAGGGGATGTAGGAAAGAGAGAGAGAGATCACATGATTCTCTTGTGGTAAGATTCCTTCCTTCATGTTCCTTTATGAAGTATACTCTGAATATGAAAATATTCTGAGAACTGGAAGTTCTATAATATGTACACATATATGTAAAAGCTGGTATGAATGTGATTTGTAGATGGATTCAAAAAGAGTAACTGTTGTATAAACACTTGTTCAAAAATATATTTTGAATGCTTGCCGGTGCCAGGCTGTTTTGGGTATTGGAAGTAGAACAATGAATGAAGCCGGTAAATCCCTGTCTTCATAGAACTTACATTCTAGTGGGAGAGACAGACAATAAAGAAGATGAATAATAAAATTAGTAACGTGGTAAATGGTGACTAAGAGCTACAGAGAATAAAAGCAGGCAAAGGAATAGGGAGGGTCAGGGTGTAGAAATTTTAGACAGGTTGGAATTATTTATTTCCTCTCCCACCCCTACCATGATCAAGATTCATAACCCAGTAACTTTGCCTTCTGGAGTCTTCTAGAGTCACATCTAAATGATAGGTCAGTTAGGCAAAAAAAACACCCAAAAAGTCTGTGTTTCATCAAAACTTCTAATAATTTAGTTCGTGTTTCTGTCAGCCATATTCACAAAAATTACTTTAAAATACTAAAAATACAAATGGACATCATCCTTATCTGATAGTCCTAATTTTAGAATCCTTTTTATAACTGAATCTTAATAAATACATAAATATTTAAAAATCCAGAAGACCAAATGCAACAACCTGTATAATTTACCAGCATCAGCCTAGGAACATACTGTTTGTTTCTATGTTACCTAAAAATACCAGTTGCTTTTGAAGCTGAAAGATTAAATCCAAGCGACAGTACTGAAATTAATTGGAAAATGATTTTCCCTTCTAAATGTTTGTGTAAAACATAAATATTATTAAGAGGGCAGATTAGGCCAGTTTGATCCTGATTTTCATACACAAACAAAGGGCAAATAGAAGGATTCCAGTAGTTCCGATCCCCTATCCAGAGCCGCTGGGAAGTTGTTTATTCTTTGAGGGCCCACGGCTGACGTCCGCTCACGGAGTAATGTCATCACATTTCCTGGGGGTGGTGATGGGGGGGGCGGCCGTGGTAAGCAGTTGTTGGACTTGAGGTCCTGAGAGCCGGACATACCCCCTGGGCAGGATGTAAGGTCAGCATGCAGTCTCATTGAGTAAATAAAGTGTTCGGTGGTAAAATAGAACTGCCAAAACAGTAACGTCTTAAAAAGATATTTCTAAACTTACACGGAGGCAGCATTCGTCATTATTAAAAATTAACCTGTAGCTTCTTTTGTTTCTTGCACTGGATGCAGCGGTGAGTCGCCGTCATCGTTGAGACAGAAAGTTATGCTGGCCTTGGCCTGTACCAGCTGCTGCCTCCCCCCGTCCGGGTAACATGCACAGTCGTTCCCGGGAGGGAAGCTCTGGCCCTGAGCCAGCCACACTTGCCTCTGGGCCCTCAGCTGGTGACCAACACTGTGTACTCACACACATGTATTTTTTTTAAACCGTACTAGTCATTAGCATTTGATATTGTCATTAATTACTGCCTTTAACTTTATTTTTTCTTCCTGTTTTCCTTAATGTTGTACTGTTGATTTTCTCAAACGGAGACTCGGAAGCTTACTTACTTAACTCTTGTTTCATGACAAGTCACACACAGAGGAACAGGAAAGCCGGGACCCACTCAGTTCACTTCCCCTCCCTGCGCTGCACCTTCCCGGGTTCTGGGGAGACCCTGGGGTTCCTCTGTGTAATAATTATTCACTCTCGGTAATTTTTCTCTAGGAGTTTCAGTTCCATTTGTAGCTCTGATTAGAGACAGAAAGTTTAAGCGAGTCTTTTTCTTGCAGAGACCAACATCTCACGTGCAGTTTGGCCCCATGAGGTTTCATGCAGATCAACTCCAGGTACTTTCAGCATTTATCAAAGACGTTGGCCCCATGAGGTTTCATGCAGATCAACTCCAGGTAATTATAAACCCTGCTGTCATTTTCTCATGTTGGTTTTCTTTAAAAAGGTGGGGAGGGAAAGGGCCTCAAGTTATACATTGAAATTAGTCTTCTGTGTTAGATAACAGTATCAGTACTATAGTTATCTAAGAGAGTGTATGTTTCTTAGAAATGCGCATTGGACTATTTATAGATGAAGAAATATCTGTGACCTACTTTAAAAGTTCAGCAGTAAAATAAATGTGTATAATTGGGCCTGTGTGGAGTGAGGGCGTGGGGGAGGGGGAGAAAGTAAAGGTGGCAAATTTTAATTTTTTTTCTTATTTCAGGGAGGAAGGGAGAAGGAGAGAGAGATAGGAACATCAATGATAAGTGAGAATCATTAATTGGCTGCCTCCTGCACGCCCCCAACTGGGGATCAAGTTTGGAACCCGGGCATGTTCCCTGACTGGGAATCGAACCGTGACCTCCTGGTTCATGGGTCGATGCTCAACCACTGAGCCACACTGGCTGGGCAAAAGGTGGCAGAATTTTAACAACTGATGAAACTAGAAGTGTATACTAGTATTCATTGTCATTCACAACTTGCCTGTAGGTTTGAAATTTTCTGATATAAAAACGTAAAAGCATGTGCTTCCCTGTGTTTCTGAATAGCTGTTATCAGAGAAAAATACCTGTAAATTATTTAATCCAAAATATTAGACAAAAACAACCAATTGAAATTTAGCCCCAAAGTTCTTTGATGTTTCCCACACACAGACACATGTTCACTGTTTCATTTTTTTTAAATGGGAAGAGACTAGCAGAGACGTGCTCTCTTAGTTCTTTGCACTTGGAGTATTTGTGCACATGGTCAACGTAGAGGAACTAGTAAGCCTTGGGCACAGGTTTCTCTCAGCTCTGCGGCCTCTTTCTCACAGGCTGCCCTGCCTCTCCCTTACCACCCTGGCTCCCAGGGGTCAGTCTGGGTCTAGAGGGGATGCTGCTTTGTGCTGCTGAACCACATCTATGGGGGGTGGAGGGACCGGCTGGATAGGGGGAGCAGCAGATCCAGGCCTCACCTCACCCAGGCCAGGCCCGGGGTCAGCCAGCGGCATCCCAGGCACAGACACTGCCTCTTGCTCCTGGTGCGATTCCTGTGTCACTTCACTGACAGGTTGTGAACTATAATATTTCTGTCTGCTTTAAATTTTCTCTTTTAATCAAAACTAGAGGCCCAGTGCACAAAAATTTGTGCACTGGCGGGGGGAGGGGGGTGTCCCTCAGCCCCACTTGTGCCCTCTCACAGTCTGGGACCCCT
>NW_005370085.1:662842-670941 GCF_000412655.1 Myotis brandtii | reverse complement strand
AACTTGGAGGCATTACATTGAGTCAGAACATTTAAATACATTATATAGCCCTAACAGGTTTGGCTCAGCGGATAGAGCGTCGGCCTGCGGACTCAAGGGTCCCAGGTTCAATTCCGGTCAAGGGCATGTACCTTGGTTGCAGGCACATCCCCAGTGGGGGGTGTGCAGGAGGCAGCTGATCAATGTTCCTCTCTCATTGATGTTTCTAACTCTCTATCCCTCTCCCCTCCTCTCTGTAAAAAATCAATAAAATATGTTTAAAAAATAAAAAAATACATTATATAAAGTATTAAGTGTTCCAGGAGTTTGAAATATTAGCATTTCCCATCTAAGGACTGCCTAGTTAACTTACTGTTAACTAAAACAAATATTTGTGTGGTTGAATTGGTTTAATTTCAAGATAAAGTGCTTGATCAGTCCTTGGTTGCGTTCTGCCAGAGGTTTACTAGCAAAAGAAGGAGTATGTGATCCATGCACTAGGACTGTGGTCGGCAAACTGCGGCTCGCGAGCCACATGCGGCTCTTTGGCCCCTTGAGTGTGGCTCTTCCTAAGCCTTAGTATGGGGCGCGGTTACAGTGTTTCGGCCAGGTTCCAGCCTCGGACTAATGAATGGACAGGGTCCTCTCATTGCCACGTGCAGGTCCCAGCTGGAGGGCAGGGCCCTCCCAGCACAATCATAGCCAATGGCTGTGGTTGTGAGCTTGAACCTATGGTCCAAACACGTGGCCCCACGTGCCTTGTGCTAGAGTTCAGGTGCATGTAGTTGAGTGAGGTTGAAACTCACGAGAATGCTGTAAACAATGTGATCACGCCCCTACTTTGCCTCGTGGCATCTGCTATAAAATAAAGACACGGCTTGTGGGCGCTGGCGCTGTCTCCTCATCAGGGAGCAGCGTCCCACCGAGACCCAGCTTTCATTCTCTTGTCTGTCTTTCCTTAATCCTTTCACCCCCTCCCCCCGACTCAGTTTACCTTTGGCCGCAACACCTTAGGAGCACCCTAATTAAGTTAATAACAATGTACCTACCTATATAGTTTAAGTTTAAAAAAATTGGCTCTCAAAAGAAATTTCAATCGTACTGTTGATATTTGGCTCTGTTGACTAATGAGTTTGCCGACCACTGACCTAGGACGTCCAGATAGAATAGCCCAGCTTTCCAGGAGCCGAGTGATCCGGCCCCTGAGTTACATGGGGGAGACGGTTTATATCAACAGATTATGTTCACAGCGGTGTGCTTGCCGTAAAACACATGGGAGTTTTCTGTGGCTGGTTAAGAAATGATATTCCAACCTCTTTTTTTTTTTTTAAGTGTTTATGCTTTTTTGATTCAGGTACTTTTAGTGTTTGTCAGAGACGACAGCCAGTGTAAAGGATTCCGTAAGGCGTGTGAAAAAGCAGGGTTTAAGTGCACGGTGGCCCTGGAGGTCCAGGCTGTCCTGACCTGTTTCCTGGCTGCAAATCACGACATCATCATCATCGACCACAGAAACCCCCAGCAGCTGGACGCCCTGACGCTGTGCAGGTAAGCCCGAGACTCGGGCCCACGTGCTAAGTGGGCCGGGCGCTTGTAACAATAATGCCACCCAGAAATATATTAAGTTAAATTCTGTGTCCTTTAGGTTGCCTTCCACGCATGTAAAGTAAACAAGGCCATAGCATTATTTCTAGGACTGATCTTTACCGGCTGGTCTTTGCCTCTGGCTTTGTTAAAAATGGTAAGAAAGGATGAATTCGAACCATTAAGTGTTCGGATGAAATCTAATATGTAACCACAACTGTCACCTGCATATTATTGCAACAAGGTATTATAACTTTCCATATGTTTGACAGTTGCCCTCTAGCGTTAGGTGAATGTGCCTGGTTTAAAATACTTGCAGAAGATCAGTAGTATGAGAGAATTCTGGTCTTCTTTCCCATCATGTCCAGGCCCAGCCCTAGCCACAGGCGTGTCTGGATGATGGACACGCTGCTGGGTCATCCTCGTTGTAAAATAAAGGTTAGGTTATAGTTACACTGCACTTTTTTATTGTGGTAAAATATACAGAACACAGAATTATGCTCTACCTGTTAAGGGAGGAAAATGTACAATTGTTACACATTTTGGGATTCTAAAAAAAATTGGATTAATTCATCCAGCAAATTTTTCTTGATATATAGATTAAAATTCTATATAATTTTAAAATAAGGAATGTGAACGGGGTTGCTTACTCTGTGGTTTCCTAAGTCAGTTTCATCTTGATTCTGGCCCTTCCCTGGTTTATTTCCAGGCTCTCCCTCCTGATCCGCTCGCTCGCTCTCTCCTCGCCGCCTTAACACAACTCCCGCAAGTGTCGCCCTGGCAGAGCCCTGCCTTTCCCATCAGCCTCCGTGTGGGCACCTACTCACGCGGCCTGTGGAAGGCCTTTCATCAGTCGCTGACTTGTCTAAACGACTAGCTTTCACCTGTATCTCTTTGTTGGGGATGCTTATAACTCCTTACACTTGATCAGGTGCCTTGTGGAAGGCCAGTTACTCTGTCTGCTATACTTCCAGTCGAGGAACCCTGTCGTGCATGTCTCCTCAGTTCTGGGCACCATTTGGTATTAGAGCCACATGGGTGAGGAGATGTGGGTCTTGCCTCTGAGGAGCGGAGGCCGTAGTTGGCAGGACCAGAGAGTGATGTCAGTACAGGCACATCTATGCCCAGAGAGGGTGCACATCCAAGTGCTGCAGGGCGCGTGTCAGGGCGGCTCCACACGGGACATTTGGGCTGAGTCCTGATGGACGGGCAGGAGATTGGAAAGGAAGAGGGGGGGAAACGTTCCAGGTAGAGGGAGCAGCATCTGTAGGGGCAGGCAGGGTGTCTGGGGCTCCTCTACTCCGGTGGGTTGGATGGCTGCTGGGCCGGGCAGGGATGGGATGGGGCTCGGGCTGCAGGCACGAGCCCGGTCATGTGGGCTTCGTGGGCTGAGCCCAAGGCCTTGGACTTCACCCCTCGGCAGCTGAGACCTGGCGTGTCCTGTGCAGGTGAGCAGCAAGAGCAGAATGGAAGGTCCTTCCGGCCGCCAGCTGGGAGGGGCCGAGGCAAGTCAGCCGCTTGTGCGACTGTCACCGGCCATGCTGTGCGGTGCCTGTTGCCAGCACCTCCTCCCAGCTCCTGTCAGAAAACCCAGGAGGCAGGACTGACCCAGCAGTTAAAGAGCCAGAGTGAAGATGGCAGAGAAGTCGGAAGCCGGGAGAACGGGAAGGGCCAACGCAGCCAAGAGGGGTCCAGAGTGCAGGGAGCCTGTGCTCCCCTCGTCCTCTCCCTGCTTCCACTGTTCCACCAGAACTGCTAAGTGTTTTTAGTTTTTAAAGAATTGTTTTAAATTCATTTTAAAATTTGTTTTTTTGCTAGGTCTATTCGAGCCACAAACGTTTCAGAAAACACAGTTATTGTTGGTGTAGTATGCAGGTAAGCTTTCTTTCTTTCTTTTTTTTTACTTTGAAATTTGTGTGTTAACATCATGCTTGCTCTTAACAGAGGCCTGAATAACAGCTTGCAGGCTGTCCGGCATGACCCTTCTAGTTTGGCCCTTTCTTTTTCATTCTGTCTTATTTTCTTTTGCTTTGCCAGTTAATTTCATGTGAGAGTTTCTACTCTCATGCTTGGACTGCCTTTCACTTTAGAAATACGCACAGCACTAGAGAATTCCATGTTTTCCAGGGCTATCCTCCTAGGGCACCTAACTCCAAATATATATATATATATGAAGATTTAGAATTATACATAAATGGAAGAAATCTTCCATTTCATCCTTAAGTTGGAAGTAAGGAAAGGATTAAAATACGTGAGAAGGGCAGTATTCAAATAAATGTTACTTAGCTTACATATTTTTATAGATAGGAGAAATGTTACTGTGCCCTTTAACTATTTCTCTGAGCCTTGTTGGGGGGAGAAGGGCTTTTAAAATTATTTATTTATTGGCTTATAACATTGTATACATTTCAGGTGTGCAACATCTGTATATACCACATCTTGCTCATGGTCAAACTCTAGTTTCCTTCTATCACCGTGGTATTGACCCCTTTACCTGTTTTACCTTCCCTATTGGATTAAAAAAATAAATAAACAGGCAGTAGAATAAAATAGGAAAGAATTGTTTAAAATGTTTACATATCAAATAGATAATGTGGTTACTCCTGTATTCTGGCTGTTAGTGTAACTTGCTATATTTCAACTATTAATATATACTATCAAAAAAGCTACATACGAAACTAAAACAGAAAACTTTTTAATTGTATACTTTTGATTTGTATGTTACTCTAATTCATCTAAAAGTACTCATTATAGGACAGTCACTGTGTTGCGAGAATCAGTGCATAAAGAGGTGCACTGTGATTGATAAGAATCGTCTCTAACCACTTGCTCTGTCCTTTTGAAGGCGGGACGGAGAAGAGTCTGTGATGTCGCTCATTAGTGCTGGCTTCACGAGGGTACGTACCCCTTCTTCATTGTGCAGGTGTGGTCCAGTGTGAGGGGGTATGTTATCTTAGTTCAGGGCGAGCAACTGAATGAATTTGAAGAGAAAAAATGTGTTGTCCTTGTGCTGTGTTCCATTTTGGTTTAATTCTATGACCTGGTAATGATTACATCTACAGTACCTAGCTTTCTTAATCTCTCCAAGGTATGCCTGTTGCCATGGCTGTATGTCTCCGGGGTTTAGTGTGTTGGCCCGTGCACAGAAAGATGGCAGTTTCAATTCCCGGTCAAGGGCACGTACCTGGGTTGCAGGCTCGACCTCGACCCCAGCCCGGCCCTGATTGGGGCACACGTGGGAGGCAACCAGTTGATGTGTCTCTCTCACATCGATGTTTCTCTCTGCCTTCCCTCCCTCCCCCCTCTTTCATTCCCTCCCTTCCACTCTCTGTCTAAAAATCAATGGAAAAAATCTCCTCAGGTGAGGATTAACAAACACACAAAAACCAAACAAAAAACCTATGCCTGGTAAAGTCATCTTTAATGGCATGGTCATAAGTTATACCTCAGGTGAGGATTAACAAACACACAAAAACCAAACAAAAAACCTATGCCTGGTAAAGTCATCTTTAATGGCATGGTCATTAAAAGTTATACCAGCCTGGCCGGAGTGGCTCAGTGGTTGAGCGTTGACCTAGGAACCAAGAGGTTCAATTCCCAGTCAAGGGCACATGCCCGGGTTGCAGGTTCGATCCCCGGCGTGGAGCGTGCAGGAGGCAGCCAATCAATGATTCTTTCTCATCATTGATGTTTCTCCCTCCCTCTCCCTCCCTCTCTGAAATCAATTAAAAAAAAATAGTTATACCACAGGAGTGTTTTTATAATGCCTTAAAGTCAGTTCAAGGATCCTGGAAATAAGGCAACCCAAACACAGCTCCCTTCTCTCCACCCCCAGATCCGGTCGACTGGTTTCTCCTGAGCCCAAAGGCTGGAGGTGTTGGGCCGCTGGTTGCCTTGGGAATCAGGGGGAGAGAACCAGATTTGTAGCCCAAATTTATATCAGTGAAGTAGAGGTAGTCAGGAAACCTCAGCCGATGAATTGCGTTTCAAGGGTTCTGGGTGGTAGTACCCCCAGGCCCCTGCAGGAGCCGTAAGATCCTCCCCAGAGGCAGACCCTGCACTGGCCTCCGAGGATCTCACCCACAGTGGTTGGAGGCAGCACTCAGTCACAGCTCACCGCCCACAGGAGGAAAGGCACCAGGAGTGAGCACTGGTGGGGAGGCCGTGGAAACACACCCTCGCGCTCCTCAGATACGAGGGTTATCAGATGAGACTTTAAAGCAATTATGCTCATTATATGTAAAGAAATAAAAGCTTGGAAATACCTGCAAGGGGTAGGAAGTTATAAAGTGACATAGCAGATTCTAAGCAGAGCATGGAATTTTGAGAAATGAGCACATAATAAATGAAAATCTTAAAACTTAGACAGTAAGTCAGAAAAAATTCTTCCACATGTAGCACAGAGATAGATTAATAGCATATAGTTAGAGCCTGAGAAACGTGGAGCTAGAGATACAGGCTTAACAAGTACAGAAGGACAGGACGAGAATGGGCAGAGGTCATGTTTGAAGAGCATTTTCCAGGGTGGACGAAAGACTAATCCACAGACAAAAATTCCAACAAATCCAAAATAAGAGTAAAAAAAAAGAGGATACATCATAGTGAAAAAAGTAAAATAGAAGAGCTTAAAGTCAGCCAGAGAAAACATTAAAAAGAATGACAGGCTAACAGCTAGCTTCTTAGCAGCGATACATGAAAATAGCACACAGTAAAATCATATTTTCAATGTGATAACATAACTGCCAACCTAGAACGTTATACCTGGCACAAATACCTTTCAGAAATGAGGTGGAAGTACAGACTTTGAGAAACAGGAAGCATGAGAGAGTCTGTAACTAGAACATCCTCACAAGGACATTCTAAAGGCTGTACCCCGGGCAGAAGGACGGTGAATGCCAGGAGGAAGGCCAGCAATGCAAGAAGGGATAGCGAGCAAGAAAATGGTGAATGTGGGGTGAACCTAACTCACATTCCCTGTGTAACACAGTAATGACAACATCTAGAGATTACACCTAGGAGAGGTGCAAGCTGAGAAGCATACCCCAGCCGGGTGGCTGGGCTGTTTCCCTCAGAGCCCAGTCTGGGGAAAATATGAGCAAGGACTCCAGCCACACAACGGATGAACTAGAACAGGAACTTTAAGATGAGGGAGGATGCAGTGGCAAGGAAACCGGGTGAGTGACAGACCTGCCATGGGCACGTGCTGTTTCTTTTCTTCTCTGCATATGTACGTACACAGGTGTGCATATGTGTTATATGTAATTATATGACATTCGAGGCCCGGTGCATGAATTCGTGCATGGGTGGGGTCCCTCTGGGTGGCCACAGGGATTGGGCCAAAACCTACAGTCCAACGCCGCCTGCAGCTCCTCCCTGCCGCTCCCACTCATTCCGGCCCCACTGTGCCTGCCGTGGGCTCATACCCAAACAGTCCCGATCATGCGAGGCTCGCACTGCTGCAGCGCTCTCCAGCCATGAACCCCGCTCCCGAGGGGAGTAGCCTGCGGGATCCAGCTGAAACCAGCTCTCCAACATCCCCCGAGGGGTCCTGGGTTGAGAGAGGGCGCAGGCCAGGCTGAGGGACCCCACTGGTGCATGATCAGGCCGGGGAGGGACCACAGGAGGACTCCAGGGCATGTCCAGCCCATCTCAGTCCAGATCAGCCGGACCCCAGCAGCAAGCTAACCTACTGGTCGGAACATCTGCCCCCTGGTGGTAAGTGCACGTCATAGCAACTGGTCAACCTGTCTGCCCCCTGGTGGTCAGTGTACATCATAGCAAGCGGTTGAGCAGCCTTAGCATATCATTAGCATACAAACAGCCCTCTGGTTACGTCAGACTCTACCTCGTTTTGTGGTTACATTGCCATCTCCCATTTATTTATTTTAAAAAAGTTCTGTCATTTCCACGTATGTACATATGTGCTTTATGTTTTTTATTGTTTATTTACCACAAGTAAAGGTAAGGAATTATCTTTCAAATTTTTTTTACTGTTTCACTTCATTACTGCTGTGTATGTGCTCCATGTGAGTGACGTAGGTGCTTATGTAGGTGGGTTCCAACTTACAGCGAAAATCGCATTACATCTCGCCATAGGAACGGATCTCCCTAGGAACGGATCTCCGACGTAACCCGAGGACCTACTGTATTACGCTTTGATTGGTTGTTCGGTTCTGTCATTCAGTCTATTTGCATATTACCCTTTTATTATAAAGAACTAGTTGCCCGTTGCACGAAGATTCGCGCAATAGGCCTTCCTTCCCCTGGCTTCCGGCACCGGTTTTCCTCCGGCACCCGGGCCCAGGCCTTTGGTCCGGCCGCAGCAGTGAGGCTTGGCTTCTCCACTCTGGCTGCTCCCAGTCCCTCCTTTTTTTTTTCCAGCTCCTTGAGTGGAGCCCAGGACGGGCTGGAGGCCTGGGTTGCCCCTGGGGACCAAGGCCCCCAGCCCCTCCTTGAGCGGAGTTCAGGGCCGGCGGGAAGCTTGGCTTCCCCTGTCGCCGGGAGCAACCCAAGCCTCGTGCTTGCTCCAGCTCCGTGGC
>NW_005370085.1:654515-662569 GCF_000412655.1 Myotis brandtii | reverse complement strand
GGCCTTGACTTACGAGTGTCCCAACTAACGAGTTTTTCGAGATACGAGCCGTCTCTCGGCCGATTTTTTGCTTTGAGTTGCGAGCTAAAATTCGGTTTACGTACGAGCCAGCTTCAGATACCTCACCGCTAGTTGGCGCAGCAAATGTCACAGTGATTTGACATACGAGTAATTTGAGTTACGAGCTCTGTCACGGAATGAATTAAACTCGTAAGTCAAGGCCCCACTGTATCTGTGTAGACCCAAGTTAAATAATATAGACTGACATAAATAATACTCTTCTAACAGAAGGGACATACCAGAAGAGACATTTTAATAATGGCTCAATATTTAAATCCCTCAATATTTATATCTTAGCCAACGCTGTGTGTCTTCAGGGTTGTGGAAGGAGGTGGAGATTAAGTATTCTCATGGCCTTTATCAGGCAGACATAGAATGGGGGTTGGGCAGTGAGCGTAGTCTGACATTTCGTCTTTGTGGGAAAGGTCAGACCACAGCATTGCTTTGGGGAGCTGCTTTGTAATTGGTATCCTGTTTTCAAGTAATAGTAATGAAATCTCGGTCTGCTTTTGAGGTCAGTGAGACGTAAGTAACCATTAATAGAAGAGAAAAGTTTAATAAACCTTCCAAGCTAACAAGAGGACATAATAGCCCCAGCTGGTTTGGCTCAATGGATAGAGCCTGCGGACTGAAGGGTCCCAGGTTCGCTTCCAGTCCAGGGCACATGCCCGGGTAGTAGGCTCGATCCCCAGTGGGGGGTGTGCAGGAGGCAGCCGATCAATGACTCCTTCTCATCATTGATGTTTCTCTCTCTCCCCCTCCCTTCCTCTCTGAAATCAATAAATCTATTTTTTTTTAAAAAAGAGGACACATGGAATTTACAGCAACTTGATTAAACTGGCAGACAGAAAGGGGAAACAATGGTGTGAACTCAGTCATAAACACAACGTGAGATAGGGGTAAAATCAGATGCATGCGAAGGGGCTGAATTTTCATTAAAAGATAAGGAGGGCCCTAGCTGGTGTGGCTCAGTGGATAGAGCGTTGGCCTGTGGACTGAAGGGTCCCGGGTTCGATTCCAGTCAAGGGCACATGCCCGGGTTATGGGCTTGATCCCCAGTGTGGGGTGTGCAGGAGGCAGCTGATCCATGATTCTCTCTCATCATTGATGTTTCTATCTCTCTCTCCCTCTCCCTCTCTGAAATCAATAAAAATATATTTAAAAAAAAGATAGGGAGGGAAATTGGGGACTGCTGGCCACGAACATGTAGGTCCTCATTCGCGCCAACACAGCCCTTCTCACCGCGGAAATCAGAGCGCGGTGACGGGCCTAGCAGCCCCTCTCCTGAGAGGGGAGAGTGCTGGGCTGCTGTCCACTCATCCGTCAGCCCTGACTCCACAGAGCACCGAGGAGCCTGCCTGCCTGCACAGTGCCCGCTGCTCACCGCAGGAGGAGAGCCCTGGGCACGCTGCTTGTGCCCCTGCCCACACGAAGTCAAGGCGCGGGAGGCTTGAGGTGCACTGGGGTCCCCAGCCGTCCAGGGCCTTGGCTGGCCTCACCTCCCTGGAGGTGCGATCTGGGGCCGTGGAGACAGGTCAGCAGGTGGCCTCCTGTGCACATCCCTGGTTTTCACTGGGTGAGAAGATCCACGCTCTTCTACCCGGAGGTGGACGTCCAGGTTAGAGTGAGCACGTGTGAACCACAGCCTCTTGCTCCCTCTGTCTGGAGGGTAAGCTTTTGTCGGCTTAGTTGGGCCACGGTGAGAGGTCAGTGAAGGAAAACGTTGCTGAGTGGGGGTTACCGCGTGAAATCCAGGTGCAAAGAGAGATGCACGCATTTTTCTTGCATATTATTGGTGTGTATAACTTTAAAGAGGACAACATACTGCTCTTCAGTAAGTGAATATGCTCGGAAAGTTTGCGTAGGACTTTGGTAAATTCCTTTCTACATATTCTAGCCTCTGCTATGACACGGACACGATCCACATCCTCTTATTTCAGTTACCAAGTTGGGAGTCTGTTGGAAAGAATTACTGTGCGGGTAGACATACTAACTGAAAGGCACACGCTGTTCAGCCACAACCCCCTTTCTGTCGCAGAGGTACGTGGAGAACCCCAGCCTCCTGGCCTGTTACGCGGAGCTGCTGCAGCTGGAGTTTGGAGAGGTGCGGTCACAGCTGAAACTCAGGTAATTCTGCCTCTGGGAGGCCCCTGCTCCACACAGGGCAGTCGCCAGTGAGCACCCGGCAGGATGGCTACCTTTTGGGGGTAACTGACCTCCTGCCAAGATGGAGGGGGTGATGGAGTGGCTCCTCTCCACATACAGACGTTCGGAGTCTGCGTGGGTGTCTCTGTCAGTGGTCATGTTAGCAACTGGAGACTCAGATGTAAAGATGGGGCTGCAGCCGGCCAGCGTGGCTCAGTGGTTCAGCATTGACCTATGAACCAGGAGGTCACAGTTCAATTCCCATGGGCACATGTCTGGGTGGGGCGTGCACTCTGTCTAACAAATGTATAAAAGATAACTACTAGCCCAGATGGCATGGCTCAGTGGTTGAGCGTCAACCTATGGACCAGGAGGTCACAGTTTGATTCCCGGTCAGGGCACATGCCCAGGTTGCAGGCTTGAACCTCATTGTGGGGCGTGCAGATGTTTCTATCTCTCTCTCTCCCGCTCCCCTCCTCTCTGAAATCAATAAAAATATATTTTTTTAAATGGAAACACTGGATAAAAAAAAAGAGAGAAAGGACATGATCAGGGGATGTATATTAATTGCCAGTAAACATGAAAAGGTGTTCAACTTCACCAGTACTAAAACAAATGAAAATTATATACCATGTTTTATTTACCAGATCTGTAAAAACTTCAAAAGGGTGATAAAGCCAGTAGGGCTTCTCACAGATCCATCTTCTCCAAACTTGTTGCAACCAGAGGTGGGAACTTCTCCCTTTTTTTAAAAAAAAAATTCTCACTTGATATTTTTCCATTGATTTTTATTTTTTTTTGAGAGAGAGAGTGTGGAAGGTAAGAGAGACACATCGATTGATTGCCTCCTGCACATGCCTCACCCGGGGCCGGGGGCCAAGCCTGCAGCTGAGATACGTACCCTTGACTGGGAATCAAACCCCGGACCCTTCAGTCCGAAGCCTGATGCTCTGACCACCTCACACACCGGCCAGGGCTGTTCCCCTTCTTTTTTGAATTAGCATCCGTTACCTTTATAATCAGCCAAAAGACACCTTTAAATAAGTGAGTGTAACACCCCAAGGTTGTATTAGGTTTTGTAGTGTTTACATTAATCCACCCTTTTTTCCTCTCCATAAAGGGCTTGTAAGTCAGTATTCACTGCACTAGAGAAAAGCCAAGACGCCATTAAAATCACGAGTGAGGACAACTACATACAGGTGGGTCGTTTGGGAGTTCTGTCCTTCTGGGTCTCTGGTTTTGCTTGTTCTCGTTTTTAGAATTGAAACCCTCCAGTAAGATTTTTCTTTTTCTTTTTGAAGTTCAAGAGACCAGGTTTTCCATAGAGGATGATCAGAACGAAATCTCTAAGAGATGTAATTTACAATAAGTGCCCTCTAGATACGAAGAGGCCCAGTAGTTACTGTGTGTTCGAGGGGAGCCTTGTGTCCAGGAGGCTTGTTACTGGGGTTGTGGGTGCAGGGGTTGGGGGTGGGGAGTGGGCGGGGGCAGGAAGGATGCTGCAAAGGGAAAAGGCTCTGACCGTAAGGCCTTCGAGTTCTCACCTTCCTCATGGCCTTTGATGTAGTTCACACTTACAGACATTTCTGAGAAACTACTCAGAATTTCAGAATAACCGAGTAATTTCTGAACAACTTGTCCATTATTAGCAAAGTGGGTTTCTGTCCGTGACGGGAGACACTTGTAGACACCAGGAGAGGGAGTTGTGCCAGAGAATGTTCCTTTTGTCTGAGAACAGCTCCCCTCTGGTGTGGCTCTGAGCACCCCCGGCCTCTAACCTAACTTGTGACTTTCTTGATAAAGAGCTGATGATGCCGACATTCAGGAATCAGTGCCCTCAGAGGTGGCACAGGGGCCAGCGGGTGAGGGCACAGGCTTGGTGTCAGACAGGCCTCACCCCTTCCGAGCCGAGCGTCTTTGGGCCAGTTACTTACTCTGCCTGAGTCTGCTCTCATCTGTACGAATGAGAGAAATATTAATACAGACAGCAGCCTCCCTCTTGTAAGGGTGCTGAGGACTAAATGGGTTAATGTGTGTGCAGTGCTATAGGCCAGTGATGGCGAACCTTTTGAGCTCGGCGTGTCAGCATTTTGAAAAACCCTAACTTAACTCTGGTGCCGTGTCACTTGTAGAAATTTTTTGATATTTGCAACCATAGTAAAACAAAGACATATTTTTGATATTTTATATATTTAAATGCCATTTAACAAAGAAAAATCAACCAAAAAAATGAGTTCGCGTGTCACCTCTGAACACGCATGTCATAGGTTCGCCATCACTGCTATAGGCCTTGGAAATAGGCTTGAACAGTATGATGATTTTGTCATCATCCTCACACTATTATTATTATTATTATCATTATTATTATTATTATTATTATTATTAGCACATGCACAGCCTTCCCTATACATTGTCTTCTAGGCCCTTTGGAAATTCAAGCATAAAGCCTTATATTTGCAAACGCTCCCCAGTTCCCAGCCTGCTTCCCAAGTACATTATTCATTCCCATCACGGGAGCGGGGAGATGTTAAACAGATGCGCAGTGGGCGACTTGGAGTTGCTCGAGGGGCTGTGGGAATGGAGCCTGGCTGCCTCCGGTCCCCGTCTGGTGCTGTGTCCCAGTTCCTGATCCTAGCAGCGCCTGGTCTGTCTCCACGGGGACCTGGAGCCTCAGGAGAACATGGGAGAAGCCCGGGCAGCTCTCCGCACTCCAGGGTCCTGGTTCTCGTGGCTTCAGAGCCGCCATGGTGAGCGCAGGCTCCTGTGCTTGGGGGGAAAGTGCCGGCTTAGGTGGAAGTCTGTCTTCATTGGACTCTTCAAAATTTCTTTTAATTCACTCGATGCTTTTTTTTCTTTTTGTTGTCTCCCCCGCCCCAGTATGTAAATCCAGCATTTGAAACAACAGTGGGCTTTGAGTCGGGTGAATTATTAGGGAAGGAGTTAGCAAAAATGCCTCTAAATGAGAAAAAGGCTGACTTGTTCAGTACTATAAATTCATGCATGAAGATGGGCAAGGAGTGGCAAGGCGTTTACCACGCCAAAAACAGAGATAATGTACCACAAAATGTGAAGATAATACCTGTCATTGGACAGGGAGCACTGAGCATCGCACGTGCCAGATGCCCCGCCTTGCTCTTTGCAGCAGGCGGAGGGGGTGGGAGTCTCCCTGTTGTTGCCAGTTTGCAGGTGAGGACACGGGCCAGGAAGTACAGAGTCTGATTTGCCAGCAATCAGAGTCACTTGAATTGACACTTCAGGTCATGGTTTTCATCTTTATAATAAGTTGATCTTTCTAATAATTGACCGAAGTGGTGGACATGGGCACATGGTTCTGGGTAAAGGATTGCCCATGAGGTGACACATTCTCAGAACACACCTGAACCCAGAAGTCCTCTGAGCCTCGTTCATTCATTCATTCAGCATTTTTAAAAGTGCCTGCTATCTGGTCCTGGCTGGTTTGGCTCAGTGGCTAGAGCGTCGGCCTGTGGACTGAAGCATCTCAGGTTGGAACCCCAGTAGGGGGCATGCACAAGGCAGCCATCAATGATTCTCTTATTGATGTTTCTTTCTCCCTCTCCCTTCCTCTCTGAAATCAATAAAAATATTTTAAGAAATAAAAATAAAATGCCTGCTATATGCCAGGCACCTGCTACATTTTGGTATAGAAAAACTAAACAAAACACAAAGTCCTGCCTCCGAGAACTCCTATTCAAGGGAGCAAAACAGACAGGTAAGAGGAATCGTTCCTCGGCCGTGTGAGACGTCACGTAGTCAGTGCTGAAGGCAGACAGGAGAGGCAGCTCAGTCTGCAGGACTGTTTCTCTGAACAGTAGCTTCAGGCACTGTTACCAGGTTTTAGAAAGCGAGGAGAAGGCTCCTGCTGTTCATGGTCCCTCAAGTTGTTTCTGTTGGGTTCATTTTCACCTTTGGAATTGGGTGGGGACTATTAACATGATTATTGAAAAAGTTGAAAAATCTGTGACCTGCTTTTCTGCTCACCGTGGAGGCCCAGGGGCAGTGACACCCTTCCCTGTGCCCGTGCTGTCCTGTTGCAGGAAAGTCTACCGTCAGGGCAGGAGGGCTATGCCAAGCTTAAGCCCCACGAGCTCAGGCCCCTCAGGGACCCCAGGGTGGCGTGTGTGCCTTCGCTTTGCCACGGCTCTGAGCACGCAGGACGCCTGCAGGCAGAACAAGGACAGGCCTGTGCAGAGCCCCGTGGTCAGCATCAGGGAAATGAAAGTGGGCGCTGCTCCACCTCACTGTACCTTCTGCTTCCGGTCAAGGAGGGAGGTTCCTTACTAGAGAGAGAGAGGAAGTCGGAGGGGGGTGCAGGGGCCCTGGGGGGTCAGGCGCACCACCTGGGGGAGAGCCGCGCTCCGTCCCTCGGGGGCACGGCCTCAGAAGGCAGGTGTGGGCAGCCGGGCAGTGTCACCTGAGGGCAGCAGCCCCGAGGGCTTTGCGTGGCCTTCCCACCCTGGCAGTCAGGTCCCTGCACGTTAGGATCAGCGAGTCTGACAGTGGCCTCTCCGTATCCCCTGTCCACGAGGGACCACCCCTGCCGGCCCCTGTGGCCTCTGCCGGTGCCCCAGGCGCCCAGCTGCCTGCACTGTGACTCCTGGGGTGGCAGTGGTCCCTCCCTACCGTCAGTCTCCGCCATGAGTCCATCACTGAGCCTCCGACTTTGCCCACTGCCTGGGCCTGACCTTGTTCAGGGCCTTCTTTTAAAGAAAAAGTTTACTGATTTCAGAGAGGAAGGTAGAGAGAGAAACATCAGTGATGAGAGAGAATCACTGATCAGCTGCCTCCTGCACGCCCCCTACTGGGGATCGAGCCTAGAACTGTGCCCTCCTGGTTCATAGGTGGACACTCACCCACTGAGCCACGTTGGCCGGGCAGTGGTCAGTCATGTTGGGCCTGTCACTCCCTCAGTGTAGATTCAGTCGCTTGGCTGGGTGCCGGGATTCCCACCGCGGCCTCCCTTTCCCATGCAGGAAGCAAAGCCCCAAGTGTTCTTTCACTGTTTACCAGGCACAAGCCCTGCTAGCCCTGGGGTAGGACAGGGGTGATGGTGGTTGAATTCCCACGACGATGGGCCCTGAGGAGGGACGGTCTCCATAGTCGGAGAAGCTGAGGCAGGAGGCAGGTGCGGCCTTCGTGCAGGTCGCCAGGCCGCCCACAGAGAAGAGTTCAGGATTGGCCGAATGTGAGGGTCTGGGCAGGAGACCGAGCTGAGCCACCACAGCTCCCAGGGGGGCCTCTTCCGCCTGCTCAGCTCCAGGTCCTGGGGGGCTCCGGACCCTGTGGGACACCCTGGGAGTCATGTCCTACAGCGGGTTTAGGATTTTTATAGTTGGAGCCCTTGGTGACTCTTGGAGAATTCAGAACCCTCTAGGTCAGGGGTCCTCAAACTACGGCCCGCGGGCCACATGCAAATACAAATATTGTATTTGTTCCCGTTTTGTTTTTTTACTTCAAAATAAGATATGTGCAGTGTGCATAGGAATTTGTTCATAGTTTTTTTTAAACTATAGTCTGGCCTTCCAACGGTCTGAGGGACAGTGAACTGGCCCCGTTTAAAAAGTTTGAGGACCGCTGCTCTAGGTGGTAACAAACCCAGCTCCACCGAGGCTTCTCTGCACCACCCCCAAGTGAGCCCAGGGCAGGGGAGCCCTGCAGCCCCGCCTCCCGCAGTCCTGGCCCGCACACACCTGCTCTCCCCCAGTTCCTGTGGGAAAGAATCCCTATGTTTTGTCTGATCTGAGAGCTCGACTAACACAATTGCAGCCCTGGCTTGAAGCTCTCACCAATTTGTTCCGCCTGAGCCCAGACCTGGCTGTTCTGGCTGTTTC
>NW_005370085.1:647149-654419 GCF_000412655.1 Myotis brandtii | reverse complement strand
CCCCCCCCCCCCCCAACCTCCTGCCCAAATGCAGAGGGTCCCTCCCACGACCCAGAGGGCGGTGGCAGCCCACCATGCTGATGGCCACAGAGTGTTCCTTCTCTCTCTAGTCCTTATTCTTCCCCAGTCAAGTGCAGGGCCAGAGGCCACCCTCCCTCCCCCTCCCCCTCTCCCTCACGGCAGGTGGGTGCTCTCCCCTGGGGAGCCAGCGGGCAGCCTGGTGGCCTGGCTTGTGTCAGCAGCCCAGCAGCCTGGAGGAGGTGGGCGGGAGGTTGAGGAAGCACTGTCAGATCCGGGTGTGTGGGGGTTGGGATGACTTCTGTGCTTATTCAAGTGGTAACTGGATCGGGACCTGGAGTGGGAAGTGTTCTTGGGTGCATGTTTTGCACACAGAGCATGACGATGCTTGCATTGCATTTACAGGAGTGGCAAGGCGTTTACCACGCCAAAAGCGGAGATAACGTATCACAGAATGTGAAGATAATTCCTGTCATTGGACAGGGAGGGTAAGTGGAATAAACGTGCTCCCGTCAACATGCTGTGTTTGGCTGATTGTAAATGTGCTGTAAGTGCTTAGGAGCTGCCTGCAGAACGTGAAAGACAGACGTGTGTGAGGTCAGGTGTCGCCCAAGAATGGCCTTCCCGGGGCTCCTCAGGGCTGCAGCCTGACTCCAGCTGGCGACTCACAGCCCCACATTCCGGACCCCCTTCTTGTGCTGCAGACACACCGGCCTAACGCATTGAGGTCAGAATATGAAATCAGTTTATGAAGCTGTGTGATAAGCACACGGACTAAGAGTTGTGTCTAATCTGAAAGCCTGTGATTGCCGCACAGACCTAGCAAATTAAGAATAATTTAAACACCACCATCTATGGAAACGCGTATCGAACAGATGTGACCACAGATTGGAAGGAAGTGTCTATCAGGAGCCTAACAGTCTCCTCTGGTTTGTCTCGGAATCTAGTTTAAGAGGAACGATGGGAAAGTGTGAGTACGTTCTAGAACACCAGCCATAAATGCAGCCATGAGAAGTGATGGCAAAGGACATGACAAGGAAGATGCTTATGTAAATGCAAACTCATACCGAGTGTGCGACCTGCTCACGGGATGACCAGGGAAAGGGCAGAGGAGGAGGAGGTGTGCACACTCATCTCCTCCCAGCCCCCCCCCCCCCCATGTGGGCCCTGACCTCAGCCCTTTCCCAGATGAGGAAGCTGAGGCTCGGTGGTGAGGTTGCCGGCCCCAGGCCGGGACCTCTGCTGACTGCGTGGCTCACGTGCGTGGTCGGCAGGCTCGACTGGCAATGCCTCGGGGAGACGGGTCTGGGTGGGCCCTCCGTTCTGATTCTTTGCCTTTTTATGTCCTCTCCACATTTTTGTGTGATAAGCACATAGGGATTCGGTTACCAAAGGGAACAGAAAAATGGAAGGAACAGGAAGTAAGGAGAGCGGGCGGCTCCTGTGAGGAGCGCTGGTGGCTCTGCCTTCTGCCCCAGGGAGCCTGGGCCCCGTGGCCTCTGGCGGAATGACTGGGTCCGATGGCTCGGGGACCGGAAGCGCATCAGCATCTGGGGTCCTGAGCGCGAAACACGCGACGTGACTGCAGGCTCCCGGTCGGTCAACACGCAGCCCGTTTTAAAAAACAGGTGTTTGTAATTGTACGTTAGGACGACTTGGGAGGATGGTGGTGTTTTTACTGAAGAGTCGGCTTCCTTGCCGCAGGCACCAACGGGTGTTTGTGGAGACGCGTTGAGTGGGGGCTTGGCCACGGACCTCAGAGGTGCTTTTCTCAAAGCAGGTTGTGTATGTGGAGGCGAGATGCTCTTTTCACAATGAGAAATAGCAACGCGTCCGTCAGCACAGAGCCATGGAGCACCGGGAGGGAGAAATAACGCATGGTTTTCTACTTGCAGAAAAATTAGACACTATGTGTCCATCATCCGAGTGAACAGCGGCAACAGTAAGGTGTGTCGGGGCCCTCGGGACGGGACGGCTGCCCCAGCGGCTGTTCGGCGGCCGCACTAACAGCTTCTACACTTCATTTCCAGGCTGAGAAGATCATGGAATCTGTTCAGTCTGACACTCCCACAGGTATGGTGCCCATGTTCCTCCTCCGAGGAGCTTGCCCGCTGCACGCCAGGTCTCTGCTGCCCAGGTCCCAGGTCCCAGGTCCTGAGCCCTTGAGGGCGTTCTGACAGGCGTAAGGGGAGAGTCTGGGCACCTCACATGCATGAATTCAATGTGGAAGCGTGTTGAGTGACGTGTGGGTTGTTGGCTGATCTGTGCTCTAGGAACAGGGACAGCTTCTTCTGACAGTCGCCACCGCCAGCAGACAGGGGGCGCCGGGCCCTTCAGACGTGCCTCCCCGGTGTCTGCTCCCACCCCCCGCTGGGTGACTGCACATGGTCCGGTCGCGGGAGGAGACCATCTCCCGGCTCCGGCTCCCATTCCTTCAGCTTCGGGGACTTGCTTCCCAGCACCAGGCAGCTCATTCCCTCGGGAACGGGCCCTCGTGTTTCCCGAGCCGACTGCCCGCGGCCCTGTGCTGAGGGTAGACGTGTTGTAGACGAAGTTCCCTTTTCACAGAGGAGGGGGCAGAAGGACTGACTGACGTGCCCTGGGCACCGTCCAGGAAGTGGTGGGCTGGCATGGGCTGTGACAGCTCTCGTGGGCGCGGTGCCCAGGAGCACACAGGGCTTGCGTGAAAGGCAGAGACGCGGTGCCGAGGGATGCACAGCGAGTGATGAGCGGTGGGCGAGAAGGGGCCGGGGCCATGGCGCCTCAGGAGAGGGACAGTCCAGGCAGGGACAGTGGGTTTGAAGAAGAGGCTGCGGAGCCCTGGCCAGCAGCTCCGTTGGTTTGAGCGTCGTCCCGACGCACCAAGGGTGCGGGTTGCATCCCCGGTCGGGGTACATACAGGGGTCAGCCAGTGAATCATCAGTAAGTGGAACAACAAATTGGTGTTTCTCTCCCTCATGCCCCGATGCCCCTCCGCAGCGCTTTAGCTCCCCTCCTCTCTCCCTCCCTCCCCCTCTCTTTCTCTTTCCCCCCATCTCCCTCCCTTCTTCCCTCTCTTTCAAAGTCAATTAAAAAAATTTTTGTTTGTTTAAGAAGAGTGTGTGGAAGGAAAAGTATTCCAAGAATAAAACAGGCACAGAAGACGGGAAGTCCAGAGTGTGTTCTGGAAAGAGCAAGGGTTAAATCGAACTGGTGTGCGGGGTCAGTGTGCGGAGAGGAACTGGGGTCACACAGGATCCCGGGTGCTACGTAGGAAAGGAGGGTTTTCACCTGCAGGCAGTGCAGCCTGAGCCCATGGGAGCTGGGAGTAGCCTGACGTCTGAGCTCTTAGGGCAGGTGTGTGATGGACGAGGTGGAAGGAGGGACCAGACAGAATGCCAGCATCGCCATAGGCGGGAGCAGAGGCGCAGCCACCAGGGCATAACCAGTGATGGCAGGAGGGAGTCAGCGGCCACGTGGGAAGGTGGTGGAGACCAGAGCGAGGAAAGCAAGGAGGCGCAGTCGAGAGGTGGTAGTGAAGCCTGGAGGGTGAGGGGTGCGACGGGCTGGGAAGGTGAGACGAAGGCATGGCTCCTTGGGTTTGTGTGTGTGCGCTCGCTCGTCGGCTCGTTCATTCTACAGTTTTTGTCGAGGGCCTGCTGGGCGCTGCAGAGAAGGGCCGGGGGTGTAAGTTTTGCTGCCAGCAAAGCATCCGCAGGTAGCTCGGATGTGGGACTGATGAGACTGAGCAGGAATGGTGGCAGGGGGTGGGGACCGAGGGGCCCAGGAGGAGCTGGAGGGAAAGGAGGGCACCTGAGTCAGAGCTGGGTTGCACAGAGAAGAGGGAGGGGAGTGCAGAGCTAGAGGTGGCCTTTGCATCCAAGAGCTCACCAATGACGCAGAGGAGTGCAGGTTCAGGAGAGAGGGCAGAGCCAGCCTGAGGGGCTGGAGGAGCAGGAGTAGAAGCTGCCCGCATGGGCCCAGCGTGACCATAACCCTTGCACTGCAAGGTCAGGGAGTGCCTTTACTTGGATAGCTATATAAAAGCCTAAGCAACCAGCCGACCAAACTACCAGTCGCTTATGATGTGCAGACCACTGGGGGACAGACACTCAATGCAGGAGCTGCCCCCTGGTAGTCAGTGAGCTCCCACAGCCAACCTCCCATTACCCCTCCCCCAACCATTCCCTACTCGTGTGAGCAGCTGCAAACAGCCATCATCCCCTCATCCAGGCTGGCCAGGCACCCCAGTGGGGACCCCCACCCTGAAGGGTGTGTGAGCAGCTGCAAACAGCCATCATCCCCTCATCCAGGCTGGCCAGGCACCCCAGTGGGGACCCCCACCCTGAAGGGTGTGTGAGCAGCTGCAAACAGCCATCATCCCCTCATCCAGGCTGGCCAGGCACCCCAGTGGGGACCCCCACCCTGAAGGGTGTGTGAGCAGCTGCAAACAGCCATCATCCCCTCATCCAGGCTGGCCAGGCACCCCAGTGGGGACCCCCACCCTGAAGGGTGTGTGACCAGCTGCAAACAGCCATCATCCCCTCATCCAGGCTGGCCAGGCACCCCAGTGGGGACCCCCACCCTGAAGGGTGTGTGACCAGCTGCAAACAGGCATCATCCCCTCATCCAGGCTGGCCAGGCACCCCAGTGGGGACCCCCACCCTGAAGGGGGTGTGACCAGCTGCAAACAGCCATCAGCCCCTCACCCAGGCTGGCCAGGCACCCAAGCGGGACCCCCACCCTGATCCAGGACACCCTTCAGGGCAAACCAGCCGGCCCCCACCCGTGCACCAGGCCTCTATCCTATATAGTAAAAGAGTAATATGCAATCTGACCCTAACAGCAGAAGGACTGGGAATGATTGGTCACCATGACACACACTGACCACCAGGGGGCAGACGCTTAATGCAGGAGCTGCCCTCTGGTGGTCAGTGCGCTCCCACAGGGGGAGCTCTGCTCAGCCACAAGCCAGGCTGATGGCTGCCAGTACAGCGGTGGTGGTGGGAACCTCTCCTGCCTCCTCAGCAGTGCTAAGGATGTCTGACTGCAGCTTAGGTCTGCTCCCTGCTGGCAAAGGGACATCCCCCAAGGGCTGCCGGGCTGCCAGAGGGATGTCTGATTGCCATCTTAGGCCCAATCCCCTGGGGAGCAGGCCTAAGCCAGCAAGTGGTCACCCCCGAGGGGTCCCAGACTGCAAAAGGGCACAGGCCGGGCTGAGGGACCCCCTACCCCCGAGCGCACAAATTTTTATGCACCAGGCCTCTAGTCTATGTATATAAAAGCCTAAGCAACCATCTGACTGTCCAACCAGTAGCTATGATGCACACTGACCACCAGAGGGCAGATGCTCAACGCAGGAGCTGCTGATCTACCGTGACTTGGCAGCTGTGGTTCTTGGGTGACGCCCCTGGCACCAGAGAGGAGGGAGCCTGGTTCCAGAGTGCGTCACCCAAGAACCACCCTCTCGCAAACCAGGACCCCTCGGGGGATGTCAGAGAGCCGGTTTCAGCCCGATCCCCGCAGGCCAGGGACCCCACCGGTGCATGAGTCTGTGCACTGGGCTTCTAGTTGATAAATATGTAGAATAGCCCTGTGAGGTGGGCACGGCTGTTATCATCATCTCTTTATTACAAAGAAAGAAACAGGTTCAGAAGGTTTAGATGACAGCATGGAGCGGGCAGCCAGGAAAGGCAGAGCTGGGACTAGCAGGCAGATCAGAGCCATGCTCACGGCTGTCCAGCCGGGAGAAGTCTCAGGCTGGGAGACTCTGAGGCCACCGTGCTGGGCCGCCTGTCATGTTACCAGATCACACCCTCCCGGTGTCTGCCTTCCTCTCGGCATCTAACTGCTTTTTATCCAAAGGCCCTGCTGACTGTCAGCTGGGGTCCTTGGCTATACACCACCAACACCAGTTCCTCAGCAGAAAGAAGCCTATTAGGAGGAGATGGGGGCCCACGTTGGGACAGGGAAGCCAGAGCACCGTCTGAGAGAGAGGGACCCAGGGAAGCTGGGTGCCGCCCCTGCGGCCTGGGAGCAGCGTGCGGGGCCACTATGGGCTCTGCCGAAGCGCCCCCCCCACCCCCCACCCCCCGGAAGGCAGAATGGCTGCCTCACAGCCTCCCTCGCTGCTGGGCTCTGGGGTGAAGCGCTCAATGGTGGCTTCCTAATGGGGAATGGGGCAAAGCGCTCACCCTATAGTGGGAGGCACAGGACAGGGGCTCGGATCCTGGGTGTCCAGGAAGCCAACAGGTCCCAGCTCACGTCCCTTTAACTCACCAAAGACATCCGTGTGATGAGAGTCTGTTCCAGGCCCGACCTGGTGTTAGGCACCCACACGTGAACGCCGAGTGCACTGATGGGCGGCAGGTCATCTGAACTCACTGTACTTTGTGGCACCACATGGGGGAGGGGGTGGCCTGGGGACGCTTCCCAGAGATGGCGATGGTGGGAATGGTGCCTGGAACAGAGGTCAGAGGACAGGAAGAGCATCGTGGAGGCAGAGAGAGCCCCTTTAAAATGCCAAGTAGAAATGAAAGCTGCTTTGTCGCCCCCCACAGCCCGGTCCTGTGCCTCTCCGGCCACAGGCTGCTCCCCCTGCCGGTTGCGCCTCTCCCTCCCTCCCCACTCCCCCCTGGGGCTCCCGCACTTCAGGACCCTGAGCTCCCGGCCTGTGACCCCTCTAGACCTTATTCCACTTCCCACCCCAGCGCCTGGTTAGGGCCTGACGCGCGGTGCCCAGGAAGTGTGTGTGGAGTGGACAAACGGGGAAGGATGAAGGAATAACCCAGTTCGTAGCCCAGCTGTAAAGGCAGGGGTGCGGCCTGAATCTCCAGAAGCTGCGGGAGGAGACACACTGGTTGGGAGGAGGAGCGATGGGAGGGGCGAGCGTGTGGAGCACTGCCCGAGGCAGAGGCAGCAGATGTCAAGGCTGCTCCTGAGACAGAGGGGGAGCCGCTGGCCCAGCCTCGTGTGGTCAGGGCCAGTGAGGAAGGGCAGGCTGTTGCACACACTGCTCCGGCCTGGCTGCCAGCCAGCTGCTCTGACTCGGAGGTGCTGGAGGGGTCTGAGTGAGGGGGCCGGGCCGCCAGTGGCTGCATCCAGTGGTGCTCACCTGTGCACAGGACTGAGCAGGTGGTGGGACGGCAGACGTGTGTCTATTGAGCATCTGTTATGTGCTGGGCGGTGCTGCCACCTGGGAAGGAGAAAGGAAGGCTTTCCTGCGCTTACTCATTCCCAGCTGTGGAGGAAGGCGGATGGAGCCTACGGTTAC
>NW_005370085.1:645942-647103 GCF_000412655.1 Myotis brandtii | reverse complement strand
GGGGTGCGGGGGGTGGGGGGGGGGGGGGGGGGGGGGACATTAGGGGAGGGTGTCCCAAAGGGCCTGGGAGAGGCACGCTCCCCTGGAGGAAAGCCGTCTGTGCCAAGACATAGAGGGTGGGGGGAGACGAGCACATCATAGAGGCCATGATGGTGGAGAGGGGTCCAGGGATCACAGGGCCCTGGGTACCACACGGGAGCTTAAATCTTATCCTGAAAACCATGGTGAGCCGAGCCGTTGAGAGGTGTTGGTCGGGTTATTTTAGAAGGATTGCTGGGCTGCCTGTAGAGAGGGGGTGGAAACGGGCGAGGCAGGGGCCACGGGACTGTGAAGGGAGCTGCCGTTATAATCCAGAGGGTTGGGTGCGGCTGCGGCCAGCGGTGACGCCGTGGCCGAGCAGAGGAGGTGCTCGCTGCAGCAGGAACCCTCCCACACGCAGCCCCCAGGCTCCTCGCCTGTGGGGAGGGAGGGCCGGGGAGGCTCAGAGCCACCCACGGCGCCAGCAGGTGCACAAGGAGGGGCAGGAAGGCGGGTGTGGGGTCGGGGGAGAGGCCAGGCAGCCCACTCGTGGTGCCTCACAGAAAGGGGGTCGGAGATGGAAGAAATGACATGGAGCCAACCCAGTGCCCCGGGGAGAGGCGCGCTCCTCCCCAAATGGCAGACCTGGTGTTACAGAAGCAATTGCATAAAGGGTTTCTCCCCTTTGGGGCAAACGTGTGTGGGGCTCAAAAATGGCTCCCACTTTCCTCAGCCGCAGCAGCGTGAGGAGTGCTGAGCTCACATCTACTCGTCGCTCCTTCCCATCGAGACGGGACCCTCATTACGGGACCTGGAGCCTGGGAAGCACTCGTCTGACTGTACACGTGGGGCTTTGTGAGAGCCCCATGCCTCCTTTTCGTCGTCTGCTCTCTGCAGATTTTTGTTGCAACTTAGTGTCCAAATTCTTAAATTTTGTTTTAAAAATTTTAGATTGGTCGTTTTTCTAACGGTAACTGGTCGTTTTTCACCCCTTGATGAGGTGATTTATCTCGTTCCCACAGATAATCAATCAGGTAAACATAAAGACAAGAGGAAAAGCTCCTTGGACATCAGGAGTGTTGCCTCACGAGCAAGCGAAGGTAGGTCCCCAAGACCGGGGAGCCGGTACCACCTGGTGCTGCT
>NW_005370085.1:629429-645755 GCF_000412655.1 Myotis brandtii | reverse complement strand
CCTGTCACTCCCCTCCCCTCCGGCTCCTGCCAGTGGGCTCCATGCTGAGCCTTTTGAGGGAGTCAGGGAATGAAGAAAAGGGCCAGTGTACTGTCTGTTGTCTGGTTGAGTTCCTACCTGAAGTGTCACAGCAGGTCCTGGAGTAGCGTTCAGTGCTGACAGGAGGAAGAATCCCGTTCCCGGCAGGTCACTGCCTGTGTGGGGTGTGCGGTTCTCCCAGGCGGCCTGGGTTTCCTCCCGCAGCCCAGAGAGCACGCTGGGAAGTGTGTGTCTGGAGGTCCCATCCGAGTGGGTGTGGGCGAGGCCCCGCCGTGGAGGGGTCCTGCCGGGCCTTTGCTGGCCGGGGCGGCTGCGGCACCCTGGCCCTGAACTGGAATAAGCGGGTTAAAATAATGACCTCACTTGTTTTTATTGGCCTTTCTTAAATATGTGGATCGCTCATGCTTATTTCAGTGTTTAATATTAGAAGTGTTTGGGTTTTTATTTAGAAGTTTGGTGATGTTTTTGTGACCAGAAATATGTTGCAGGATCCAACTCTTGTTTATATCAATTAGCCGAGGGTAAAACTGGTTTCCGTTTTGCTGAAATACAAATTCCTAATAACCGATCGATGGTTTTAGGTGAGCACCTACTATGCGTCACTGTGGGCAGGAGTTTGCCATAAGCTTCCTTTCTGGTGGGGAGGTGAGCTGTATTTTGGCAAGTGAGAGGCTTATTCTGCAAATATTATTTAAGTTCTAATTGGAATATACTTTTTAAAGCTTATGTAGAAGTGGCCTGAATGACCTAATGGTTTATTTATTTATTTTGTTAATCCTCACCAGAGACTCTTTCTTTGATTTTTAGAGCATGGAAGGGAGAGGGAGACAGAGGGGTTTATTACACAGTCTAGATATGGGCCGCTATTGGATATATGTATCAAAAATAGATTTTCTGTGGTTTGCCTTTTCACTCTTTTAATGAACACAGGTTCGTAATTTTAACTTTAATCCAGTTCACTGTATCCATGTCTTCTCTTATAGCTAGTGCTTCCTGTGTCCTGTTTAAGAACTCTTCCTCTGCTCCATGGTCATGAAAATGTTCTCCCATGTTTCCTTCTGGAAGCCTGTGTGCACCTTAGGTCTGTGATCCATTTCAAGTTAATTTTTTATCAGGAGCGAGTAGAGACCAAGGAGGAATTTTGCCCCAACATTAAAACCCAGTTGGCCCAGCACTGCATTGGAAAACGGCAATACACGTTCTGTAGTAGCACCGTCGTAAATTTGGGTCTCTAACACATGGCCAGGTCCTGGATCGTGTCACTGGCGGTCGGTCTGTGCTTGGAGCAGTGCCAGCGATTCCTGCAGCCTTAAGGGAAGTTGGCCGCCTGAGAGTGTGAGCTTCCTCGAGATGCTCCTGGCCGTCATTGTGGGTTCTTTGCATTTCTGTCTGACAGTTAGAACCAGCTTGTTCGTTTACACACACCATCTCCTGAGTTTTATCTTGGAGTCTCTTGAATCTATAGATCAATTTGGGGACAATTGAAATCTCAGTAATATTGAGTCTTGCAGACCATGAAATGTTGTGTCTCTGTGTAGCTTATTTTATCTCAGTAATATTTTGCATTTTCAGTGTATAAATTTTGAAATCTTTCGTTAGATTTATTTCTAAACTAGAGGCTCAGTGCACAAAATTCATGTACAGGCAGGGTCCCTGGTGGCTGCTGGCCGGGGCCTTCCTTCCATCTGCACTGCCCCTAGCGGTAAACTTCCGGTCTCCCGGTCAAACTCCTGAGGGGACACTGTGCATATTAGGCTTTTATATGCATAGAATATACTGATGTTCTTTGATGCTGTCACATGGTGTGGTTTTACTTCAATTTCCGATTGTTTGTTGCTAGCATACAAAATTACAGTTGACTCTTGTGTACTGACCTCGTACCGAGTAACCTTGACGCTTGCTCAGTGATGGTTGAGGTCTGCAGGTGCTCAGGGACTCAGTGCACACACAGTCCCAACCATCTGTACATTTTCTCTCCCCGACTTTATTGCATTTACACTGTGGTATGGTTTTTGTGAGCAGCTGTCACTATCACATTTTGAAATGAGAAAAAGTCCTTTTATGACATCGTGATAAAATAGTGGTTCTTATTTTTGGTTTAATGGCCACATTGGGAAAGTCAGCACCCATATGCTGGTCGCCAGCATTGAAAGCGTTTGGGAGCCTGGGGTTGGTTCGTCGTGCGGTGCTGCTCCTGAGCCTCCATTTGGTCACAGGAAGCCGCCTCAGGCCGGGGAACACTGTGACCCTTTAAGGTCCCTGGTACAGAGGTTTGGCCTGACAGTGGAGCTTTCAGGGGGACACACAGAACTCTGTGTGACACTAGATCAGTGATGGCGAACCTCTGACACGTGAACTCATTTTTTTGGCTGATTTTTCTTTGTTAAATGGCATTTAAATGTATAAAATAAATATCAAAAATGTAAGTCTTTGTTTTACTGTGGTTGCAAAGATCAAAAAACTTCTATATGTGACATGGCACCAGAGTTAAGTTGGCATGTCAGCATGAGCTCAAAAGGTTCGCCATCGCTGCACTGGTTCTTGCTGCCTGTCACGGCCCAGGCTCCCCCCAGCGCAGCCTCCCCCAAGGAGCCACGTCTGGCAGGACCAACAACAACGTAAACCAGAGCTCGGAGTTGCCGCTTGCCGGGTGGACGTGTTGCCCTAATGAGTCCTGACTAAGCGTAACCGTGGGAAACAGCCAAGGTTTCTGCCTTGAAACCTTTGGCAGAAACTCATGGGTTTCAGTTGGTGGTGAGCTGTATTTTGGCTCCGGCGTGTGTGGCACAAAGAGCCTGTGGCATTGTCTCCCAGGGCCTCTTGCTCCTGGGTAGCAGCAAGCCGAGCAGTCATCGGCCTCATTATAAACACAGAGAGGCTTGTGGCCTTGGCGTGCGGACTGTTTCCTGTTCTCTCTCTGGCATCAGAAGTTCAGTCTGGGGCCAAGTGCATCCTAGTGCCTGGAACCGAGGAAAGCAGTGCTGGCTCTTAGGATGGGAAGGCAGCTCAGTGACCGGGTGGTTCTGCTCCTACCCCTTCCCGTGCAGTACACGGAGGCCTCGGGGGGTGGGGAGAGGGAGGACACGGAGCCCTGGCTGTGCCGGCCCTGATCTCTGCCCGTGTAATCTCCCTGCAGTGGCCAGCCAGAGGCGACACTCCTCCGTGGCCCGGATCCACTCCATGACCATCGAGGCGCCCATCACCAAGGTGAGGAGTCTGTGGCCCGTCTCCACTGAGCAGACCACCCTTGTCCTCCCAGCAGATTGCTTCCCATGAGAACCAGGGGCCCGCACAGTAACAGCGCCCTCCTGGCCATGGAGCCCTCCCTCTGGAGAGAGGACGTGTGGCGGGAACAGCTGGCTGGTCTTGGGTTGGCCCTGAGCACCAGGCAGCCTGACTCAGGGTTGCTTTCCTGTTGCTTTGAAGGCTCTGACCCTCGTGTCTCTTCTTCCCATATTGCAGGTGATCAATATCATCAATGCTGCCCAGGAGAACAGTTCCATGCCTGTGTCGGAAGCCTTAGACCGCGTCCTGGAAATTCTGAGAACCTCGGAGCTGTATTCACCACCGTTCGGGGCTAAGGAAGAGGATCCTCACACCAAGGACCTCATTGGGGGCCTGATGTCCGTAAGTGCACTGGCCGGGCTGCGGCGGAGCTGCTGGTCCTGTTTGCCCCGTTATCTGTTCGTGGGCTGCTGCACAGGGCTCGCTGCACGCCTAGGCCACAGCCTCGCCCACCTGCCGCCTCACCCAGGGCTCAGCGTGGAGCAGAGGAGGGCAGACAGTCTGCTGAGCCAGGGCCCCATTTTTGCTTAGTGGTCCTACGAGCAATTTATTTAAATAAATCTTAATTGTTTTAAAGACTTTGAAAACAGGGGCAGAAAAAAAGAAAAATAAATGCTCGATGCTGCAGAAACAGGACAGGGCCCAGGTTCCCTCCAGACCCCCTGCCCAGGTCTGCGGCTTCACGGGGAGAAGGCCTTGTGCCGTGGGCTCGTGAGGCCCGTCTCGGATAGAGGTCTCCACGGGAAGAACTGTGTGGAAGACAGATCAGCCCGTCACTACCGTCACCTGTGTGTTGGTCAGAAATAAAACTTCCCTTCCCTCCCAGGTCCTGCTTTCTGAGGTCATCTGACATCTTAAACATTGGGCTTTAGCAGGTTCCGGTAGCCGCCTACAGCCCAATGTTATGACATCAGGACTGCAGAGAGACAGCGAGGTTCCGTAATGGGAATGTGTGTTGAGACTCATGTCTAACATGGGTCTGGCCTATAGACAGAGGCCCCCCAGCCTGTGGGGAGGCGGACAGTGACACAGGAGGAGGAGGGAGAGAGGCCTGCAGGAAAGAGGGGGGCTGCTATAGGGGCTGGGAGCAGCTCTCACCCAGGCTCTGCTGGGCGGAGTCGGAGTGCTTAGAGGGCCAGGGAGACTCTAGCTTTTTCTAGAGGACACGGAAGCCTGGTGTCCATTAGGGTGAGGAGGGTGGGGTGGGAAAAAGATGGGGAAGAGGGGCGTTGTCCCTAAGAAACCAAACAGTCTGAGTGCCAGCAGGAACGCCGGGCCTTGGGGCCTCCCTCTCAAGCTGCCCCCTCCCTCCCCCAGTCCTAGTGCCAGGCGATGGAAGGGAGGGCCCCTGGGGGGGTGTGAGGGAGAATCTGCCCTACTGCCCTCTGGGAGTGTCAAGTAAAGAACAGCAGTGACTTCTCTCTCTCGTTTCCTTGATTTTTATCAGGACGGTTTTCGAAGACTATCTGGTAATGAGTATACTCTCTCAACAAAAAGTACGTTTTCCTTTGTAATTTTTTTGATCATTAACATTACAGTCAAGTTTAAATGATAAAAATTAGTTTTCCCGATGGTTTGTCCTAAAAGCCCCGAAACAAAGCCCTGAGCCAGCACTGTGCCCTCAGGAGTGGTTCACGGGCAGAGCCTGCTGACACTGTCTCCCAATCACCCCTCCCCAGACCTGCATCAAATTTCGGGCAGCTTACTCGCCTCCGAGTCCCTTCACAATATCCCACCGCGGATAGCGGAGGCCATGGAAAACGATGACGACTGGGACTTTAATGTCTTTGAGCTGGAGACTGCCACTCAGAAGAGGTGAGCCCACCTGGCGCTCAGCGAACAGCTCGATGCCGAGGGCCGGAGCGGAGAAGCCCCCGAGGAGTGGGTTTTGCACAGAGCTGGTCCCTGGTCCCGGGCGGTGGGGGTCCGTGGGGAGCCAGGGAGGAGTGCCTGGTCACGACCCCGAGGAGACAGACTCTGGGAAGCGTGAAATGGAACAAGTGCTGACTTCTCCAAATGGCAGGGTTTTCCTGTAAAATACAGGCACTGATCTCCCCTGTAGGAGGTGATCTGCTGGGATCACAGCAAAGAGCCCCACTCAGAGCCTAGAACTAAAATGACAAATACACCAACACAACACGGCGGCTGTGTTGGCGACTGGTGTGCTGGCAGGCGAGGGCACTGGGACTGTGCCTTTACCATTGCACCTGCTGGGAGAGAACTGTTAACCAAGGGGGGGCTGGCTTGGCACACAGGAGGGGTGCCCCTCAGGTGGAGGCTCTGATGTGGGGGCAGGGCAGTCACAGGGGAGGTGCACTCCCGTGGGATCACCAGGAGACAGCGTCAGGTCACACCCCAATCTGGGTGAACTGTCCCCACGGCAGGTGGCCCCGACCTGGCAAAGACCGTGGAAAAGAAAACCCCATGGCAGACAGGTCTTTAAGCTCCTGGTTGACGCTCTAGTGACCAGCCTTTCACATAAAATCAGGCCAAGGCAGGTCGGCTCAGGCCCTGCCAGCCCATTGCCTCTGGGCACTGCCTCAGCAGAACCACATTTCTTGACCTTCGAACCAAAAGCCAGGTCAAGGATTGGCCAGTTGCTCACCCTCTAAGGCAGCGGTTCTCAACCTGTGGGTCGCGACCCCTTTGGGGCTCGAACGACCCTTTCACAGGGGTCGCCTAAGACCATCGGAAAACACATGTATAATTACATATTGTTTTTGTGATGAATCACTATGCTTTAATTATGTTCAATTTGTAACAATGAAAATACATCCTGCATATCAGATATTTACATGACGATTCATAACAGGAGCAACATTACAGTTATGAAGTAGCCACGAAAATAATTTTATGGTTGGGGGTCATCACAACATGAGGAACTGTATTAAAGGGTCACGGCATTAGGAAGGTTGAGAACCACTGCTCCAAGGGGAACCTCCTCGTACACGAGGCCAGCAGAGGGCGTATGACTGTCTGGCTCTTGTGTGGTCATTGAATCCAGGCAGGATACCCAGCGGGTGGCACAGGCACAAAGGAGAACGTGGGGTTCGAGGTGGCACCAGTTTAGCTTGGCTACAAACTTGCTGATTTTGAGGAACCGAGTGTAGCAGGCGTCCGAGCCCCCGCCCGGCTGTGGGGGCTCCCAGGAGGCAGGGCCCCGCTGCCTCGCCGGCTCTGGCATCTGACTCGGCTTCCATGCTGTGACGGTTTCTCCTTACAGGCCTTTGACTTTTCTTGGCCTCAAAATCTTCGCTCGCTTTGGGGTCTGTGAATTCTTGAAGTGCTCGGAGACGACGCTGCGGCTATGGCTGCAGATTATGGAAGCCAACTACCACTCCTCCAACCCCTACCACAACTCCACCCACGCTGCCGACGTGCTGCACGCCACTGCCTACTTCCTCTGCCAGGAGAGGATCAAGGTGCGCCGTGCGCCGTGTCTGCCTCCCCCAGTTCCACGCAGTGTGGCTGCTCAGGAGTGACCCCTGTGTGCGGCCACAGGGGCCCGCGCCGTGGCACAGGGAGTCACAGTGTCTGTTCACGTGACCCAGCTGTTCCATGGAAGCAGAGGACGGGCTGGTCCCCAGGGAGAAAGGCGGCAGGAACAGGAGGGGCTGTGCACTGGGCTTTCACTCTGAACCTAGAAGCAAGTACTGCCAACTCAGTGTTGGCTGTTGCCGCTTTAGGGCCCCCTTGCGTCCCCCCAAAGTCAGGGAGCGGACGAGGGCACGTCTGGCACCTGGGCGTGTTGAGCAGATGTTAGTTCCTCACCCTGCAGGGCAAACCTCAGAGCCGGGTTTTTGTTTTTAAAGAAAGCTCATTCCCCAGGCCCGGGTAGAACAGGAGTCCCGAGGGAGCACTGTCATGGACAGAATACAGAGCAGCATGTAAGACCCCACGTTCTGCTGTAACTTCCTGCTTCTGAACTGCTCTATAGAGAACACGTGCGCATTCAGAACGCTAACTGAAAACACTTCTAACGCGTCAACTAAGATAATTCACATCGTGCCGTTCAGCCATTCACGCCTCTCCGCTGAGGACACCTGTGTTGGGGCAAGTCCTTAACTTGTGTGAGTGACAGTCGGTAACGTTCCCTAAAAAACATGCACAGATACAACTTTCACAGTTGCAACAGGGAAGCTGGGTTTGCTCAACAAGACGCTTTTCTCAGAAATCTGAGCTACTCTTACCGTAAAGTAACAGGGCAGGAAGAGAGCTATGCAGAGTCCTTGCTCGGTGCCATGCGTTTCTAAAAGGTCTCTCCTTTTCAGCAAGCATTAGACTCAGTGGATGAGGCCGCTGCCCTCATCGCAGCCGCCGTCCACGACCTGGACCACCCGGGGAGGACCAACCTCTCCCTGTGCAACGCGGGCAGCGCGCTGGCCGTGCTGTACAACGACTGTGCCGTGTTGGAGAGCCACCACGCGGCCCTGGCCTTCCAGCTGACCGCCAGGGAGGACAGGAGCAACATCTTCAAGAACGTGGAGAGGTGAGGGTAACAAGAAAGGGTGTTGGTCCCTCTGTCTCTCTCTTCACACAGCTTTATTGGGGTAAGTTCACACACTCTACCAGTGATGGCGAACCTATGACATGCGTGTTCAGAGGTGACACGCGAACTCATTTTTTTGGTTGATTTTTCTTTGTTAAATGGCATTTAAATATATAAAATAAATATCAAAAATGTAAGTCTTTGTTTTACTATGGTTGCAAATATCAAAAAATTTCTGTATGTGACACGGCACCAGAGTTAAGTTAGGGTTTTTCAAAATGCTGGCACGCCGAGCTCAAAAGGTTCGCCGTCACTGCTCACCCATTTGGAGTGCATGATGGTCTTTATTCAGAGTAATGCAGCCTGACCACCATCACTTTTAGGACATTTTCATCCTCCTCTCAAAATATCAAACTCAGCTTAGCCGGTTTGGCTTAGTGCACAGAGCATCGGCCTGTGGACTGGAGGGTCCCGGGTTCGATTCTGGTCAAGGGCACATACCTTGGTTGTAGGCTCCTCCTCAGGCCAAGCCCTGATCAGGGCTCATGCTGGAGGCAACCAATTGATGTGATTCACATCGATGTTTCTCTCTGTCTTTCCCTCTCTCTCCATTCACCCTAACAATCAATGGAAAAATATCGAGTGAGGATTAAAATACACAAATGAAAACATCAAACTCATCAGCAGTCACTCCTCACTCACCCAGCCCTCCAGCCTGAGGCCACCACTGACCAGTTCCGTCTCCATAGATTGGCCAGTTCTGGACATTCTAGTGAAGGGGGGCATCTCACTGGGTGGGCTTTGTGGCTGGCTCCTTCCACTTAGAGCAGCTCCTTTGCATCCTGACACTTGCAGACAAGGAAGAGGAATGCTGACCTCGGGAGCCTTAGACATTCAGAGCGCCTGTCACCTGCCGGGGACACTCCCTCTGCCCAGCAAGCATCTCCTCGGTCCACACGTCACTTCCCTGGCCCCGCACACTCATTACTCGGTCCCAAGTCTCTTTTGTAGCACTTACCACATTTTTCATTATTTGTCTAATGTCTGATTCAATTTTTTAAAAATATATTTATTGATTTTTTTACAGAGAGGAAGGGAGAGGGATAGAGAGTAAGAAACATCGATGAGAGAGAAACATCAATCAGCTGCCTCCTGCACACCCCCTACTGGGGATGTGCCCGCAACCAAGGTATCGAACCTGGGACCCTTCAGTCCCCAGGCCGACGCTCTATCCACTGAGCGAAACCAGTTAGGGCTGATTCAATTCGTTTTAGAAATTTGATTGACTAGAGGCCCAGTGCACAAAAATTCGTGCACTCGGGGGGTCCCTCAGCCCAGCCTGCACCCTCTTGCAGGCTGGGAACCCTCGCTCCTTACTGCCCATCTGCTCGCTGCTCCTTAGCAATGCCTTGGAGGCGGGAGAGGCTCCTGCCACCAGCCGCTGCACTCGCCCAGCTTCTGGCTGAGCAGTGCTCCCTGTGGGAATGCACTGACCATCAAGGGGCAGCTCCTGTGTTGAGCATCTGCCCCCTGGTGGTCAGTATGCATCATAGCGACCAGTCGTTCCGCCATTCAGTTGATTTGCATATTACCCTTTTATTATATAGGATAGGATTTTAGAGAGACATCCATTTGTTGTTCCACTTATTGATGCACTCATTGATTTTTTTTGTATGTGCCCTGACCGGGATCAAACCTGAGCCTTGGCGTATGGGATGACGCTCTAACCAGCAGAGCTCCCAGCAGGGCTGAGCAGATTCCTAAGCTCTGTAAGATCATGGGGCCTTTTGTTCACCACTGGCCCCTTGGTGTCTAGTGATAGAGACTGAACATCAGGGAAGAAGGAAAATGTATTCTGTCACGAAGAATATAGGGGTGGGCAAAAGTAAGTTTATTTTTGTATGTCTATTTGTTAATTATGGTATTACTAGAGGCCCGGGGCACGAGATTTGTGCACTGGGGGGGGGGGGGGCCCCTCAGCCCAGCCTGTGCCCTTTTGCAATCCGGGACCCCTTGGGGGATGTCTGCCGGGGATCGCGCCTAAGCCAGCAGTCACACATCCCTCTTGCAGTCTGGGGATCTCGCAGTTCGGGACCCCTCGCTCCTTACCACCCGCCTATAGCGGAAGCAGGAGAGGCTCACACCACCACTGCTGCACTTGCTAGCTGTGAGCCTGGCTTCTGGCTGAGCAGCGCTCCCAGGGCGGGGGGGGGGGGGGACCCTCAGCCCGGCCTATGCCCTCTCACAGTCCGGGAGCCCTCAGGGGATGTCAGACATCCCTCTCGCAGTCTGGGGCTCTCGCAGTCCAGGACCCCTCACTCCTTACCGCCACCTGCAGCGGAGGCAGGAGAGGCTCCCACCACTGCAGCTGCGCTCGCCAGCCATGAGCCTGGCTTCTGGCTGAGCGGTGCTCCCCCTGTGGGAGCGCACTGACCACCAGGGGGCAGTTCCTGCATTGAGCATCTGCCCCCGTGGTGGTCAGTGTGCGTCATAGCGACCAGTTGTTCCACTGTTTGGTCGATTTGCATATTATGCTTTTATTATATAGGATTTCCCATATGAACAACTATACTTAAAGTATGTATCCATTTGGGTTTTTGAGGAAAGTTTTAATGCGGATTTTATAAAAAGGAGACTCCTGATTGTACTAAACTCCCCTTTGCCACGTTCTAGCATTTCAGAGTGGATTTAAAGTAGGTTTTATTCAGAGACACTTGTGTGTGGATGTGTACAGACCCGTCACCTCTGGAAAAGTACACAAGGCCCTGATAACGGACTGTTTCTGGGGAAAGGAACGGAATGACCGCACCGTTCTCTGCACCTTTTGAGTTTTTAATGGTATGGTTTGCGTCCTCAGAAAATAGAAATTTGAAAGTAATGAGAAGCCAGTGCTGGGAAGAGGCGTGGAGCACTCCCTGGCCGTGCTGAGCCCTCAGGGCTGAGTTTCTGGGCACGAAAGCCGCTGGGTCCTCTGTGGGCACATTCATAACCACGGGCCCCATGTTCAGCGAGACCGGGCTCTGCTCACCCGGCTGCGTCCCTTCTCTGTTCTGAGAACTGGGTGCCTGACCGGGATGACAGCGTCGTGGACACTGCATCTGGAAGGTCTTGCCTTAAGATTCTGATTTTAGCTTCTGTTGGGGCGCTCGCCTGTAACCTCCATTCTTCTGAAGTGCGCCTCCCAGTGATGTCAGGACTGTAGCTCCAGGGACACACATGCCAGGTCACATTCCTGTCCGGTCTGGGTGTGTGATCTCAGCGGCCTCTTGTTTGTCGTCTGAAACAGGAATGATTACCGGACACTGCGCCAGGCCATCATCGACATGGTCTTGGCCACAGAGATGACCAGGCACTTCGAGCACATCAATAAGTTTGTCAACAGCGTTGTCAAGCCCTTGGCAGAGCTGGAGGAGAGCGAGGTGAGGGGGACTGGCTGCCACGCGACCTGTGCGAGGCTCCTCCGTGGTGTTGGTTCCTGGAGTTTATTCTGTCAGTCCTCACGGTGGATCTAGTGGAGTAGATTTTACAAAAAAGCACCGATTCTTTCCTGGACCCTCTTCCTCTGAGGCCGCTGTCTGCCCACCACCTCGCCCTGTGCACTGAAGCCCTTGCTACCAGCCTTTCCCACCGCAGCCCAGCCCCCACCAGTACCCCGTCTGTGAGGCTAGGACCCCAGTTTACTTCTGCGCTCCTGTGTGTCTCCCTGGCTTTCTGGCTTATTACCCTTCGCACGTCCTGTCAAGGACTCGGCTCCCTTCACCTGGTCTCCCTGTCTGTCAGCCTCTGACAACCCCCTTCCCAAGGACAAGGGTTTAGACGCCCCTGCCCTGCCCCCAGGACAGAGTTGGTTGTGGCCTGTACCTGCTCCCCGCCTGCCACAGAGAGAAGTCACATGCAGTGCCTCGTGCTCACAGTGGGGCCGGGCCCACGCTGATCGCTCTAAACGTCCATGTTCCAGGGGAGTGAGCCAAACCCTCGTGACGTAGACACGATGCTCCGGTCTCCAGAGAACCGGACTCTGATCAAGCGGATGATGATCAAGTGGATGATGTTCAAGTGCGCGGACGTGTCCAACCCCTGCCGGCCCTTGGAGCAGTGCATCGAGTGGGCTGCACGCATCTCGGAGGAGTATTTTTCTCAGGTAAGACACTGCCTCTTAAGTGCCTCAATTTCCACTTCCCTGTGGTGGGAGCCGTATCTGTGGGGGTGGCAGTAGATTCGCTCTCACAGGTCACAGCCTCTCAGTTCTGAGAGCACAGCTTACACCCTATTCACTGACCTGTCTCAGCACCGAGGAGCCCGTCCCCGCACCACAGCCCGCGCTGACGGCCTTGAGGGTGCAGAGGGTGCGGCGCTGTTACTCTGTTGAGGACCCGAGACCCTGGACAAGGACACAGGTCGTCAGGACCTACTTTAACGGGTGCGAAGGGCCACTGCCACTTCTCACGGTCAGTGGGTCCAGCCTGGCCTGCACTTGGGAAATATTTTCAGGGTGTAGCGATGTAAAGCACATCAGTTCAGTGCAGGAGAGCAGAGAGGGTCAGCGGAACAGAAAACATTTCCAAAGTCCAAATAATGTTAAACACCCTCTTTTTAAAAAAATATATATTTTATTGATTTTTTTACAGAAAGAAAGGGAGAGGGATAGAGAGTTAGAAACATCGATGAGAGAGAAACATCGATCAGCTGCCTCCTGTACACTCCCCACTGGGGATGTGCCCGCAATCAAGGTACATGCCCTTGACCGGAATTGAACCCGGGACCCTTCAGTCCACAGGCTGACGCTCTATCCGCTGAGCCAAACCAGTTAGGGCTAAACACCCTCTTTTTTATGAACAACACAAAATTCCTTAATCTGACGACTGTTCCAACATGCACCAGCCAAAATCCCGTGGCCGTGCCAGTCCCCGCATTTCTTTCTCTCCCTCTTGATTTTCTGTTCCTACTGATCCTCAGGCCACCTTTCCCTCCCTCCTGTCAGTGGATGTACGGTGACCTCGCCACACCCAGTGGCTAATTTCTCCTGGATCCTCCCAGTAAATCCTGATCAGCACTGGCAGCTTCCGTGTTCTATGTCTGTCTCTGGCGGCAGGAGGCAGGGAAGGGCTTGTACATAAAATCTGTAGTTCTGGGCAGTGATGTGCTAGCCTCTCTCCCTGCTCACCCACAGCAGCGCCCAGTCCTGCTAAGTGCCCTGTACAAGGGCACCATTTTTACCTTACGGAGATGCACAGGTAGCATTGTCTTATGGTCCAGCATGCCGCACAGGCTGGTAGCGTAGGTGCGCTCTGTGACCTTCTCCTAAGGACACATGACTGCATATAAAGTGCTTCACCTCCGAGCTGATGTTTGTTCTGTTTTGCGGCACGTTATCTCGGGGTGTTCAGAATCTTTCCAGATAAGATAACGTGGCCGGAGACGAGAACAGCCACCAGACCCCATGCTGTGAGGGGCTGTGTCTCACTCACCCCTGCGTCCCGTGGCAGGCGCTGGGACAGTGGCTGCGGGGAGGGTGGCAGCTAGTGGGCGCAGGTGCCATTCGGAATCTTAACGGAGGAGCTTCGGCAGGAGGCTTTCAGGTGCTGAGAATGTGGGTGGGGTGTCCCGAGGCCCTCCTGGCAGAGCCGGCCCCACTTGGGGAACAACTTGGAATCTGGTGGCAGGGGCTCCCAGTCGGCTTCTCACCACTAGCTCCCTGGGCTCTAGGAGTGGAGCAGACACCGAGACTCATAATTCTGGCATTTCTGCTCTGCAGACCGAAGAAGAAAAGAAGCTGGACTTACCTGTGGCGATGCCAGCTTTTGACCGAAACACCTGCAGCATCCCCAAGTCCCAGATCTCCTTCATCGACTACTTCGTCACAGACATGTACCATGCTTGGGACGGTAAGGACTCTTAGAGGACTTTTCCCAGATGTCAGGACAGCGCAGCAAGTAGCGAGTGCTATATTCTGTATGTGACTCCAGGTCATGCTTGGGGCTTACACTTTCCAGAAAGACTGAGATGAACAAGCTGTCGCCCGGGCCCTGAGGCCGGGGCATGTGCACATCCTCATTAACTGCCCTCCAAGGGGCGGTTGTCATGCCAGTTTCAGAGGTGAGAGACGAACTGGGGCCACACAGAGAGTAGCAGAGAAACTAGGATTCACAACCACGAACACTGACTCCACACCCCACGGTGTTCCTGGAGCCATTTGCTCCAGCCGCTGCCCTGACAGAGGCACATCCTTTTCCGCAAAGGGGCCCCTCTGGGAACCTGCTCTGCCCGCCATGGGACCGCACTTGGGGGAAGGGCTGCAGGGCGGGCAGGCAGATGTGGTCTGCAGTGCAAGGGGTGGGAGCACCCACAGGAGAGGGACTCGCAGCCTGCTGTCTCCTGGCATCGCCGTAAGGTGGGGCTCTCGGTGCTTTGTTCCTGACAGCCCAGCCCCAAAGGTGCTGATTACGGTAAATTTAGCAGACGTGCCCCGTTTTACTGATCGGAGTTGTGAGCTGAGCAAGTCCTAGAGGAGCTGCTGGCAGGAGTGCAGGGCTTGCCTTTAGCACACGTGGGCGCTGAGCATCCTGCAGATGCCAGTCCTCCCTCCTTCCGAACGCTCTCTCCTTAGAAAGTCCGAGCCTCTAAGCTGAGGCTGTGAGAAGATCTCACACTCCCCTGTTTCTTCAGACTTTGTGGACCTACAGGAGTTACTGCAGCATCTGGACAACAATTTTAAATACTGGAAAGGACTCGACGAAATGAAGCTGCGGGGCGTCCGACCACCTCTGGAACCAAAATAGTATGTGAACCCTCTTCCTTGTTTTTTTAAAATATATTTTATTGATTTCAGAGAGGAAGGGAGATGGAGAGAGAGAAATATCAATGATAAGAGATTATCATTGATCAGCTGCCTCCTGCACGCCCTCCACTGGAGATTGAGCCCACAACCCAGATAGATGCCTTGACTGGGAAATGAACCATGACCTCCTGGGCCATAGGTTGACGCTCAACCACTGGGCCACGCTGGTTGGGCTTCCTTGGTTTTATCAGTATCACACAGAATAAGAAAGGAGGCAGTTGTGTCGTCAGTGAGAGCCACATTTTGTAGCCAACATTGACCTCAGACTCATTGTGGGCAGAGGGTTCCTGCCTTTACCACTATCACGCTCACTCACCTCCTACACCTCTGCCACCTCGATTCTCACCCTCATGGTGAAAAGGGGTGTAGGTGGTAAAGTCCATAGTGAGGGTGAAGGTGATAAAGTTAGTTCAGGTCAAGATGAAGGATGTGAAAATGGTGAATCTCAAGGTGCTGAAAGTCATTGTGAAGGTCAAGTTGAAAGCAGCAAAGGTAAGGAGATGGAGGGGTCAAATGTGGTCAAGGTGAAAATGGAAAAGTTCAATTGAGGATGAAAGTGAGGGAGTAAAGGTGATACAGGTAAAGGTGAAGGAAGAGAAGGTAGTAGTGAAGTTGAGGATGAAGGTAGAGGTAGTGAATGTGATGTTGAAGGTGGCAACAGTGGAGGAGGTGGGGTAAAGCTGTGCAGGTCAAGACGAAGAAGGCAATGGTGGTGAATCTCAAGGGGCAGGTAGTGAAGGTGAACTTTGCCAGTGAAGGAGGTGGTTGAAGGTCAATGTGAAGTGGCCACGGTGAAAATGTAGGTGGTAAAAAGGTGAAGGTGGTAAGGTCAAGGTGAAAGTGGTTAAGTTCAAAGTGAGGGCAAAGGTGGTGAAAGTCAAGTGCAACAAAGGTTGCCGTGGATGAGGAAGAGTGTGAAGGTAGTGTCAAGAGGAAGGTTGCAGCAGTGAAAGAGGTGAGTGAAAGGGAAGGCAGTGAAGATCAAGTACAGGGGTTCTCAACCTGTGGGTCGCGACTCCTTTGGGGGTCGAACAATCCTTTCACAGGGGTCGCCTAAGACCATCGGAAAACACATATAATTACATATTGTTTTTGTTAATCACTATGCTTTAATTATGTTCAATTTGTAACAATGAAAATACATCCGGCATATCAGATATTTACATGGCGATTCATAACAGTAGCACCATGACAGTTATGAAGTAGCAACAAAAATAATTTTATGGTTGGGGGTCACCACAACATGAGGAACTGTATGAAAGGGTCGCGGCATTAGGAAGGTTGAGAACCACTGATCAAGTAGCAGGTGGAAAAGATAAAAGATGGTGAATATGAAATTCAAAGTGAGGGTGAAGGTAGTGAAAATAGTAAAATTGTGGTGGAAGGTGATGGTGGTGAAATGATCAAGGTGAAGATATAGGTGGCATCAGGGAAGGAATTGGGTGAAGGTGGTGAATTCAAAGGGTAAAGATGATGAAGGTGTAGATGGTGAAAATGGTAAGGAAGGTGATGATGGGGCAGGTGGTGAAGTTGATATGCAAAGATGAAGGCGGTAAATGTGAAGGTGAAGGGGGTAAAAGTAGTGAAACTCAGGTAACAGTGGTGCAGGTCAAGGGAATGGTGAAGTTCAAGGTGAGGGTGAGGATGAAGATGGTGAAGGTTGCAAAGGCAAAGG
>NW_005370085.1:626716-628133 GCF_000412655.1 Myotis brandtii | reverse complement strand
TTATTTCATTTTAAACTTACATTGCTTTTCCAAGATAAAAATGCAATTAAACTATTTGTAAGAATTCATGATGTTTTATAAGACTGACAATATTTCATCTTTTTTGCCCTCTGAATGAAGAAGACTCCTTTATTGACAGAAAAGATTAATAGTTTAATGACTATTTCAAGTTCACAAAGGTCATGAATATGTTGAAAAATTCTCAAACTACATGGATATCAAGCACCCAGAAGAGATGACAGGGCCCACCCCGCACAGGTCTCTCTGTCTATGGAAAGAAAGACCCCTTTTACCTGTTGGTAATTGTAGGCTGAGGTGCTAGGGAATGACTCCCACAAGGAACTGGCCATGGAGAGGTAAGAGAGCAGGCAGGCGCTGTCTGGAATCTGCACCACATACGTGAAGAGATGAAAGAAGCAATAGAAACCTCAAGGTAAGCCAACGTAGTTTACAGAACAACAGGGAGATTTCAAAAAGGCCCCCTACAGGAGTTACTGCAGGGCTGCAGGGCAGGCAGATGTGGTCTGGCAGGTAGACATTCTAGATTTGAAGAGCATCATCATCAAAACAAACACACCTTTACAGGTTTAACAGAAGATGAGATTTTACTAAACACAGAACCAGTGAATCGGAAGGCTTAAGGTAGTCAGCAGGGAGAGATTAAAAATGGAAATACGAGGAAAGTTAAAATAGAATGACACGTCTCCAAAAGGGGAGAATACATAGGGACATGCACCACCCAAAGGAAACCTAACAGGCCCTCAGGATTTCACAGAAGTAGCTCCTCAGATTTAAAGGGATCAATAAAATAAACCCACAGGACACACTGAGTTCAGAGCATAACCTGAAAGCTGTGAGAAAAGACCTTGTTCATTCCATTATCCAGGAACTAGTGTTAGACTGCCAGCAGACATCTCATCTGCAGAAGACAAAGTAGTAACATTTTCAAAATCCTGAAGGAGATGGTCAGCCTAGATTTATATACCTAACAGCTAGCACTCAGAGAGAAGGTAAGATAAGCGCAATTCCAGCCATGCACACACAGCTCATTACACACAGACCCTGTGGGGAGAAATGCCAAAAGATGTGTAAAGTGAGTCCAGGAAGAAGAGCTGGTTACAGAAACCAGTGGTAAATGAAGAGATGGGTAAGCACACGGGCAAAGCTAAGAGGATATTGTGTGGGGAAAATAACAGTGAAGCGTAATCGGGAGTAGGAGGAGCAGGTATCCAAAGTAGGATAAGGTAAATGTTCAGCTTATCCTAAAAGAGTGTTGTGTATTATAGATTAGACCTTCAATATGATTACTTACAAGTTAAGGGAAATTGTCAAAGGAACAAAAATATGTGGGATTTAAGCCATTGACGAGGATGTGGAGAAAGGGGAACCCTCGTGCACCAGGGATGGAATTATAAAT
>NW_005370085.1:623289-626366 GCF_000412655.1 Myotis brandtii | reverse complement strand
TTCTATATGTGACACGGCATCAGAGTTAAGTTAGGGTTTTTCAAAATGCTGACATGCCGAGCTCAAAAGGTTCGCCATCACTGGCCTAGAGGGTATTACACTCGGTGAAATAAATCACACATAGGATTGCACTTACATGTGGAATCTAAAAAATAAGCTCATAGATGCAGAGAACTAACTGATGGCTGCCAGATGGGATGAGGGTGGGCGACTAACTGAAAGGGGAGGGGGATTTAAGTACAAACTGGCAGGGAATAAAGTCAGTAATATTGTAACAGCCCTGGCCAACTGCTCAGTGGTTAGAGCGTCAGCCCATGCACTGAAGGGCCGTGGGTTTGATTCCCAGTCAAGGGCACATACTTTGGATGCAGGTTCCCCAGCCTAGTAAGGGCACGTGGGGGAAGCAACCAATCGATGTGTCTCTCTCACATCAGGGTTTTTCTCCCCCCTCCTTCCTCCCTCCCACTCTGTCTATAAATCAATGGAAAAAATACCCTCCAACGAGGATTCCAATATTATTATTTAAAAATACCCTCCAATAATAGTAATATTGGAATAACTGGGTGGTGTCAGGTGTGTACTAGACTTCTTAGGGGATCACATTGTAAGGTACAGAAATATTCAATCACTATGATGTACACCTGAAAGTAATATAATACTGAATGTCAACAGTAATTGAAAAAAATTTTTAATTTTGTCATGTAGGGTTAAGCTTTGGAGGACCACAAACCACTGTGATATATGATTTTCTGCCTTCCTCCAGACAGATGGTACCTGATTGCCTAGGGCTACAAAATAGGGAATGACAGCTACTGGACACAGGATTTTATTCGGGAGTGGGGGCGAGGGGACAAAAATGCCCTAAAACTACGTTGTGGTGATAAATGCACACCCCTATGAACATACTGAAAAATACTGAGTTGTAAATTCTAAACAGGTGAACTGTATGTGAAGTTGTTAAAAAGAGAAAAAAACAAACTGTGGCCTTCGAGTCTGGTAACTAGTAGACAGTTTCAAAACGGCTGCCAGTGACCCTGCCTCCTGGAATTCACAAGTGACTGAACCAAGAACACGGTGAAGTGTCACATCCCAGAAGTGGCTCCAAAAGGCAGGGGGTTCATCTCCTAGGGCTGCCATGACAAATTACCACACGCTGGTGGCTGAAAACCAATCCATTTCCTCATCATTCTGGGGCCAGGAACTGAAATAAAAGTGCCAACAGGCTCATTCCTTGTACCTCAGGGAGAACCACCCCATGCCTCCCTCCCTCCCCTCCTGGGGCCGTGACTACACGTCTCCTCCTCCCGTGGCCGCCTCTGTGTGTCTCTGACCTCTCCTCTTCTCGGGGCCACTAGTCAGTCATTCAGGGCTCGCTCTGCTCCGAATCTGTGATTTCATTTCACAATCCCTAACTAGTTCCATCTGAAAGACCCTGTTAACACGTAGTTCACGTGCTGGGGTTCCGGGGATCTGAACTGTGGGGGACACTATTCAACCCATTACAGATCATTATATCAATCTTGCTCACACTCTATTGTTCCTATTTGCTTGCTCGGATGAAGCAAGCTGCCATAATGTGAGCCCTGGAGACGCCACGTGGCATGGAAGTGAGGTAGCCCCAGCCCACGGCGGCTGTGGTGCCGAATCCTGCGACCAGCACCTACTTGGGGTGCTGTTCACAGACGAGACCACAGCTCAATAGGCACCTTGATTCCAGCCTAAAGAGAAAACCGGAGACAGACACTGCAAGACAGTGGATGTTGTTTTATCCAGTAAATTTGGGGTAATTTGTTACATAGTGACAAATACCACATGTACCACACATCAGAGCTAAAGAGTGAGGTAGACCTATAGATGTCAACTGGCTACTAGACTCAACTAAGGAAAAAAGGGAAAAGACCCACAGAAACAAAATCAGAAATGAGAGAGAAGTCACCACATCACAGTTATACAAAGGATCGTACTAGAATATTATGAAGGACTATATGCCACCAAATTCAGTAAGTTCCTAGAATTATATAACCTTCCTGGTCTAAATCATGAAGAACTGAAATATCTAAATAGACCGATCAATAGTGAGGAAATTGAAACAACCATCAAAAACCTTCCAAAAAATAAAAGTCCAGGACCAGATGGCTTCACCAGTGAATTCTACCAAACGTTCAAAGAAGATTTAAAACATATCCTTCTCAAACTCTTCCAAAAAACTGAAGAAGAGGCAATACTTCCTAACACATTCTATGAGGCCAACAAAACCATGATACCAAAACCTGGCAAAGATATCACAAAGAAAGAAATTAGAGACCAATATCTCTGATGAATACAAATGTAAAAATCCTAAACAAAGTACTAGCAAAATCAAATACAACAGTACATCAAAAATATAATACATTACAATCAAGTAGGGCTCATTCCAGTGGCAAAGGATGGTTCAACATATGCAAATCAATTAATGTAACACACCACGTTAACAAAAGAAGAATAAAAATCCTATGATCTTGCTAACAGATGCAGAAAAAACACCTGATAAGATACCACAGCTATTTATGATTAAAACACTAGATAAAATAGGAATAGAAGGAAAGTACCTCAATATAATAAAGGCCATGTATGATAAACCCTCATCTAATATCATACTCAATGGTGAAACACTGAAAGCTTTTCCTCTAAGATCAGGAACAAGATAAGGATGTCCATTCTCACCACTCTTATTCAACACTAGTGGCCCAGTGCACAAAATCTGTGCACATAAAAAGGGAATTAGAGGGAATACTTTAATATTGCTATTTGCCCTTTCTCTATAATAGAAGTGTCAGAGATGAACGAAAATTAGTAAAATGTATATGAAAATCTCCCTCCTGTCAGAGTCTGGGGAATGCCGTGGGACTCAGCGTCAAGTCCCAGCACACCTGTGTGCACTTCGAAATCACGCGAGACCCAGACCTAGCGGCCCCACCCCCGTCAAGCCCCGCCGGGGGGAGTGGGGGCACAGCCTCAGGTCCCCCGTCAAGCCCTTCCAGGTGGGGGGCGCAGCCTCAGGTTCCCCGGTGCACCCTCAGGTCCTCCGGGCTGGCGCT
>NW_005370085.1:619843-622035 GCF_000412655.1 Myotis brandtii | reverse complement strand
CCAGGGCGGGGGTGCGGCCTGAGGTCCCCCATCAAGCCCCGTCAGGCGGGGGGCGTGGCCTGAGGTCCGCCATCAAGCCCTGCCAGGCTGGGGGCGTGGCCTCAGGTCCCCCGCTCCGGCCTGGCGCCATGCAACCTCAGGTCCCTGCTGATAGCTCCTTACGGGAACCCCACCTCCACTGTGGGCGCAGCCATCTTGTATTACGGGAACTGTGCCTCCGCTTTGGGCGCAGCAGTCTTGTGACAGTGTGATGGAGTGAGGGTCAATTTGCATATTACCTTTTAATTAAATTGGCTAGTGCTGGAAGTCCTAGCCAGAGCAATAAGGCAAGAGAAATAAATAAAAGGCATCCAAATACGGAAGGAAGAAGTCCCCACTTTTGGGGGAATACATAATTCTGTATATAGAAAATCCTAAAGACTCCACCAAAAAACTATTAGAAACAAATACAGTAAAGTTGCAGGATATAAAATCAATGTGCAAAAATCCATTGCCTTCCTGTATGCTAACAATGAAACTTCAGAAAAAGATATGAAAAAAACCACAATTCCTTTTGCAATTGCAACCAAAAGAATAAAATACCTAGAAATAAAAAAGAACATGAAAGACCTATATACTGAAAATTACAAAGCATTATGAAAAGAGATTGAAAAAGACACAACAATATGGAAAAATATCCCATGTTCATGGATTAGAAGAATCAACATAGTCAAAATGGCCATACTACCCAAAACAATACAGTAGGACCTTGTTTCTCAAACTTAACGCATTCCGGAAGGCTGTTCGAGAAGTGATTTGTTTGAAAACTGAATCACTGTCTCTCATTAAATATAATGTAAATTGAATTAATCCATTCCAAACCCCCAAATGATTCCGTTTTAACCTTTCTTATATACAGTACACATCTAATGTACTGTCTATAAACAAACACTTCTTGCCCTAGCTGGTTTGGCTCAGTGGATAGAGCGTCAGCCTGTGGACTGAAGGGTCCCAGGTTCGATTCCGGTCAAGGGCACATGCCAGGAGTTGCGGGCTCGATCCCCAGTAGGGGGCATGCAGGAGGCAGCTGATCGATGATTACCTCTTATCATTGATGTTTCTATCTCTCCCTTCCCCTCGCTGAATAAAAATATATTTTAAAAAACCCCACTTCTTTTCTTTTTTTTTTTCTTTTTTTAAATATATTTTATTGGTTTTTTACAGGATGAGAGAGAAACATCGATCAGCTGCCTCCTGCACATCTCCCACTGGGGATGTGCCCGCAACCCAGGTACATGCCCTTGACCGGAATCGAACCCGGGACACTTCAGTCCGCAGGCCGACGCTCTATCCACTGAGCCAAACCAGTTTCGGCCCCACTTCTTTTCTTAAATTTATTAAACCATCCATACTAACCTTAAAGGAATTTTTCATCTATCACTGTCTCAGAAATGCTATCACCAGCTAACTGCTTTTTATTTATCCAATCAACAACAGTTTTTCTAACTATTCAGTTGCCTGTGATTGTTGTTTTGTGAGCACTTTCACACCCTTAGCAACACTGATACTCTGCATGACCTCTTTATGTTTTAAAATTGTGCTAATCATCTATTTCTATTTTTCCAGCAACTACTAAGACATTTTTTCTGTGAACAACTTGGTTGAGAACTGAATTGTTCAAGATAGGAGATATTCAAGAAATGAGGTTTGACTATATACAGATGTAATGCAATCCCCATCAAAATCCCACTGTCATTTTTTAAAGAAATAGAATGAGAAATCATCAGATTTGTATGGAACCACAAGACTCCAGATAGCCAAATCGATCCTGAGAAAAAAGAATAAAGCTAGAGGTATCACCCTACCCGACTTCAAATTATACTACAGAGTCATGATAATCGAAACAGCATGGTATTGGCAGAGAAACAGACACACAGATCAATGGAACAGAATCGAGAGCCCAGCTATAAAACCACCTGTTTATGGACAGATAATTTTTGACAAAGGAGCCAGAAACACACAATGGCGTAAAGAAAGTATCTATAGCCCTGACCGGTTTGGCTCAGTGGATAGAGCGTCGGCCTGCGGACTGAAGGGTCCCTGGTTCGATTCCAGTAAAGGGCATGTACCTTGGTTGCAGGCACATCCCCAGTGGGGGGTGTGCAGGAGGCAGCTGATCGATGTTTCTCTCTCATCAATGTTTCTAACTCTCT
>NW_005370085.1:605238-619683 GCF_000412655.1 Myotis brandtii | reverse complement strand
CGGGCACATCCCCAGTAGGGAGTGTGCAGGAGGCAGCTGATCGATGTTTCTCTCTCATCGATGTTTCTAACTCTCTATTCCTCTCCCTTCCTCTCTGTAAAAAGTCAATAAAATATATTTTTAAAAAATAAAAGTGTAATATGCAAACTGACTGAACGACTAAACAGTGGAATGACTGTCCGGACGACCTTCCAGACCACCTTCCGGACGAAGCCGGGGCTGCGCGGGCCTACTATTGCACAAATTTAGTGCATCAGGCCTCTAGTCCTATCTAATAATAGACAAACATGGTAATTGACCATATCTTCGCTATGCTTCCCATTGGCTAATCAGGGTGATATGCGAATTAACTGCCAACGAAGACGGCGGTTAACCACCAACAAAGATGGTGGTTAATTTGCATACGTAGGCACAATGCTGGGAGGCGAAAGGGGAAGGACGGAAGAAGCCGCCTGTTCCTATCTAATAATAGACAAACATGGTAATTGACCATATCTTCGCTATGCTTCCCATTGGCTAATCAGGGTGATATGCAAATTAACTGCCAACGAAGACGGCGGTTAACCACCAACAAAGATGGTGGTTAATTTGCATACGTAGGCACAATGCTGGGAGGCGAAAGGGGAAGGACGGAAGAAGCCGCCTGTCGCTGACGGTGATCAGAAACCCAGGCGGCAAGCAAGACCCGGGTGGCAGGGCAAAGGCGGCCCTTTGCCCTGCCCCCCGGCACGTGATTGGAGAACCAGGGACACCTTTGCCTGCCTCCCCAGCCGGTGATGGGAGAAGCCTGACGGGGCAGGGAAGAGGTGGCTGCCAGCAGCCGCCTCTTCCCTGCCCCACCCCGGCCAGTGTTCAGAGAAGTACCTGTATTTTTTTTTTCAAAGTACCTGCATTTTTAATAATTTCTTGACATGGTAAAAGAATTTTACATTACTATCCAAGGGTGGTGGGGTGAGGAGAAGGAGCAGCAGAACAATCCAACAAACAAAAAGGGAAACAGAAATGCATGGTGGAAGGTATTTGAAGGGTGGGTAGGGGCATTGCCCAACTAAAATGCAATTGGTTTATTACTGAATACTATTCATGGTAAGACAGTATCCTGACTCCTTCTCTATACAGCATATTGGGAATAAAAATGATGCATCCAGGTCGAAATATGATTAGGGGTTGGAAGACAGGGAAAGAAGAAGTCAGAAATAGACATTGAGAGAGTCACTGGCTGGCTGGCTGCAAATACTGAGTCTCCAGTAGTGATAGAATAAAAAAGTGGGGGATATCTCTGGAAGATTCAAGAGATAGGGGGCAACTCTTCTATGGTTTTGACTTGCCCAGCAGATTTCCACATACACACGTGTACACGCCTATGTTTGTATGCACACACATATACACATAACTGACTCTCCAATAGTGATAGAATAAAAAAGTGGGGGATATCTCTGGAAAATTCAAGAGATGGGGGGCATCTCTTCTATGGTTTTGACTTGCCCAGCAGATTTCCACATACACACGTGTACACACCTATGTTTGCATGCACACACATATACACATAACTGACTGCCCCCCCTGGAAGCACAGAAGAAGAAGCCACCGCCAGAAGAAGAAGCCACCCACCTTTGGTCACCAGGCACCAACGCCTGCTGCTGGCTGCAGCCTAGGAGATGGACAAGCCACCCACCCGAGGTCCCAGGCTGCAGCCACCTGGAGAAGCTGCCAGCTCTGTGGTCCAGGGCGCCAGCGCATGTGGCCAGGGAAATAGGTTCCCTCTTCTCCTACTGCAGTCATTACTTCAATATTCCCCTTCTGAATTTCTCTCCTGTGCTGCAACCCAACTCCACTTTTCATCGGAAGGATACAGAACAGAGAGAGCAGTGTTAAAAGCTTACATTTTTAAGCCGGTAAGGTTGGTACTTAAACATATAAATGGAAAACTGGAGTCCTTAATGTAACAAAGGCTACAAAGGACAGGGACAGCGAATGACCTATTATATCCAGCAATCCATATGGGGACTGAAAACTTTGCAATGATGACAATTAGTGAAGATATGAACCAACTAAAATAAAAATAGTTGACAGGGACAATTTTTCCATCTTTGAAAATATCTACATCAAATCTGTTTAAATAGATTTTCATCTGCATAATATAACACATTCTGACAAGACCACCACCACCACCAATGTGGTCAGTGTTGTGCCGATAAATGTTTAATAACTGAGGGGAACCCCCCCCCCCAACAGTGCACAAATTTTTGTGCACTGGGCTACTAGTCTTCAATAAATGGTGCTGGGAAAACTGGAAAGCCACATGCAAACATATGAAACTGTATTACAGTTTATTCCCATGTGCAAAAATTAATTCAAAATGGATCAAAGACCTAAATATAATACCTGAAACAATTAAGTTACATAGAAGAAAATATAGGTACGAAACTTACGGACCATGGTCATAGAAAACACTTTATGAACTTGACCCCAAATGCAAGAGAAATAAAGCTAAAAAAAGAAATGAATGGGTCTACATCAAACTAAAAAGCTTCTGTACAGCAAAAAAAAAATTGACAACAAAACTAAGAGGCAGCCAACAAGATGAGAGATATTTGCAAACAGTAGCTCTGACAAAGGTTTAACTTCCAAAATATATAAAGAACTCATAAAACTCAACACCAAACAAACTACCCAATCAAAAAGTGGGCAAAGGACCTGAAAATACACCTCTCCCAAGAAGACATACGAAAAGCCAATAGATATATGAAAAGATGTTCAACCTCACTGGCAATTAGGGGAATGCAAATCAAAACTACAATAAGGTACCACCTCACACCTGCTAGAGTGGCCATTAGCAACAAGACAAGCAACAAGTGTGGGTGAGGTCGTGGGGAAAAGGGAGCCCTCACTCACTGCTGCTGGGAATGTAGACGGACAACCACCATGGAAAGCAGTCTGGCAATCCCTCAAAAAATTGAGAATAGAGCTACTATACAACCCAGCAATTCCTATCCTGGGTATATACCCCCAAACCTCAAAATCATATATTCACAAAGATATATGGTCGCCTATGTTCACTGCAGCACTCATCATTCACGGTGGCCAAGACATGGAAACAACCAAAGTGTCCAGCAACAGAGGACTGGATAAAGAAGATGTGGTCCATATTCTCAATGGAATACTGCTCAGCCATAAGAAAGGATGAAACAGTGTCATTTGCAACAACATGGAGGGACCTTGAGAACATTATGCTAAGTGAAATAAGTCAGAAAAAGCTAAGAACCATGTGATTTCACTCATATGTGGGATGTAAAGCTGAAACTCATGAACACAAATGGCAGTGTGGTGGTTGCCAGAGGAAAGGGGGTAGGGGGACAGGGGGGTCCTAATATAAGGTGACAGGAGGAGATCTGACTTTGGGTGGTGGGCACACGGTGCACTATACAGATCCGGTAACATAGAAACCCACACCTGAAACCTATATGTTCATGTTGACCAATGTCACTCCAATAAGTTTAACTAAAAAAGAAAGAACTGAGAAAAACCAGACTCAACCAAAAGACTATTAGAAACAATAAACAAAGCTGTGGGATGTACAAAGTCCAGTGTTCAGCCCTGGCCGGTGTTTCTCAGTGGTTAGAGTGTTGGCCCACGCACCAAAGGGTCACAGGTTCGATTCCCAGTCAAGGTCACATACCTGGGTTGCAGGTTTGATCCCTGGCCCTGGTGGGGATGCGTGTGGAAGGCAACCAATTGATGTGTCTTACATAAATGTTTCTCTCCCTCCCCGCCTCTCTCTCCCCTTTCCACTCTAAAAATCAATGGGAAAATATCCTCGGGTGAGGATTTTTAAAAAATCCAGCCCAGCCAGGGGGCTCAGTGGTTGAGAGTAGACCTATGAACCAGGAGGTCACAGTTAAATTCCCAGTCAGGGCACATGCCCAGGATGCAGGCTCAATCCCCAGTAGGGGACATGCAGGAGGCAACCAATCAGTGATTCTCATCATTGATGTTTCTCTCTCTCTCTCCCCCTCCTCCTTCCTCTCTGAAATCAATAAAAATATATTTTAAAAATCCAGTGTTAATATATACTAACAATGAAATATCAATATCCAAAAACAAAATAAAGAAAACATTCCCTTTACAATTGGAACAGAAAGGATAAAATACCTAGGAATAAACCTAACTTAAGGTGTGAAAGACTTGTACATGGAAATTACAACACATGAAGAAATTTGAAGAAGACACAAAGAAACAAAGATATTCCGTGTTCATGGATGGGAAGAATCAACAGAGTTAAAATGGCCATACTACCCAGAGCAATCCATAGAGTCAGTGCAATCCCCATCAAAATACCAATGACATTTTTCAAAGAAATAGAACACCCCAAATAGCCAGAGCAATCATGAAGGAAAAAGAGCAAAACCAGAGGTATCACACTCCGTGACTTCAAATTATACTACAAAGCTACAGTCATCAAAACAGTAAGGTATCAGCAGAAGCACAGACACTCAGACCAATGAAATGGAATTGAGAGCCCAGAAATATAACCACACATATATGGCAACTAATTTTTGACAAAGGAGCTAAAAACATACAAGGGAATAATAAAGCCTCTTCAATAAACAGTGTTACAAAAATTGGAAAGCCTCATATGCCATCTGACACCATACATAAAAATTAACTCAAAAAGGATGAAAGACTTGAATATAAGACCTAAGACCAAACAAAAAAAAAACACATAGAAGAAAACATAAGTACTAAGTTTTTGTGAACTTGATCCTAAAGATAAGGGAAGTAAAGGAAAAATGAATTGAATGGGACTACGTTAAACTAAAACAAAAAAACAAACTACTGCACCGCAAAAGAAATCAACAAATCAAAAAGACAACCAACTGAATAGCAGATATTTGAAAGCTATACCTCCAATAAGGGGCCAATATCCAAATATATAAATAACTCAAACAACAACAACATCCAATTTAAAAAATGGTCAGGGGACCTGAACAGACACTGTTCCCAAAAAGACATTCAAATGGCCAACAGATATGAAAAGATGGTCAACGTCATTAGCTATCAGGGAAATGCAAATCAAAATCACAATAAAATGGTTATTATCAATAAGACAAGAAGTAACAAGTGTTGGAGAAGATTTGGAGAAAAAGGAACCCTCTTGCACTGCTGGTGGGAATGGAAGTTCATACAACCATTCTGGAAAACAGTAGGGAGGTTCCTCGAACATTTAACAGTAGAGCTGTACCCTATGACCCAGCAACCCCTCTTCTGGGTATCTACCCGAAAAACTGAAAAATGCCCATAAAGATGTATGCATCCCTACGTTCACTGCAGCATTATCCATGGCAGCCAAGACATGGAAACCATTTGTGTCCCTCATCAGATGATGAGATATATGTACACAATGCACTACTATTCAGCCATAAAAACTGATGTAATATTGCCATTTGCCACAACATGGACGGATCTTGAGTGTATCACGTGAAGTGAAATAAGTCAGATGAAAAAGGACAAGAACCACAGAATTTCACTCATATGTGGGATATAAAACAGAAAGCAAGAAATGAACAAACTCATAGACAACAGAATGGTGGTGACAAGAGAGGAGGGGATCGGGGTAAAGGGGGTCAAATATATGGTGACAGAAGGATACTAAACTCTGGGTGATGAGCACGCAATACACAGACGATGTATTACAGAATTGTACACCTAAAAGTTATGTAATATTAATAACCAATGTTACCACAATAAATTTAGTTTTTGAAGAAAAGAGCTGAGCCTGGCCAGCATGGCTCAGTGGTTGAGTGTTGACCTATGAACCAGGAGGTCCCAGTTTGATTCCCAGTCAGGGCACATGCCCGGGTTGTGGGCTCAAGCCCCTGTGTGGGGGTTGCAGGAGGCAGCCGATCCATGATTCTCTCTCATCAATGATGTTTCTCTCTCCCTCTCCCTTCCTCTCTGAAATCAATAAAAATATATTTTTAGAAAGTAAAAATTACACATAAAAGTACTAGAAGAAAAAAGCTCTCATCCCACAGAGCAGTGATTCCCAAAGTGGGCGCTACCGCCCCCCGGTGGGCGCTGCAGCGATCCAGGGGGGCGGTGATGGCCACAGGTGCATTTGGGGGCGATGAGTAACTGCTATTAAAATTTTAAAAAAATTAATTTCCAGGGGCTGAGTAATATTTTTTCTGGAAAGGGGGCAGTAGGCCAAATAAGTTTGGGAACCACTGCCACAGAGCAACAAGGCTGACATAAATAAACCCAGAGTTCAGGCACACAAAACCCTGCTAATTTTGCCCATGTTTAAGGAACAAGACCATAGGCCCCGGCAGGCCCGGAGGGACGGAGAGGGTGCTGGGGTCGGAACAGCACTAACTCAAACCCCAGTCGGCAAGGTGGGACCACGAGGAAGTGTCATCACAGCTCTTTGTAAGGCTGAGGAATTAGAAACAACCACAATACCCAACCCCAGGTAACTTTTAAGGAGAAAAGTGTGGTATGATGCCACAATCTTTGGAGTTCTTTGCAGCCACTAAACTTGATGACTTAGGAGCTCATTCAGTGAAATGGGATGACCACGAAGCTGCATTTTTAAGTAGAAACACCTTGACGGCATTTATGGAATGAGCCATTTTGGGGGGAGGAGGCAGTATGTGTGATTAGGGAACAAACTGAAGGAGACACACGGGGCATTTCCAGGGCATTTACCGTGATTATCCCTGGAGGCTGGGAAGAAGGGGGCTTGGCTGTCTGCCTGAGTTTTTTCTGGATTTTCCTAAACTTAATACATTTGATTACTTTTGCGATTAGGAAGTCCTAAGGCTTGAGATCTGAATGACTGAGAAGGTGGTGTGAGTCCCATAACCAGGTAACTAGGAAAAGAGGAGGAGAATGGATGGGTGAGGGCAGACGACAGTTCAGGTTTGGACGGAACTTAGTCTGAGGGTCTGTGGCCCTCCAGGGACAGGAGGAGCCGGCTGGGGGTGGACCCTGGACTCAGTGCTGTCAGCTCCATGGACGTGACACCAGCCTGGAACTCGTCAAGGGCAAGGCGGGGAGGGGACGGCTCAGGGCACAGCTGCATCACTGGCTGCTGTGGATGAGGCCCGGGACACCCCAGCTGGAAAGGAGCCCTGCAGGGGGTGTTCCCCAATGGTCCTCCTACTTCCTGCCTGAGCCCCTCACAGAGGACGCTCACCCCCACGGGGGAGGACGGGGCAAATGACCTTCGCTAGTGTGTCCCTCAGCAGGTGAGAGGCAGAGCAATGACATTTCAAACAGGAGCAAAGGTGGCCACCTTGGAAAAAGACAGGCTTGCCCGCCCACCTCGCTGGAGCTGCACCTTCCAAAGGGGGCAGGAAAAGATCAAAGCGAAGTAGGACGCTGTTCTGCTCCCCAGTTTTCTACAAAAGACATCATTAGAGTGGAAAAACTGGCTTCTTTTTAAAAATATTTTTATTATATTTATTATTTAAATATATTGTTATTGATTTCAGAGAGAAAGGGACTATAGAGATACTGAAACATCAATGAGGAGAATCATTGATTGGCTGCCTCCTGCACTGGGGATGGAGCCCGCAACCTGGGCAGGTGCCCGTGACCAGAATCAAACCCTTCAGTCCGCAGGCCGAGGCTCTACCCACTGAACCACACCGGCCAGGGCAGCAAACTGGCTTGAGTCACAGGAAACCTTTCCCCCCGAGGACTGGGATCAGAAACAATGGAGCAGGAGCCACGAAAACCATCAGCTCACCTCACACTTAGGAAGAAGCTGAATAAACTTGGAACAGTGTGTCTCCTGCGATAAAGAGGAAATTTCAGATTTAGGAGCCGCCACACTGAACACAGTTAATTACACGCCCTTCACTCCACTCGCACGGCCTGGTGCCATGAGAGAAAGAGGAGTGCCTGGCCCCTTCTCTAGGCCTGTGCCCTGGTTTCTCTAAGGGATAGCGGACCAGCCTGGAACACGCAGGTCAGCCGTCTGCCATCCGGGCCTGCGCACAGGATGCTGCAGAACCTGGTTTAACAGACGCTTTCTCTGCACAATCAAGGGCCCTGCAATGAAGTGAGGTGTTTTCACAAGTCGCCCTCCCATTTCCTCTCACCCCCAATTCACCAAAAAGCCTCCAACGCTCGCCGAAAGGCTCCATCCTTGTCCCATGGACCAGGTCCAGGTTAATCTAAAAAAGGAGGAAACACACTCGGCCGCCAGGAAGCAATAGCTTCAACTCAGGGGCCCAAAACACCACTGCAGACTGAGAACAAGGCAGGAGGCGGCGGGACGGTCGGGCAGCTGGACCCAGCGGTGATGGCCACTGAGAGAGAAGGGGGCCCAGTGCAAATCACCCAGATGGAGGGGGGTTGGTGGGGTTTCTAAAAATAGAAGTAATGGTTTAAGAATTCATCTGAGGATTTTCAGATATTAAAAATAAGTTTCCTCCCCGGCACGGAGATTGGCCTCAGATCTTAGCTCGAATCGTCCCCAAATACCTAGTGACTTAGCCACGGACCTGAGTTAAAGCCCCACTGCCCACAGGGGGCGAAGAGCTCCCAGAAGGAAAATTATTTCAGAAGAATAAAAATTTATTTTCCTTCCAAATGGTTTTATGAAGGGTGAAGAATCAAGTCTCCTGTAAAATTAATTTTTAAAAATTGAAAATTTAAAATATTATTTTTATTATGCTCCATTCAAAAACTGATGGTTTCCAGAATTTCACCTAAGAGTAACAATGAAGAGAAAATAAAACAAAACACACACAAAAATGAAGAGAAAACAAGCTAATACAAGGATAAAAAAAACTCAGAGTTTCCTCATAGCCGAAATAAAAACAAAACAAGATCAGTTCAATAATAACAAAATAAGCTAGCTGTCTAGAAGTCTTTTCTTTTTTAAATCTTCTCCAGAGAATTTGTTTTTATTGATTTTCAGAAAGTGAGGAAGGGAGAAAGAGAGAAACATCGATCGGTTGCCTCTCACACATGCCCTGACCTGGGATCAAACACGCAACCTTTTGATATACAGGACGAAGCTCCAACCAACTGAGCGACCGGGTGTAGGAAACAGGCCTCTGTGATCCATCTCCAGCATAAACCAATGGAAACAGCTACTGAATTTCCCCTGGCAAAGAGAATGTAAAGAGGAGGGAAGAGGATCCAGCATCAGGTGGAAACCCCCGAGGTGCCTCCCTCCACTAGACAGGGGGAGGGGGAAGCACCTAGAAAAGGCCTCAGCCCATTTTTAAATGGCCCAATGGGAGACGGTAAGACCGAGGCAACAAGTGTTGGTGAAGATGTGGAGAGAAGGGAACCCTCACGCGTTGTTGGAGGGATTGCAAATTGGTGCAGCCACTATGAAAAACATTATGGAGGTTCCTCAAAAAATTAAAAACAGAACTACCATATGACCCAGCAATTCCACTTCTAGGTATTTATCCCAAGAAACCCAAAACACTAATTAGAAAAGATATATGCACCCCTATGCTCGCTGCATCATTATTTACAACAGCCAAGATATGGGAGCAACCTCAGTGCCCATAGACGAGTGGATAAAGAAGAGGTGGCACATCATATACACCATGAAATATGACTCAGCCACAAAAAAGAATGAGATCTTACCATTTCCGACAACATGGATGAACCAAGAAGGTATTATGCTAAGTGAAATACGTCGGACAGAGAAAGACAAATAGTATGTGATCTCACTTACATGTGGTATCAAAGAACAAAATAAGTAAACAAACAAAACAGAAACAGACTCATAGATACGGAGAACAAACTGAGGGTTGCCAGATGGGAGGCTGGGGGGACTGCGTGAAAAAGGTAAAGGGATTAAGAAGTACAAACTGACAGTTGCAAATACTCATGAGGATGTAAAGTACAGCACAGGGAGTATAGTCAATAATACTGTGATAACTATGGATAGTGCCAGGTGGGTCACTAGATTTATCGGAGGATCACTTCATAAATTATATAAATGTCTACCCACTGAAACTTAGTAATATTTGAACATCTGAAACTAATATAAATATTACTTTATATTCAACTAATATAAATATTAGTTGAATGTCCACTGTAATTGTGAAAGACAAAAAAAATTTTTAAAAAAGGGAATATATTCAAGAAGTCGTCTTGGAAAAACTGGACAGACACATGCAAAAAAATGAAGCGGCCACTTTTCAATACAAGAAACTCAATCTGTATAATACATCACGGTAGTAGGAGAGCAAACCACACAATCATCTCAGCCACTGAAACTTAGTAATATTTGAACATCTGAAACTAATATAAATATTACTTTATATTCAACTAATATAAATATTAGTTGAATGTCCACTGTAATTGTGAAAGACAAAAAAATTTTTTTAAAAAGGGAATATATTCAAGAAGTCGTCTTGAAAAAACTGGACAGACACATGCAAAAAAATCAAGCGGCCACTTTTCAATACAAGAAACTCAACCTATATAATACATCACGGTAGTAGGAGAGCAAACCACACAATCATCTCAGTTGACACAGGAATGGCATTTCCAAAAGCCAACCCTCTTTCATGATAGAAACTCTCAGAAACGAGGAATGGAGGGAAGATTGCTCAACACAATAAAGGACACTTATGAAAAGCCCACAACGAACATCATGCCCCATGAGGAAAACTTGAAAGCGTTCTCGGTCCTCTCACCAGTGAGAAAGAAATGCCTGCTTTCAGCACTGCTACTGAACCTTGCCCCAAAGTTCTATCCACAGCGATTAAAACAAAGGAAAGGCATCCAAATTGGAAACAAAGAAGTAAGACTAACATCTCTACTTGCAGGTGACATGATCCCATGCAAAGAAACTCCCAAGGAACGTGCACCCAAGAAAGCTACTTGAGCTAATAAACAAATTCAGCAAAATCACAGAGTACAGAGTCATCACACAAATTCAGCTGCGATTTTACACACCAGTAATGAGCAATTAGAAAAATAAAGAAAGCAGTTCCATTTACAGTAACATCTATATGTGCGTTTTTCCAAACCAACCAATCCCCAAATTCTCTGTAGACACAAACTGGATGGGCTACAGTTTAATTCAATGCTCCCTCTCTTTTGTTTTGTTTTGTTAACCCTCACCTAAGGATATTTTTCCATTGATTTTTAGAGAGAATGGAAGGAAGAGAATACACAGAGAGAGAAACATCAATGTGAGAGAGACATATCGATTGGTTGCCCTTGACCAGAATCAAACCTGGGACCCTTTAGTCCGAAGGCCGATGCTCTTTCCACTGAGCCAAACTGGCTAGGGCCAATTTAATTCCATTTTCACACTACCCAGAGTTGGCACTGACCCCAGGTTAAGAGCTCACGACCACTTGCTACTTCAGATGCCAATCTCAAGTAGTGGGTCCGCTGGTTACCCACACTTCCGACTGGACTACAAATTGGGGGCTCCCATGACACTGCCTCAAGTTCAAAAAAAGTGCTACAATGGCTCACAGAACTCAGGGGGAAAATGACCATTATTGGTTTATTTTAAAGGACAGGAATGAACAGCTAGTGAAGGGTTCAGCTTCTGTCCCCAAGAAATGTTGGATGTGCCACCCTTCCACTACTCAGAAACCCTCCAAACCTCGTCACTTAAAGTTGTTACGGAGGCTCCGTTACTCAGGGGGAAAATGACCATTATTGGTTTATTTTAAAGGACAGGAATGAACAGCTAGTGAAGGGTTCAGCTTCTGTCCCCAAGAAATGTTGGATGTGCCACCCTTCCACCCACTCAGAAACTCTCCAAACCCCGTAGGGTTGTTACGGAGGCTCCGCTATGTAGGCAGGATTGACTAAATCACTGACTGTTGGCGATTAACTCAATCTCCAGCCCCTCTCCCCTCCCAGCGGTCAGTGAATGGGCTGCGAGGTCCAATCCTCTAATCACATGGTTGGTTCCTCCCGAAACTGGCGCCTCCTCAAGCTACCTGAGCCCAAGAGTAATCTCAATGGGAGAAGATATTCACAAACGGTACATCCGATAAGCGGTCAATATCCAAAATACATAAATAACTCATACAACTTAACAACAGAAAAAAACAAACAATCTGGCTTAGCCCGGCCGGTGTGCTCAGTGGTTGAGCATCGACCCATGAACCAGGAGGTCACGGTTTGATTCTCGGTCAAGGCACATGCCCTGGTTGCAGGCTTGATCCCCAGTGTGGGACATGCAGGAGGCAGCCGATCAATAATGACACTGATGTTTCTATCTCTCTCTCCCTCTCCCTTCCTCTCTGAAATCAATAAAAATATATATTTTAAAAATGGGTAGAGGGCCTGAATAGACACTTCCAAAGAGGACGTACAGATGACCAATAGACACATGAAAAAATGCTCAATGTTAATAATTATCAGGGAAATGCAAATTAAATCCACAATGACATATCACCTCACAGCTGTCCTAGAATGCGTATCTTCAATCAATCAACAAACAACAAGAGGATGTGGAGAAAAGGGAACCCCCGTGCACTGTTGGTGGGAATGCAAATTGGTAGAGTCATTACGGAAAACAGTATGGAGGTCCCTCAAAAAATTAAAAATAGAACGGCCATATGACGCAGCAATCATACAGAAAAATAATAACTGTTGGCAATTATGTGGAAAAATTAGAACCCTTGTGCATTGCTGATGGAAATGTAAAATACATTTCCCACAGTACAGCTGCTGTGGAAAATGGTATGGCACGTACTCAAAAAATTAAACACATAATTAACAGATTAACAACAAAAATCTGTAAAAGCAAGTGAAATTCATTCTTAACAATACTGTTCAATAACTGACAGATTTAGGTGTTTTCTTTTTTCTAATATATTTTAGCTTTCAGTGAGGAAGGGTGAGGGAGAGATAGAAACATCAATGATGAAAGAGAACCATCAATTGGCTGCCTCCTGCACGACCCCCACATTAATTCCCCACAGGGATCCACCGCAACCCGGGCATGTGCCCTTGACTAGAATCGAACCCAGGACCCTTCAGTCCTCAGGCCGACACTCTATCCACTGAACCAAACCAGCGAGGGCAGATTTAGGTGTTTTCTACAGAACAGCTACTGATAAATCACATAATAAATAGCATAGGTTTTAAACACCTCACACTTTTGCAAGATTTGAAACCTCTCCAAATAAGCCCTTTCCTGCTCTACACATATTTTTACAACCATCAACTGTCACATTAGCTCTGCCAATCCCCACTTAAGGTTACACTAAATTAGTGATTTCGCACCTGTAAAAATATTCTCACCTGCTGTGGTTCTACGCCGACTGTTCAGAGGCCAATTCTTCAATCTTCAAACCGAACATTGAGCCCTGAATAAACAACAGATCAAGTGCCAAGGAAAACGATTCAAAATGGTTTGGCCTGTTTTTAATTAACTGTTGATATTGTTTTCAATGTTCTCCCCTCTTCAAGCAACCATTCCCATCCAAAGGATAGTTGCCTTAAATAAGTTTATTTCCTCTGGGCATTTTTTTTTCCCCGAGAAATTAACTCACATTGGTAAACAGCTGTCCATGTTTAGGGAATGAATGAGCTACTCATACAACATTCGAAGCCCACTTTTTTAAAATCATGTCCCTATGCACCAATAATTTTTTTAAAAAATCACTCAAAAGACTTTTTAAAAATTGTTTATTGACTCCAGAGAGGGAGAGAGAGAAGGAGGGAGGGAGAGAATTAACCCTAAATTGGTTGCCTGCCGGAGGCGCCCTGACCTGGCATCCAAAACCCAGGCACCAACCAAGGCTGGGAGCTTCCGGTGCAAGGGACAAGGCTCCCACCAACTGAGCCAGGGCTTGAGACCCTTTTTTGAAAATTAAGCTTTTTTTTATTGAACTTTTTTTTTTCCTATTTACATTATTGATTTATTCATGGGAATGCATCGTATTGTTATTTAAATCTCCAAACTTCTTTCGTTTAAAAATATTTTTTTTATTGATTTCAAAGAGGAAGGGAGAGAGAAACATCAATGATGAGAGAGAATCACGGATGGGCTGCCTCCTGCACGCCCCCTACTGGGGGTGCAGCCCACAACCCGGGCATGTGCCCCTGAGCGGAAGGGAACCAGAATCGAACCGGGACCCTTCAGTCCGCAGGCCGACACTCTATCTATCCACTGGGCCCAACCAGCCAGGGCAGAATGTGCCTTTTTAAATCAGCACAAAACCATCACTGTTAACAGAGCATGATTAATATTTCCTGCAATTATAGCTGGTCCCCAATATTCTATTTCTGCTCCATCCGTGTTACCTGTGTCCCCTCTGCCCCCCACTGGCCCCTCTTAGTCCAGCCCAGCTCCCCCCACACATTTTTTAAAAAGCACTTCCAGATGCTGTGAGACAGGTGGAAAGGCCTGAGCTGTGAACGGGTCGGTGCTCCTAATGCCAGACGCTAACAGCGACGCGGGTCCCGGCAACCAGAGCGCAGCCA
>NW_005370085.1:604642-604986 GCF_000412655.1 Myotis brandtii | reverse complement strand
CCCCTCGCTTGAATGGGGTCCCCCGCCCCCCAAAACCCAACGCGGAGAACAGCAACCTCAGGTGCAGCAGGAAATCATTCCGTTTGTCCATTTACAGATTCACCTGAACATTCCTTCACGCCCACTCGTCCTTGACTTCCCTGGGCCTTTTCCTCAGTTCCCTCATTGAGTGTGGTTTTTTAAAAAATGCTAATGTGTTCATTTCATAGCTTGGAAAAGGAACACAAATAACCGAAGACGATTTAAAAAAACACACAAACTGACCTGAGGCACTTTCCCCTCAGCGGGCGGAGCGGAGTCCCCGGCGCAGGCGGAGCCGCGCGGTCCGTTTTACGCAGAGGTCC
>NW_005370085.1:599599-604307 GCF_000412655.1 Myotis brandtii | reverse complement strand
GCCCCGCAGGTGAGGCGGCGATGTGAGCACACTGCCCCCTGGTGGGGAGTGTGGCGAACAGCGTCGCTAGCTTTAGGGTTGATCTCGTTAACCTGCCTTCATTGGTCATCTGCACCAAAAAGCCACCCTTTCCTCACCATGGACACCAAAAACCTAAGGGGGAGAGGGGAGGCTTTTCTTAAAAAAAAACACAAGCTTTTGTGACCTTTTCAAACTATTTAAAAAATCTTCATTGTTGATTACTGATGTCCCCCTTTTTCCCCATTGCTCCCCCGCCCCATTGTCTGTGCCCACAGGGCTTCATAGAGCTATTAAGAAGGCAAGAGGATTTGTTGGGAATACCAGACCCCACACCAAAAAATGGAAACCAGTTTGCTGTAAATAAGAGAAGGCCCTTCCTTACAATAGTAGTGAAGGGAGTACAGTGGGGCCTTGACTTACGAGTGTCCCGACTAACGAGTTTTTTGAGATACCAGCTGTCTCTCGTCGGATTTTTTGCATTGAGTTGATAATTTGAGTTAACGAGCTCGTTAAGGAGCTCGGTCTGGGAACGAATTAAACTCGCAAGTCAAGGCCCCACTGTACATAGAGTGATGCTAACAGCAGTGAGCAGAGTTGACAGATACTTAGCCTCAAAACCTCCTTACAAAGGGGAACTGGAACTTAGATGCGCCAGCACAACTGCTCAATCACTAAGTGGGACAGGGCGGCAGTAAAATGCACCAAGAACACAGCACCCTTCTGTAATACTACAGAAAACTAGGTTACATCAAATTGTGAGGAACAGCAGAGCCAAATTGGAGGGTAGTCCACAAAACCAGCCAATACTTTTCAAAAATGTCGGTCATGGAAGACATAGAAAGGAGGCTAAAGGGATATGGTATTGAATCAATGTCCTATTTCCTGGTTTTGAGAATTCTGTGGTTACAGGCCATGTGGCTCAATGGTTGGGCAACTACCTATGAACCAGGTCAGGGCACATGCTCAGGTTGCAGTCTCCATCCCTGTAGGAGGCATGCAAGAGGCAGCCAATTGATGTTACTTTCATCACTGATGTTTCTATCTTGCCCTGTCTCTGATATCAAAAGGGCACCTGTCGCCCTAGCTGATTTGGTTCAGTGGATAGAGCGTCGGCTCATGGACTGAAGGGTCCCAAGTTTGATTCTGGGCAAGGGCACATGCCCAGGTTGCAGGCTTGGTCCCCAGTGGGGGGTGTGCAGGAGGCAGCTGATCAATGTCTCTCTCATCATTGATGTTCCTATCTCTCCCTGTCTCTGAAATCAATAAAAAAGGGGCACCTGTCTATGCATATACACATTCTCCTGAACACAGAATCAGGATTCTGGGCAAGGGCACATGCCCAGGTTGCGGGCTTGGTCCCAATCAGAAAAAAAAAAAAAAGTACATATACAGAGAATATAAAGCAATTGGGACAAAATATAGCTAAGATCTACGTAGAACATTTTGAAGCTCCTTTGTACTGTTTTTGCAGCTTTCCCCCGTTTGAAATTACAAGACTTTTAGAATGTCTGCTACACCGGTCTCACAGAAGCAGGTGTACAGGGATCCGTGGACAGCCAGACCTGAGCTCTGCCACTTCTGTGCAGAGACCCACACACATGCACGGCATAAACACACCCAGACCAGCATCAGCAGTAAAAACAGACAAGTGTGCAGAACACACAACTGAACAGCTCCTTCTCCCCACGCACACACAGTAGGACCCACAGCCTCAGCGGATTCAAGGTCAGAGCCACCTACCCAGGACGCTGCCAGCAGGCTCTCCCTCCCTTGATAAGGAACTCCTGCCCTTAGCTCCAACCAGCACCCAACCCCACAGACCACACGGGCAAGGTGTCCATGGTTTATTGATAATATTACAGCATAGCAAAAGATTCAAACGGCTCCACGCGGTGTTTTGAAATTCATCCCAACTGTGGGCTGAGTGACCTGCAAGTTGGACAGACTGCCGAAGTCCTGGAACAACAAAATGGGTTCAGTGAGATCTGTGGTCATGGCTCCAGGACCACCAGGGAGCCTTGCTTCTTTCTCAGCCTCCACCCGCTTGCAGTGGGACCTCGAAGAAACCCAACGAAGGTCGTTCTCCTCCCCACCCCAGAATGATGACTTAAAGGACCCTGCACTCCAACAGGCAGCAGCTAGGAAGGTGTCCTGTGCTCTGTCAGATGCTTAGCAGCACCCCTCTATCCACTAGTGTCTGCTCGGATCCCCCAGCTGTGACAATGAAAAAACGTGTCCAGCCCAGCCGGCGTGGCTGTGCTTGAGCGTTGACCTATGAACCAGGTCAGGGCACATGCCCAGGTTGTGGGCTCGATCCCCAGTGGTGGGAGATCCCATGTGGGGCGTGCAGGAGGCAGCCGATCAATGACTCCCTCTCATCATTGATGTTTCTATCGCTCTCTCCTTCTCCACTCCTCAATAAAATTATCTTAAAAAAGAAAAAGTGTGTCCAGACATTACCAAATGTCCTGGGGTAGGAGTGGAGGTATGTATCTCTCCCTTTCGAATCATTTCTCTAGGCGAGGGGTCCTCAAACTACGGCCCGCGGGCCACACGCAAATACAAATATTGTATTTGTTCCCGTTTTGTTTTTTTACTTCAAAATAAGATATGTGCAGTGTGCATAGGAATTTGTTCATAGTTTTTTTTAAACTATAGTCCGGCCCTCCAACGGTCTGAGGGACAGTGAACTGGCCCCCTGTTTAAAAAGTTTGAGGACCCCTGCTCTAGGCATACAGAGCCACCTCCTTTCCAGCACCAGCCTGGGGCAGGCTGCCTCACAAAAGGCAGGCCCTAGGCCAGCGTTTGAAATGAATAAAACTAAAAAAAAAAAATTAAAAAAGACCGTACCCTTTTATGTAATGATGTTTACTTTGAATTTATATTAGTTCACACAAACACTCCATCCATGCTTTTGTTCCGCCCTCTGGTCCAGTTTAAGAGTCAAAAAGTTTGCCCACCCCTGCCCTAGGCAATCAACAGCTATGTAAAAAGGCCTAAGATAAGCCACAGAAGAGACACACATCAACCTGTACTGAAGACAGCTAAGCTCTCTAAGTAGTGCCTTGTATTAAGCATCTGGAAATGAGACCACAACTCACTCAAGTGGTCAGCATACAAAGAAGGAAGGAAGTCGGGGGTGGGGAGTCCAATGGGGGGACAAAAGGGGACATTTGTAATACTTTCAACAATAAAGATAATTTTTTTTTTTTAAAGAAAGGAAGAAATGAAGCCCCCAAGGGAAAGCCCACATAATGAAAAAGAACCAGCTGGATGGAACCATGGGGGCAAATGTGAGGAGCCAGCCACAGAACTGAGGTCGAAAGAAAGTAATGTCTGGAAAACACTGAGAACACCTGGTGTTATTACAGACAGAGGATGCCACTGCGAAGCCCCACTTCAGGAACTCAGCACATGCTTACCAAGAGCTTCAGCATTTCCTTAGTGTCAGGGTCAACCTCAATGATCTCCTGATCCAGGGCCGAGACCTAGAAGGAACAGGACCCCGCCAAATACCATCAGTGAGTTAGTTCTCCCTCACCTTCCCTGCCCTTTCCTCAACATTCCTCAACAAAAAAGAGGGGCACTTGCAAAGGAGACCGGATCCCACTAGGAGAGAAGTCGGCTTAGGGATCACAGACCCCAAAGACCACTTCTGGGTTCACCTTGTATGCGCCCTTCGTCATTCTCTTACCGGCATTCCGGAAACCTTAAGACTATGTTCATGTTTCGGGAATACTGTGCTAAGGCAAGCAATCAAACCAGAAGCTGTGGCAAGGCAAGCAAACATGACGAAGGGCTCTCAGGTGAAAACCAGGATGGACTTAAATGGCCCCTACAGCCCTGACCGGTTTGGCTCAGTGGATAGAGCGCCGGCCTGCGGACTGAAGGGTCCCAGGTTCGATTCCGATCAGGGGCACATGCCTGGGTTGCGGCCTCGAGTCCCAGTAGGGGACGTGCAGGAGGCAGCCCATCAATGATTCTCTCTCATCCTCTCTTCCTCTCTGAAATAAATTTAAAAATTTACCCCCCAAAAATGGCCCCAACAGGGCAGAACAGAGATTAACACCCAGGCAGGCAGGCTGCGGGCGCCTGCAGCTGGGTGAGGGTTTATGGATAAAGGACCTTCTTCTCCAGCTCAGCTGAGGTCCCCTTAGAAGCCAGGCACCTGCTTCCCGCTTCAGCAGGAGCCCGAGGCCCAGAGAGAGGCGCGGCGAGCTTACCTCGGGCACGTAGTTGTCCCTCCTCTCCCTCTCCTCCTCCTGCAGTTTGATGGAGATGCCTCGCACGGGGCCCCTCTGGATCCGCTTCATCAGGTGCGTGACATAGCTGCGGCACAAGCGCCCACACACACACACTGAGAACGCCCGTGCACGCTGCACCCGGACATGCCAGCAGCAGTTTTAGGGCTTCTTCCCCCGCGAGAAGGGAGAGGACCCCCGTCCTAGGAGCCCCGACTCCGACAGCGACACACAGCGCCTGCCTGCCTGCCCCCCTCTATCAAGTTCCGCCAACGCATCAAATCCTCGCCCCAGACTCCCAGGACCCCTCCCCAGTCTGCGTTTCCTCTCCTCCCAATGGGCTGCAATTAAGATCCAACCTCCCGGAGGCCTGGCCGCGGCCAGGTGTCACCGCCCCAGGTATGACACCAACACGACCCAGTCCCACCCGGGCTCCCTGCGAAGGC
>NW_005370085.1:599161-599375 GCF_000412655.1 Myotis brandtii | reverse complement strand
AATCCCCAGGCCCCGGCTGCCCCCCTCACCCCGCGATCTTGTTCCGGAGCTTCTTGCTGGGGATAATGGCGATCTCCTCGCACACGCGCTTGTTGGTGTGGAAGTCGTTGCCCAGGCGCGTGTAGTACTTCTCGATGATGACCCGGGCCGCCTTCTTCACGGTCTTGGTGCGAACGCGGCCCTGCGGGGGGGGAGAGACGGCGTCACCGCGAGC
>NW_005370085.1:598780-598996 GCF_000412655.1 Myotis brandtii | reverse complement strand
GCCCGCGGAGGCCCCGGCCTGACGGGGTTAGAAGCCGCAGAAAGATGTGGATGGAGGTCGATTGCGGGAGGTAACAGCTCCGGCCCAGAAAACCTACCATGGTGGCGGGTGCCTGTTGAAAGAGGAAACAGGAAGCACAAGAGAGGCCTATAAGGCGCCGGCTAGACAGCCGCTTCCGCTCTCCCTGGACGCGGAGCCAGTGGGAGAGGCCGGGCG
>NW_005370085.1:561322-598675 GCF_000412655.1 Myotis brandtii | reverse complement strand
CCCGCCCCGCCCGCCCCGCGCAGCCTTGGTCCCGCTTCTCTAGCCCCAGGTTCTGGGACCCGGTCGCCTATTTGCTGTGCTCCAGGCCAGGGCGACGGAGGGAGGGAGGCGGAGTCCTTGGGAAGCCATTCGGGGGCGTGGAAAGGTGAGGAAGGAAGGAGGCACCCTGCCCAGGACCCCCACCTGGTCCACGGGTCAGAGATCTGTCGGGCCAGCCTGGTGGGGGCCCGGTCCACCTGGGACAGCTTATCTCATTTTCCCCAGCCTTTTGCTCAAACGTCCTTATATGAGGGGCTTTCCCGCCAACGTACATAGCGTCACTATCCTTTCAAAGCTGCGCTGATGTTTCTTACTCCTTGTCACAGTGACCCGAGTCTTCTCAATCAGGGGCGAGCTCCATGGCGCCTGGGCCCTTTGCTCAGCTCCTCCCCACGCCCGGAACAGTGCCCAGCACAAAGCAAGCTCTCAGATATGTAAGCCCAGGGCCCAGCTCACCTGCAATGCTGCCAACTGAGGCACCTTCTCCAACTACCACCGTCTCCAGGCTGTTTCTGCCATACCCATCCCAAACCCGGCCCTCTAAGCCACCAGCGCAGGTCCCCCTGGTGGCCTCATTAGCCTAGGGCCGTGGTCGGCAAACTGTGGCTCGCGAGCCACATGCGGCTCTTTGGCCCCTTGAGTGTGGCTCTTCCAGAAAATACCACGGGCGGGCGCGATTGAAACTTCGTGGCCCATGCGCAGAAGTCGGTTTTCGGCCTGGGCGAGTCTATTTTGAAGAAGTGGCCGTAGAAGTGGGGGGTGGACATAGAGAGAGGATGAACGAAAGGAGATAGATGAAACACGTCTACAAGACGAGTGTGGATGGGAGAGTTGGAAGGGGTCGCCCTCAGCGAACGTACGTCCATCAGATTGAGGATGTTTTTAGCGAAGGCCAGCTTACGAGTACCCTAATGAAGTTAATAACAATGTACCTACCTATATAGTTTAAGTTTAAAAAATTTGGCTCTCAAAAGAAATTTCCATCATTTTACTGTTGATATTTGGCTCTGTTGACTAATGAGTTTGCCGACCACTGGGCTAGGGAGTACCCTGCCCCCTCCCTCCAACTCTGTTAAAGGGAGACCTAACCACCTCCACCCTCCACCCCAACTGACTCAAGGAAAGGCTGGGCTGGCCAGGTTGGATGCGTTAAGGGGCACAGCACTGTGCCTCATTCCTCAACCCCTCTACCCATCACCTCGGTCAGTCCAGTCACTCTGAATGGAAGGCTCTATGGCCGGGGTCCTCAAACTTTTTAAACAGGGGGCCAGTTCACTGTCCCTCAGACCGTTGGAGGGCTGGACTATAGTTCAAAAAAAAAACTATGAACAAATTCCTATGCACGCTGCACATATCTTATTTTGAAGTAAAAAAAACAAAACGGGAACAAATACAATATTTGTATTTGCATGTGGCCCGCGGGCCGTAGTTTGAGGACCCCTGCTCTATGGAGTAGGGGCGTAGGAGAATAAAGCCCGGCCAGCGTGGCTCAATGGCTGAGCGTTGACCTATGAACCAGGAGGTCACAGTTCCATTCCCAGTCAGGGCACATGCCCGCACCGGGCTTGATCCCCAGTGGAGGGTGAGCAGGAGGCAGCCCATCAGTGATCTCTCTCATCACTGATGTTTCTATCTCGCTCTCCCTCTCCCTTCCTCTCTGCAGTCGATGTATATATGGGCAGGGGAGAGGCAGACTCGCTCTGAGAGTTGCAGGAACTTATTTTACCAGCCAACTTCACACCAAGCTGCTGCCATCCCGACCCCATGTGTGGGCTCCTGCACCTGCCACAGGATGCTCCTTCCGAGGGTGTAGGGTTCCTGCGCCTCAAACTAAAATGCTATCTTCCGAAGGACCAGCCCAGCAGATGGGCCCGGCACAGCCTGCCTGACGGAATGAGCAGACCCTCTCAAATCGGGAGCCTGCGAGGACGAGGGCAGGTGATGGGGCCTCCAACAGGAAGACAGGCTCAAGGCTCACAGGAAAAGTGAGACAAAAAGCTGCCGAGCAGCGGTGCCCCCACGTCCTCCAAGCTGGGTCTGTGGCCAAGAGAGGAGGAGCCCCCAGCAGCTTTTCACACTTGGCCTAATGGTACCACCTCCAAGGTTTACTTGACCACGGAAGTGACCAAGAGTACTTACAGGGGCAGGCCCCCCGCAAGGTCCCACCATCCACCTGTGCTGGAAACTCATCACTGAAAATCGGAGGAAATGTGAGGGTTTTTTGTTTGTTTTGTTCTTTATTCCTTTCAGAGCGGAAGGGAGAGGGAGAGAGAGATAGAAACATCAATGATGAGAGAATCAATGATTGGCTGCCTTCTGCACACCCCCCACTGAGGATCAAGCCCGCAACCCAGGCACGTGCCCTTGACCGGAATTGAACCCGGGACCCTTCAGACCGCAGGCCGACGCTCTATCCCCTGAGCCAAATCAGCCAGAGCGGAAATGTGAGTTTTTAACTCTGAAATCTTATTACCCCACTGCCCCCAAGCCCCCACCCCTCAGACACAGAGACATGAGACAAGAACAGGAATCTGCTGCAACGTGTTTATTATGTGCCAAAAAAAACGACACCACAGCTTACTCCACACATCTGTAGGAGAGTGCAGTCTTGCCTGCATATACTACAATGAGGTAGAGACTTCACACACAGCTTCACAAAACCCACAGAGTAGCTGGGATAGGCAACAATGCAAGGTCAGCTCAGCGGGGAGGGGATGGGAGGGGGGGGATGACACTGGTTCTTTGGCACACAGCTTCCCAAAGAGGGGCAAGTCGATTTTTTTTTTTAAAGAAAGAAAAAGTCAAGTTTTCAAATCCCAGTAGCATTTCCATCCACTGCAACGGTTGCTCCATACATTTCTCAAATCAAAGAAACAAGGAAGGGTACTTGTCCCCTCTGAGAGAAAGGGCTCCTGTGAGCCTTCTTCTGCCCCCACCAAAAAGCAGCCCTTTTTAGCTCAGTTACAAAAGAAAGAAGTCCTGTGACTTTGTGATTAAAAACTTCTATCAACCCTCCCCCCCAAATAAGTGCAACTTAAGAAGGTGCAATAAACCGTTTAAACCTATATACAGCAGCTGCTCAAACACCTTTTACCCGGTCCAGTTTGCAATTCAAAAAAATTTTTTTTCTTGGTTGCAATTTTTTTCCCCTCTTCATTTGCAACTGTGAGAAACAGTGACCAGCAGTCCCCCAGACACAAATTTGCTATAATGTTAAAAGCTGCCAGGAAAGAAAAAAAAAGAACAATTCTTGTTCCAAATGACTTAAAAACTATTTTAAGGAGTGTAAAAAGGAACCGGTAAAAACCCTCGAGCATAAAATATGAAATATGATTTTGGTTTAAATGAAGAGCAAAGTCTCCTTGTTGTTTACAGTAAAAAACACCAGCTGAACACTCAGTTTATGCCGTTCAGGTGGGGGTTAAATAAATGGAAAGGCACTGTATGGCAACTGCAAGAATGAAACCAACGAGACCTGCGCATCACCACCATCAGTATTGCAAGGAATGTAAAAAAAGCGCTTTTAATAAATAAACCTAGATGTAGGCATCGTGTCAATACCTTCTGGACACGTAATTCTTTTTTGCTTTTCATCGGCAAAATGAGGAACTAAAATCTGGGAAAACTACAGAGTCGCTTGGAGGGTGAGCCAGAGGGTCCTTGCCCTGGCCCAACCCCTGAAAACAAACCCGACAAAACTCATTGTGCATTAATTAGTGCAGAAACAAAGACAGACTCAGCGAGTGCAAAGGTGACTACGATCTTCCCTTGTCCTCGGGAAGCCGGCTCCCTGGTTGCCAGGTACCCAGGGGGGGCAGGCCGCTGCCTGACCTGCCAGCCGCGGGCGCCGCGGGCCACCAGGCAAGGCCGGCTCCTCTAGCTGGAATCTCGGTTCTTCTGGTTCCGCATCAGGGGGCTGTGGTGGCGCAGGCCCTCCGTGCTGTGCCGCCAGTGCCAGCAGCTCCGGCAGAAGTACTTGAAGCACACCTGTGTGGACAAAGGGAGACAGGGCGCTCTGGTGTCAGCCGCAGGCCCCGTGTGCGAGGGAGTGGGCCTCCTGGGGCCTCTGTGGTGCTAGAAGAGAGGGTCTCGGGAACCTGGAGCCCCTCACACAGGCCTGATCGACCCGGGAAACCTGCTGTGTTCCTGCAGGTGCCCTGACTTCATCCAACATTCAGGGCTCCCACTGTGTACAGCTTCCCTCACCCCTCACAGCTGCAGCGGCTCCTCAGGCCCCGCCCTTCTCTCACCTCCACGCTGCTAACCTGCAAGGACATCTGAAGACAGTGACTCCAGGTCCCAATATAAAGGACATGCCTCCTTCTTCAGCCGAAGTGAGGGCAGGTGACAGCCCCTGGGGCTCTGTCCCGCCTCCTGCTCTGAGCTATATAACCTCTGACAAACCACTGACCTCTGAGCAATTACCTAAAAATGGAGGGTCCCCCAAAACCTGTGATGAGGCTGATCAGACAGATGCTCATCCTCAGATCCAAGGTACTGCACACCCTCACCTGGGAGCGTCGGTTTAACCATGGTCAACCAGGGGCTCCGAGCCTGAGCGACCACTGCAAACACTAGAGTGGACGCACTGCCAGGCCCCAAGCTCCCGTCACATATCACAGACCAGCTGCAGGGGCACCACTTGGACACTTGGCAGAAACACGGAGTCTCGGGCCCCACCCCAAACCCGCTGAGTCACAATCTGCATTTAAACAAGGTCCTCAAGCGATGTGCACACACATTCAAGTGTAAGAAGCATTTTTGCTGAAAAACACGCCGAGATGTGTGCACGGCCACCCAGAAACAGTCAACAAGAAGCTGCCGTGCTGTGCTCTTTGCCTATGTCTGACAACTGGGGGTACAAACCAGGTATAAACATCAAAACAGTCCAGGGGTCCCTGAGTGGGGGAATAGCAGCTTCGAAGTCCTAAGAATTGGAACAACACTGCCTGGGTCACAGGTCCTGCTGACCAGGCCCACCCAGGTTCCTGTCACCCTCAGAACCCACCCATGATCAGCAGCAGCCCACATGTCTGCCAACATCGTGTAAAAGGAGAAGGCCCGAGCGTCAAGACTCAACTCGAGAGCTTTCCCAAGAGCTGTGGGTCAAACCATCCCAGTGTGCCGCTGGTCTGACCACCAGCGCCTCCTCTGTGCTCAACCACAAGGTACCCGAGAACCCCAACACTCTGTGACGAACCTGGCGGAACTATTTTTAATTAAGGGGGGACTTGCTAGGCACCTCCAGGGCCCAGGGGACTCACCTGATCTCGACAGAAGAAAGGGCCAGGCTGAGAACTGCAGATATGACACAGAGAATCTTCTAGGTAGGGGTCGATCTGAACCTGCACAAAGCGAGACAGGAGAAGGAAGTGGCTCTACGGCCAGGCGGCCAGTGGCTGGGAGGGAGGGTGCACGATGGGGCTCTCCGCCTGCATGCAGGGCGCTTCCTGGGTTAAAGGAGCGGAGAGTGTGGAGACCTCAGGGGACAGATGAGCTGACCACTGGCAGCCTCTGCAGTGTGGGCAACCACACACATCCCTGCCTGGCCCCCCAGCTCACTGCACCCCCCAGTCTCCCACCCAGGGAAGCGTTCAGAGGACACAGATCAGGAGAAGGAAGTCAGGCTCCAGCAATGCCCAGCCAGGGAAGGTCCACAGGCTGAGAAGGCTCAACAGCCATGGCCCCTCTCCTGAGTCACCACAACCAGGCCCCCCCAGACCTGAACCCATGAGTCCCGAGGGCACACCCAGCACAGGGACCGCTCCGCCTCAGCTGCCCTGGTGGTAAGTGGCCCAGAGGAAGGGATAGATCAGCCCCTCACCTTCTTGGTGAACTTGGTGGTTTTGATCTCCACAAAAGCAGCACTGACGGCTTTCAGGTAACTGCGTTGATTATTGAAGGTCACACGCCCAGACCCTGTTGTAGAAACAGCAGAACAAATTCACCTTCTAACAGGGGTGGGGATGCCCAACCCTCAGGCTGTATGGGCCGGGGAAAGCATTTGGTCTGGCCCTGCCAAGGCACTGGGGTGAGTTAATAAAGTGTTTGACCAAATAGAGCAGGCTAATTTTTAAGTTGATCATTTTGTATGGCCCGAGAATGACATTCTAGCGAAATTCTCCCACATGTCACTTTTCAACACTTGTCAGCACTCAGGAAACCCTGTTTCTAGACCAGTGACGTCCAATAGAAATGTACTGTGAGCAACTCATGTATTAAGTTTTCTAGTAGCCACGTCTAAGTGTGTGTGTGTGGGGGGGGGGGGAGTTGGTGGTGGTGGAATTAACTTTAATATATTTTACTTAACCCAATATATACAAAACCTTATCGTTTTAACCTGTGGCACCAGCCACATTTCCAGCGGCCCAGCAGCCACATTCAGTGGGTGGCTACCAACTCAGACGGCTGGTTACAGACCACATAGGCACCAGCCCCAAAGGAACAGGGGAAGGCTTGCTAACGGGCATGGGGAGGGAAGAGCCCTCTGGTGCAGGCAGGGGCACAGGGAGGACTACAGGGCTCAGAATGGAAGCCAAGATTCAGCTAGAGCCTCTCTCTGAAGGTGGGCCCAGCAGCCACACCCTCGTCCGAGGTCCTGGAGACCAGGCAGGGGGCAGGGAGCCGGGAGAGCCTCGTCCTGCCAAGGGCCGCCCCCCCCACCGCCACCCCGCACCGTGGAAGGCCGCTCTGTCTGAGGTGCAGCACCAATGCACACGGCTCCACGTGAGGGAAGTGGGTCAGCCACGTCCGGATCACTAAGTTCAAGGCTCCACCTCCAACCGGCCCCTGAGATTCCTGTGCGGCGTCTGGAAGTGACCTCCCTGCTCAGAGGCTGACCAGAACCCAGCGGCTGGGCCCAGACTGCCCTGTGCTGGGGGTCACCCAGTTCTCCCTCAGCCTGACTGGACTCTGCCCCTGCACAGGACACTTAATAAAGGAAGCCAGGCAAGTTCAGGGAAGTACTGGCCTCTTCGTGAACTATGACCTGTTGTCTGTCCCAGACGGTTTGGCTCTGAGCTTCCCACCGGAGTTCCTGTCCCATTTTCACCTCCTAGATCCCTGCCTGTGTGTTCCCCCTTTCACGGGAGGAGGGGGAGGGTGGGCGCGGAGGGTGGCTTAGCTAGAAAAAGACGCTCTGCTGCTGGGATGCGCCATCTGCAGCCCTGGGCCAGGCCTGCCTCTCGCTCCCACAGGGAAGTATCATGCTCTTGGGCTACCTCCCAGGGGCCGCACGCTTCCCCACACAGAAGTGGGACGCTCACCAATGGGATACTTGTGCTTATCTGTGTCAATCCCGGCGTACACCACTCCCCCAAACAGGTCGTTCAGGATGGCCGCCAGGGCCTCGGCATTGAGCATCCCGTGCAGGGCGCCCACAAACACCGTCCTGCTGGGGTCCAGTCTCTGAGATGGGTTCCGCACGAAGTTGCTGTCAGCCAAGACCCAGGGGATCACTTGTACCTGGAAAAGCATGCAAAGGTGTGTCACGCTGGCAGGGAGCCAGGCCGGCTCTGGCAGGGAGAGGCGCAGCTCCTGGCCTTGCTGGAGCCGGGTGTGAGGCCCGGGCGGCAGGCGAGAGGTGCCGTCCCCAGCACACAGGCCTCCCTCCCCCAGCCCAACCAGAGTTGACTTTCACTGAGTCCATGTGTCCAAGTGGTGACAGCAAGTGGCCCAAGTGCAGTCACTCATCCTGGGGAGCAAGCAAAGCAGAACCAAACCGTCACCTGTGTGGTTCCAACAAAGGGCCGTGGACACTGATGTACAGACAGCACAGGCCAGAGCCCCAGGAGCAGAAAGGCTCCACAGGGAAACTTAAGGACAGGAGCTGGGGGCAGAGGCTGGGGCGCTTAGGGTACTGGTAGGCGGTGGTCACTGGCCCGGGTGCCAGCGCCATGGGGGCGACAGAGGCGGGCAGGGGTCACTCACGGAGGCTCACAGAGCAGACCAGACCAGGGCAGGAGCTGACCACGTCTCTGCCTTGGACAAAACCTGGCAGAGCAGGCAGAGATCCACAGTGAAGTGCAGACTGTAGTGTTCTGGAAGATTAATGTGCAAAGTTCTAAAAGACTGTCTCAAAGCAGGAAGAGATGAGGTGGAAACCAGCAAAAGGCAGAGGCAAAGGAGGTTCAGAGGAAGGAGAGGCAGACCTGCAGGGGCCGGGGCACCGGGGCACGGGCACGGGCAGCCAAGCCCAGAAGACCCGCCGGCAGAGCCCAGGCCTGGGCGTGTGGGACAACAGGAGGAACCTGGCCGGGGTCCAGGCTAGAGGACCCTGGGAAGAGAGGGCCTGGCAGAAGTTACCCAGAGCTAATTTCACTGGGAAATGCAAAAGCCCACTTTGCTTTGTCCACTCCCACGGGAGGTGCCACCATCTTGGTCCGCATGCCACGGGCCACGAGGCTCTCCAAGCTTTTTCTTACCCTAAACAGAACCGTTGAGGACCACAGGCCATTCCCAAAGAGAGGCCCCAGGGAAGGCGGGCCAAGCAGGCAGGAGCCTGGAGAGGTGAGTCTGAAGGTAAGAGCAGAGCCACAGGTGAATAACGTGTCTGATCCGGAAAGAAGAGAGAAGGGAGTCAGATGCTGACCCCACGGTGGTGGGAAGGGACCTGAAGGAAGTAGAAGAAGCCGAGCGACAGGGCAGCCTACGGTCAGCACACCAGACAGAGGCCAAGTCACTGCAGGGCAGGGAGGGAAGAGGGACAGACAGAGTCGGAGGGCACAGAGGGGGCTGAGGGGCCTGGGAGAGCAGGACAGGCAGAGGGGCATGCTCACCAGTCCTAGGCTGCAACAAGGGGTCACTGCATGGGCCCCAGCAGAGAGAACGGAAAGGAGGGGAGCTCTGGGTCACTGGGGGCAGCCAGAGGATGGACCTGCCCTGTGACTAAGACAAAATGTGAACTGACACCAGGAAACAGCTATAAAACAAAGAGCCAGCTTCGTGACATGCCTTGTTTTTAGAATATATCTATATCTATCTATCTAATCTTTTTATTGACTTCACAGAGGAAGGGAGAGGAAGAGATAGAAACATCCATGATGAGACTCTTGGATCAGCTGCCTCTCTTGCCATCTCCCTACTGGAGATGGAGCCGGCAACCGGGCATGTGCGCTGACCAGAGTCGAACCTGGGATCCTTCAGTCTGCAGGCCGACACTCTATCCACTGAGCCAAACCAGGTAGGGCACATGCCTTATTTTAATTCTGAGGCGACCACCTCAATAAAATAGACATTTCCCCACTTACCCTACAGATTGTACTTTCTAGAGCAGTTTTAGGTTCACAGCAAAACTAAGCTAAGGTTCAGAGTTCCCTCGTAATGCCTGCCCCTTCAGCTCAGCCCCCGCATCAGCATCTGCACCCCAGGTGCATTTGGTAGTCAGGGAACCTCTGTGGCCACGGCACTGTCACCCCAAGCCAGAGCTCACAAGAGGGTTTACTCAATGTCGTATGTTACGGGTGTGACACCCTAACGGGCAGGGTGAAAATAGCACCCGCCTCCTTTCCGCAGGGAAGGGACCTCATTCCAGGGGCGGTGCTAGTGTCAGGACATGTGTTAACTTTACAGGATCACACAGAGGAGTGTCACTGCCCTGAAGACCCTCCGTGCCACCTGGACCCTCCCCAGGACCCTGGCAACTGCCTCCTCACTAACACAGGCACTTCAATGCCCCATTTCACAGAGGAGCAAACCATGTTTCAGAGACACTACACATCTAGACCAATGTCACAACAGGGACTTGAATGGAACCAGAATCTAAAACAGCAGCACTGGTTTCTAAGCTCAACAGCCCCCTTTACGAGATGTGAGGTCATGATGGGCCCTCGTGACCTAAAGGGCGTTGTGAGCTCAGGAACCAGTGCTGTTTTCAAAACCTGTTTCTCAAATACCATCCGCTCCTAGAACCACGTGGCAGCTTGGCTGAACAGGAGCTTCCTGAGCTCCCCCCACACCAACGCAGTGAGTCTGAGAAGGGCCCCAACACGCACTGAGGTCCAGGTGAAAGGACAGAACGGGACTGATAACTGTGTTCCTAACTCCTCTTCAAGCAAAAGCCATAGAATGTATCAGTTGCTCAGCCAGCCCTTATCTCAGCCAACAGGAACGCAAGGAAACTAGCCCAAGGCCAAAAGTATGCTAGCCACCTCCTGTCTTTGTATAACCAGACTCTAGCTGCACCCTGCCCTTGTGTCATTAGCCCTCGGCCCTCACTCAACCAACCGGAATCGGCCAAATCAGTGGTCCGAGTGAGCCCCCACCCCCTGACCCCAAGCCCTATAAATTCTTTGTTCTTCCAAGACTCCGGGCTCTCTTGCTTCCTGCCACCCCACTGTGTCAGTGAGGGAGGCAGAGGGACCAAGCTAGCTAGCTTGAATAAAAAGACTCTGCTTTTGCATCGGACTCGGCTCCCTGGTGGTCTGTCTTTGGGGATTTTGAAATCTGGGCACAACACAGGCAGGGAATCTGGGCTAGAGACCCCAGAGGCGAAGGGCACGCGGCCGATAGAAAGGGAGTGAGGAGAGAGAGCACCCGCAGGGGAACCACACGGCTAGCAAAGGGCGGGAGAGAAGCCGAGATCCCGGTGAGTGTGGGCTGCAGACTTACCCACCACGCGTCAGAAGGTGGCTGGGAGTCAGTGTGACCTCCATGGGCAAGAGACACACATACCACGAGGACCCAAAGGTTGCTCTTTTTTTTATGGAATTGAGAGTATTTTGCTGTATTTGCTGTGAGGCAGGAGGAACTTCTTGCCTCAGTAGGACACTCACCTGCAGCCTGCGTGTCCTCCCACCCAAGGAAACTGGCCTCTTAGGAGAGGACGTGGCGCTCACTCACCTCCTTGCAGCGCATCCTCCGGCTGGACATCTTGAAGTAGTATTCGCTCAGGCCGTCGGGGCTCAGCGGGTCATGCGAGCAAGCCTGCAGCAAGGCCCGGACAGACTTCTCCAGTTCGAAGACCAGGTACACATACCCTATTCCCAACGAAAGAGAAGCGGCATCAGCACCCCCGGCCCCTCCTCCGCCTTGGTTCTGCAGCTCTCGGTTCCAGGAGAGGCGGCCTCGTGCGTACGACACAATCGTGTCCTGCTCCTGGGGAGTCTTGTTGAAGGGAGCCCCTGCTCTGCCGAGCCCAGGCCTGGGGGGTGGGGGAGAGACGGGGACCTCTCCCACCCGAGCAGGGGGAGGTTGGCAAGGCAGGATGGGGCCTGTCATACCACACAGCCCTTCACCCGACCGGAGCACGTGTTCCTGGCCGGGGGAGGGTGGGGGAGCGGAGGCAGGTCTGCAGCCTACCTGCGGGGTGGGGGTGCTGCTCTAAAAGCCTAGTTACCACTGGTCCCGTCCCCCCCGGGACACTGCCAGTGGAGACGGGCAGGGTGAAAATAGCACCTGCCTCCACTCTGCAGGGAAGGGATCTCATTTCAGACCAGTGAGGGATCCGAGGCTTGGTCCTCCAAAGGGAGCTCAGAAGGAGGTCAGCAACAATGTAACTAGGCAGGGGGCAGGCAAAGGGGGCCCTGCGAATGCCTTGTTCTGAGAGGGAAGCGGCTGGGTCCAGGTGGGGGAGGGCACAGGAAGTGTCACACGGGGTTTCAGAGGCAGCTTCCACTGCAGGTCAGTTTGGACAGACGGACCGTTAGCCAGAAGAACAGAGGGGTAGTGCTAGTTGGGGAGCAGTGCTGACAGCGGAAAGCTGTGTGCTCCAGGTGCCTACACCACGGTACCAGCATGCAGCGGTGACATCCCAGCATCCCTCAGTGCAATTATGTGCCAGGGAGGAAAAAAAAAAGCTCCTACCATGTCTTTATTACCTTTAGGCATATTACCTTTGGGAGGACACCGGGGGTGCTTGCCATCCTTACCGGGCCACTCCACACTCAGAGAGCCAAAGACACGGAAGGTGTTAACCAATCCAGCTGCGAAGAGATGGACGAGAGGGGGTGCTGAGGCACACCCTCCCCAGGGGGCCCAGCTCTCCCAGGCTCATCCCCCCACAAACAACATCTGAGAGGACTCTGGTCTCGGGGGCAGGTGCAAGCACCGACAAGAGCACGATGGGAGTCGGTGAAGCGCTGCTCCCCAGGCTCCTGGAGCACCCTGAGCTCAGAGGTCAACCCGGCCTCCAGCCCAGCGTCATGCTCCTGAAGCAGGAGGCCTGGAGGCAGCTCACCTTCCGTAATATCCCAAGGAACACCTCCGAGGAACACTTTGCAGGAGTAGACAGGGTTCTTGTAGTTCCGGGGAGGAAGCTGGCCACTCCAGGTACAGGTAGCTTCATTCACAGCTTTGAGGGCAGAGAAAGAGAAACGGGTCAGAGAACCACCGCCCTCTCCTGGGGTGAAGGTGTCCAGGAAGAACAGGACGGCCCCGGCACAGCCAGGCTGCTGGGAGAACACCCCTGGCTATTCCGAAAGGCGGGAAAACTTACACCTCACCACGCCGTCGGCCCAATCCCGTCAGCCCAGCCTTCATCACTAATTCTGTCTCCACAAAAACTGAGATGTGTCGGTAAAAATGCTCACAACCCAAGCTGTTTTCAAACACGTAACTGGTAACTTAACCACAAAGCAGTTTTGTCTAGTCATTGCTTCCAACGCTAATTAAAATAAAATTACTTGAACGTAAATAGAACAATTTTGTGTACGAGATCCCAAAGGCTGACTGGTCCACATGGGCCTTATCCCCACATGTTCACACAAGAAACAGTTGCCTCTACTTTCCCTGCCTTCACTCTGAACTCATCCATCATGGAAGTTAGGACCCTGCCAATAGAGCGCCCCCACTAGCAGCCCAACAAGACCAGAGTCCCAGCCGTTCCCACCCCCGACAGCTATCTGTGTGACGCCCCAACAAACATCGGGCCTTCCTTAGATAATGGACCGCCCCCCGACTCAGCGTCCAATGTATGCCAATGGCAAGCCTGTCCCAACCCGTTGTGATGTGTCTGACTCCGACTCAAAACTCCCCGACTGCTCTTCTGTTCGGCCCTACAGTTTCTAACGGTTCTCAAACTATAGGTCGCGACCCCTTTGGCGGTCGAACGACTCTTTCACAGGGGTCACCTAAGACCATCCTGCATATCAGATATTTACATGACGATTCATAACAGTGGCAACATTACAGTTATGAAGTAGCAACGAAAATAATTTTATGGTTGGGTCACAACACGAGAAACTGTATTTAAAGGGCCAGAAGGTTGAGGCTCTGTTCTTGGTGACCAGTTCGGCCTTCTAGCAGTCTGTAATCCTGTCCCCACTCGGTCTGTGCTGTTCCAGATCCGGGAGTGACCTCGTGGGCACGGCCAGGCCTTGCCCACTGCACTCCCGCCGTAGCACCGGGACAGGGAGCCAAGGAAACCAAGCCTCCTGTTCACTCAGGCGATGACATGACATGAAGCCATTCCCTAAAAGGCCCAACGTGCCAGCAAGAAACTGTCAACTATCAGCAATGTTTTGTGAACAATAACGGAACTCGATATAACATCCCTTCACAGGGACAGTGGCACTGGAGAAAGTGCAAAGATGGGCGGCCAAGACCACGAAGTGGACAGGGCAGTGGCACCATCAGAGGAGAATGAGATCAGGTCCAGCTCGGTGAGCAGAAAGTCAGACATACTGATGCCTCTGGAAACACAGGGAAGGGAGACACTGAACACCGGCCGTCATCAGCTCAGCACCTCCGAACCGCGGTTGGTGGGCACCTAACGCCTCCGTAAACACTGACTGACTCATTTACTTCCGGGTACGGGCGGAAGATGACAAACAGATGCAGTGCGTATCTCAGCTCAGGTAAATGACGGAGCCCGAGGTCTGTGGGAGACCAGGACATCTGGGGACACCCCTTACCTTAGAGGCTGCCCACCCCAGTGTCCCCGAGTTCACCCGTCAGAAAGCCTCGGGGAAGAAAGCTCCTGCCTGAGTTAGGAAGGTGAAGGGAGACAAAGCTCTGAGCATCCCGCCCAGGGTTTCCCGTGAGAGAATCAACAGGGACAGCTGCGCACGGCCAGCCTCCAGGGGAAACACAGGTGAGAGGGATCCAACGCTCACCACACGCCCCGCACGCAGGTCACCGCTCCTTCCTGTCTGCCAGCCTGGAAAAACCCTCGACCGTCCCCATCAGCACTTACTCCAGAGGACAGACCGTGCTCTGCAGATCCAGGGCCTTCACCGCGCAGCCAAGTCCTCTTCCAGTCAGGTCCCCTGTCGGGCCCAGGCCTGCCCACCCACACTCACCTGCCGCCTGCCGGTGCAGCCTGGCCTCTCTCTCTATGCTGAAGGGGTCTTTGGGGGCTTCCAGGAGGTCCCAGGAGGGCCACACGGAAGCTCCTGGCCATCTCTTCGACGCACTGGTTGGGGAAGGAGTGACAGCGGCGGCAGCAGCAGCAGCAAGAGCAGCTTGCTCTTGGTCCATCCGGGACCCAACCCCCATCTTTAAGGAATCTCTGGGGCCACCCCCTGTCAGAGACAGGAAGGGCAAAGGGGGGGAGATGCGCAGGCTGGACTGAAGGAGGAAAAGGGAGACAGGTTTCAGAGGATGGTCTGGTGGAAAGAGGAACAACTGCACTGCAGAAATTATGAAAAATACCATTAAGCACTGGGTCTGCTTTCTTCCAGACTCTCTCCCTAAGCATTTTTAAGATTAGTTGTCCTACCCTAATTTAAACAAATTCTTTTGTCCCCAAGTCAACTTTCTTTTTCATTTTGCCAGACAGTCTTTGTAAGCATTTTTAATTAATTTACGATATTCTATTTAGGGACCAAGCTACATTTCCCTGACCTATTGCCCCACTGATGAACACTCAGATACTCTCAGTCTATGAATAAGTACTTTAAGATGTAGCTTCATATCTTGTGTTTTCTTTGGTCAGATTCCTAGGTCTAGAGTCAAAATGCGTTCTTTTGGGGGGGGGGGGGTCCTATCAGAAATACGTAAGAACGCGGGGTTTACTCTAAGCTTGTGCCAAAACTTTAAATTCTACTGGTTTCAGTGGGTAAAATAACATCACATTATCATAAAAACAAACTAAAATAATCACTCAACAGAATATGTCCTAAAAGTTCAAATACTGCCTCTATTCCCTCTTCTGTGAGGAGTGAGGTATCTGGGGACGTGCTTTTTTTGTGTGTTTTTATTCATTTTTAGATAGAGGAAGGGAGAGGGAAAGACAGATAGAACCATTGATGAAAGAGAATCATCATTCATTGACCACCTCCTGCACGTCCCTTACTGGGGATCGAGCCCAAAACCCGGGCATGTGCCCTGACCAGGAATTGAACCGTGACCTTCTGGTTCATGGCTCGACACTCAACCACTGAGCCACACGGGCCAGGCCTGAGGAAATTCTTTTAACAAAACTCCAAAGATTAAAGCTTTATGAAGTAAATTTCCAAGACTGAGACCCCATCTGAAGGCCATAGCCAGAAGCACCTCATCTCACCCCATTTACAGGAGGAAACTGCGGCCCAGGGTAGCAGAGCCCACTGTGGGGACCCCTCTGCGAGTAGCCTGAGCCGGGCAAGGGGAACAGGAGCGCCAGCTCATGCTCTAGGGGAGCGGACAGGAGACCAGGTGGGTGCTAACGGCTGGGCTACGAATGGGAAACTGTATCCACAACCAGGGTGGCCAGTCCTGGGTGTGGAAGGGAAGAGGTAGGAAGCCAGCCTTCCATTCATCGACCAGCCAGTGTAGGGACCCGGAACAGAGGCCAGGATGAGGAGGCGGCTAAGGCTGCATGGCATTGTGCTCCTCACCTAACGCACCGCCAGCTCCGCGCAGCCTGGCACCCCCACCACACGGCTGCAGGTGAGGAGCCTGGGTGCCACATTAACACTGGGCAGCACTTCATCGGTGCACAGAGGCCTCAGACAGCCAACATGGGTCAGGAAAGGCTTTAGGAGCCAGAGGCAGTCAGGTCTAGGGGAGAACCCTGGCCCTGCCAATGAAGGCACACCCAGGCGGCGCTGCGGGTCTGGCTCCAGACCACCGCAAGAAAGCGAGTCATCACCTCTTTGGCTGGTGGAGGGTCTTGCCTTCGTTTGTAAACAATTGCAACACCTCGTAGCGCAGTAAAACGGAGCATGCCCATAATTTTAAAAATCATCACTAAAGAGTTCTGAGATATCATACATAAAGGCACATAAACGATACTGTGTTTAGGCTAAAGAACACCCCGTGTAGGCCAGGAGACGGAACTCGGCTAGGACTCCCATGTTTGCCTGTGAAGTAACTGTGACCCAACGGCTCCTGGAGAAACTCATAAGAAGTGTCCCGGGCTCAGGTCCTGAAATGCATCGCCCAATGGGTGTACAAGGCATCCTCTATTCTGTTGAGGACGAAAAGCTCTGTATGTGCCCACGATGGCCTCCACACCTTCCAGCATCCTAGTGGGCACGTACCCCTGTCAAGCGTGCTGGCCCTCCCACCCGGCTCCCCGACAAGCGACATACAATCAAGTCTGAGAGATGATCTGATCCGGAGCTGAAGCCACTGGTGTCTGAGTCCGAGGGGCTGCTGGAGCGGGAGTCCAGGATGGGCCGCGTGTCCAGGCGGGAGCCTCTGACTGAGGGTGCTGAGAACTTGTCCACGTCAGATCCAAGGGGGTCCAGTGGCAGGAAGCTCAAGGGGGGCTTCCCCAGGACATTGCCCAGTGGGTTGTGGAGCATGCTCAGTACTAGGAGGAAAAATAAAGGAAGTCCCGTAACTTCTTAGTTTTCTTCCCAGCCAACAGCCCTCCCTTCTTCTCCCACAGCAACGCAACAGGCACAACCTGAGGCACAACCACTGAAAGCACAAAGAACCACAGTTCACATGCAACGAGCAGACACACATCCAGTACCGACACTGGCCACCCAGGGCCTGTGAGAGGCAGTTACAGGACAGCTTTGTGAAGCCTGGAGGTCCTGCTGTCACAGAAGCAACAAAATTCCAGCTCTTGCCTGACCAATATGGCTCAGAGGTTGAGTGTCGACCTATAAACTAGGTGGTCACGATTCAATTCCGGTCAGGACACATGCCCGGGTTGCAGGTTCGATCCCCAGTAGGGGGCCTGCAGGAGGCAGCCAATTGATGATTCTCTCTCATCATTGATATTTCTGTCTCCCTTTCCCTTCCTCTCTGAAATCAATAAAAATATATTTTAAAAAGACTAACAACAACAAAGCTCCAGCAATCTGACACCTAGGCTTAGGGGTCAGTGCCAGCGTTCGGGGAACTCTGTACCACTGGGGACCCCGGTCATAGCTGCTATTTTTTTAAAATATATTTTTGTTGATTTCAGAGAGGAAGGTTAGAGAGGTAGGGAAAGGGATAGAGAAATAAAAACATCAACGATGAGAGAGAATCAATGATTGGCTGCTACCTGCACACCCCACACCAGGGATCGAGCTCACAGCCTGGGCATGTGCCCTGACCAGGAATGAAATGTGAGCTGGTTGATAGGTCAATGCTCAACCACTGAGCCACGCTGGCTGGGCCACACCTGCTATTAGTGTCTGGGTGCACAAGCCCACACTGCCACAGGAGACCCCTTCAGTGCACACCATGCTCCTCCCTACTGCCTGGCGACCTGCTCACGAGAATCCCACCCCGACACCACGCAGCTGGAGTAGAGGACTCGGGCCACACCCTGAGGCCTAGGACAGCGTGAGCAGGCCTCTTCTCCGAGAGCTCCTGAGCAAGAGGCTAGCACATGCGGGCTCTCTGTGCTGCACCCCGAATGTCAGTCGTTTGGGATGGAAGCAGCATGACATCTGGTCAAGCCCGCTCTGGCTGAGGCACACCCGGGTGCAGCCCTAGGTCCGCCCTCCTCCGTGTGGCCGTGTGCTCTAGGAGGCTCTGCACGTCTCCACCTCGTCATGCATCTTGGGAGGAATGCCAACCCCTTCACGACACTGTCAGGAAAAGTGTTCAGCACACAGGCAATGTTTACGCGTGAAACGTCAAGAGAGTGATGCAGAGCCCAGAGTCCTCAAGGGAAGCCCAGCATAGAGCAGCTGCATGACAACTCCCAGCAACAGCCCAAAGGGCTTGGGCATGGTCAGTATGGGCCACAGCTCTGCATTCACCCAAAGTTTAAAAAAGAGTGTGTTTGGCCCAGCAAGTGTGGCTCAGCTGTTGAGCATTGACCCATGAACCAAGAGGTTGCCAGTTCAATTCCCAGTCAGGGCACATGCCTGGGTTGGGGGCTCGATCCCCAGAAGGGGGTAGGCAAGAGGCAAATGATCGATAATGTTTCTCTATCATTGATGTTTCTATCTCTCTATCCCTCTCCCTTCTCTCTCTAAAAATCAATAAAAACATTTTTAAAAAATAAAAGAGTGTGTTTGAAAGAATCCAAAAGCAACAGGGGTGCCACTGCAGACCGCTTCACTCATGCATCAATCTGTGTTCACTACGGTGTTGGTACATTTGTGCTACCAGGCACAATTCCAACTAACCTGCAATTTTTTTTTCTGCAATGTCCACAAAGAAATCTTGAGGCCTTGTCAAATTCCTGTGTGAAAGCTAGGAATGATCTCTACCACATCCTCCCATCTGATAAGCCTGTCTAAACAGAAAAAGGCAGGACAGGCCCCGCTAGCCACCAATGAACTTTATGCCTGAAGTGCTCACAGTCCATGACCAGTCAGTCACCTGCTCCCTCTGGACCAGGTTCAGTCACACGCCTACCGTTTGCTGCTCACCCAGAACGTGCCAGACACCAGAACCCGACTCCAGGCTGTAACTTCTGGAACGCACCTCCACTAGCAACTTTTTAAAAAATGCCCAGAACTTTACATCTCGTCTTCATGTTCCCGACACCTCTCTTTTGTTCAAATTCCTTTACGACCATCAACTACAGACAAGCTATCTCACCTACCAGAGGTCAGTGCCCTGGGACCTACATCACCGGGTCTGAAGCCTTCTCCAGGGCCTGGCCACTGCGGGAACCTATTAACAATGCATCCCGGGCCCCACTCCGACCTCCTGGATCAGAACCTGCATCTTAACAGGATCCCCAGGAGGTTTGTGTGCACATTAAAGCTGAGAAGCACTGATCTAGAAAAACCCACGGCATGCTACTCCGAAGTTCTCGTCAGTTCCCTTCGCCACACCCAAAAACCTTTCGCACTGAATTCTTCCCCTTGACTCAAGACTGCAGGTTATTTAAATATGGCTCTCACAGCACAATGCCCACTAATGCCTGAGAGAGAAGAGAAACCAATGTGGCTGCGTGGGACATTTCCCCAGGAGTGTGATCTCTGGAAACAGGGTTGGGGAGAGAAGAGAGGGAGACGCAGTCACCCAGGAATAAGTAAAGAATGTAAGAAAGAGTGGCATAAACCGTGATAATGATTTCAGAAAGTGATGGCCAGAACAAGCTGAACTTTGTAAAATACACTCAAGGCAAGCAAAGAAGTTCGTAAGCTCACAGGGAGCAAAAACCAAGGGAGCAACAAAGTCACTAATCATACGAGATGCCAATTAAAACGACAATGAGGTACCATCTCACACCTGTCAGAATGGCTGTCATCAACAAATCAACAAACGACAAGTGCTGGGAGGATGTGGAGAAAAGGGAACACTCGTGCACTGCTGGTGGGAATGCAGACCAGTGCAGCCACTGTGGAGAACAGTATGGAGTTTCCTCAAAAAATTAAAAATGAAACTCCCATTTGACTCAGTGATCCCACTTCTAGGAATATATCCCAAGAAAACAGAAACACCAATCAGAAAGGATATATGCACCCCTATGTTCGTCATAGTGCAATGTACAATAGCTCAGATTTGGCAACAGCCCAAGTGCCCATCCGCAGATGAGTGGATGAAAAAAGCTGTGGCACACCTACACAATGGAATACTACGCGGCAGTACAAAAGGAGGAACTCCCACCATTGGCAACAGCATGGAGCAATCTGGAGAGTATCGTGCTAAGTGAAATAAGTGTTTGAAAGAATCCAAAAGCAACAGGGAAAAGACAAGTATCACATGATCTCACTCATATGTGGAATCTAATGAACAAAATAAATTGATGAATAAAATAGATCCAGAGACACAGAAGCATGTAACAGACTAACAGACTGACAAATTTCAGAGGGAAGGCGAGGGTGTGTGGGGGGGAGGGAGAGGGAGGGAGTGGACGGGGAGAGATTAACCATGGAACTTATACACATACTAGAGGCCTGGTGCACAAATTCGTGCACGGGTGGGGTCCCTTGGGGTGGCCTGCGGGGATCAGGCCCCAGCTTGCACCCCCAGCCTTGCAGCCCCACCTGGCACCCTGCCATGGCCTGGCGCTGCCCCCTCACCTGCTCCACTATCCCATCTGTGGGGCAATCGATCGGGGCCAGGCCCCCCACCCGGCTCCCTCAGCACCTGGGAGACAGGTGGCTGCCCCACCCCCCAACGCCACCGCTCGCCATCTGTGGGGACATTGGGCCCCCACTCACACCTGCCTTGGCCTGGCACTGCCTGCTCACCTGCTCCACCATCCCGCCGTGGTCCTGCTCTTATCAGGGGCCATTGGGGCGGGCAGCACTTACACTACCGACTGCTGCAAGCACCGCGTCACCAACTCCCACCATGTTCCATGCCACCCCCTGGTGGTCAGCACACGTCATAGCGAGCGAACTCCCGGTCGAATGACCACCAGAGGGGACAATTTGCATATTAGGCTTTTATTATATAGGAAGATATGCATAGCCCATGGACACAGACAATAGTGTGGTGAAGGCTGGGGAGGGGCCAGTGCATGGTGGAGGAGGTCAATGGAAAAATACACACACACACACACACACACAAAAGGGACACCTGTAATACTTTCAACAATAAAGATTTTTAAGAAAACACCAACAAACCAAGGGAGCAAAAACCGAAGGAGCTAGGGGCAGACACCTGTACAGAAAAAAGCGCTGTGAAGGACACTGCTGGGCCACCAGACAAAATCGGATACGAACAGCCACTTAATAAGGGTATTGTAGCAATTTTACATTGGCTGCAGTTGACAACTGTTTTATGTTCTTAATGGTTCAGAACTTACACATATAGACACACAGAGAGAGAACGTGCGAGTGATACAGCAGAGGAGGTAAACGTCAGCCCTGGGAGGCTCTGGAGAAAGGGAAACTCCAGTACCCGCTGCGTTCCTTTTGTTTCATATCTGTAACTTCTGTAAATTTGAAATTATTTCCAAACAGAAAGTTTTTTTAAATGACAGGAAGGAAAACTAGTCGATTCCCATCTGACTTTACCTTTTTGGAGGCAACTGATCTAACCAGAGCGTGAGTGAGAGGGACTAGAATCCCCTCTACCTAGAAGAAGAAATACTCTCCTTTTAAAAAACCTCTTAAATGCGTTTGCACAGAAACCTGCAGGCACAGGGGATGAAGTTCTGCCTTCTCGACCAAGCACACCGACAGCAGCCCCAACCCACCACCGGGCAAATGCAGGGAAGGGTGTGTGCTAGGTGTCCCGAGAGGGACTGTCCAGTGCCTTAACGGGGACACACCCTTTCAATCCGGGTGACCCAATTTACGGAAACAATGCTGACTCAGATGCAACTCAGAGTCAGGGGGAAACCTCAGTTTATCCCTACCCAGCCCATCACCCAAACAGACAGAATTACTTGCCACCTCAAATTTGTGACAGTACTTACTTCAAAGAGGACTAGATACTATTTATAGATCCGGGCTGCAGAGTCACCTCCCAGGCCTAATCCTTCCCAGAGTCTGCTGGGATCCCCACCGTCTACGGCCAAGTGCAGCAGGGAGAGCCCCACTGAACACTCTACCCACACAGGGAAACGGGAAAGGGCTTGGGCTGATGGCCCAGAAAGGGGCAATGCCACTTGGCAAACATGTAAGATTGGGGTGCCCAGAATTAGCACCCCTGGTTCCTGTCAGCACTCGGTGGATCAGTTTCCTGCAAATGTGAAACTGGACGGGCCAAGGACACAGTAGCAGTGTGACCGGGAGACACAGGGAAGACAAGAAAACCTATTATCAAGGTGCCCGGAGTTTCTTAGGGAGTTTGGCGTTTCCTTCAACCCACAAAAGAAGCCAAGTTTCGGGAAACCATCACCCATGGTCAAATGCCCCCGAGACCTCACTGTCCCCCTACAGGCCACCACCACACAGGGCCTGGCCAGGTGGGTCTCTGAGGATCTACAGGTCAAAGGAAGGGGAAGCAGCAGAGACTGTGGGTCCCAGGAGGAGCCTTATTTCAAGAGAGGGAATCGCCTTATCCCAGCTCAGCCATGGAACCCTGCCTCCCTGTGAGTGAGCGGCACCGACTTCCAGCCATTGGGAGTCAAGGGTAGAAGAACGCAGCTGGGAACTGCGTGAAGAAGGGACCATCCGACGACGGGGACTCTCATTAAGCCACGTCTACATTGCAGGCCAGTGACCACCTCGAACTCCACTCTCCAGCACAGGGCACAGAGCTGCGTCACGGCCAGATGCCAAATGTGAACCTAGATGGCTTAAGGGGGTGGGGGCTGTGGGAGAGAAGTCCCTCCGTCCCCCTCTGCGCGGCTCCTGTCCCTGGTGGCCAAGGGCACAGCGGATCCACATCTCCCGAAAGTGACTCAGGGGAACAGCGTGCTCTTCCTGGGGCAGGCACCCATCCCCACGCACATGCTGGCAGGAAGCTGCGCCAGCCACAGACGGGGAGTCACGGGAGGCGAGGGCCTGGCAGAAGGTCCCAGCTCATTAATGCTACCTCAGAGGGTACAGGAGACCACATCAGCAGTAATATTTTTAGACTGATTGTTAACTTTCTCCACTTTCACCCTTCTATGCCAGCTCCTGTGGGTTTCACCGCTGAGTCACTGCTGGAATTTTCTGAAGCCTTGCCCAAGAGGACAAAGGCACCCGAGCCGGGTGGCAGCGAGAGCCTCGCACTGGACGGAGGCCTGCGTGGAAGACACTGTCTGAGCGAGAGCTCAGTTTGGGAGACGAGGCCCAGACACACAGTCAGGTGCCATTACATAACGGGAAGTCACGGGAGAGACGCGGGCGGGAGCTAGTATCCTGCCCTGAGATAGAAGGCTGCATACCTGGAACCCTCCCTCCTTCTCCCAACCTTTGGTTCTAGGCTGTTTGTCCAACATCACCCTGAAGGCACAGGTAGGAAGGGGAGGGCAGCACTCAGTCCAGACCCCAGTCTTCAACTCTTCACCCACCCAACTCTGGGCAAGCTCCGAGTCTACCTCCCGTCACTGGCTCTGGGTCCCAGGTCCAGATGCCGACATTGCCTTCCCCGACCTCGATCCCTGGAGTAGTCTCATTGACTGTCCTTGCAGCCGCCCACCTCACCTAGGAGGGACCCACTGTCACACGGCTTCCCAGAAACCCTTCCCCTCCCCACAGACCACCTGTCCATCCAGCTGATCAACACACACATAGGAGGCAGAAGATGGGAGAGACCTTGTAGTGCAAAAATGCAGTGTCAGGCCTGCTACTCATCACTCAGTAAATACTTATCACAGAGCCATGACCAGGCACCGTGCTACATGCTGGGAATACAGTGGTGGAGGGCTGAATGGCCCGGGCAGACTGCAGGAGACCTTGGACCCGGATGTCCATGCCACACACAGGAGGAACCCAGCCCCATTCTGGACGCTGCCTGAGAGGCTGTTTGGAAGTACAGCAGCAGCAGAAGCGAAACGCAGAGGCCGCCCCTCCCAGCCCAGGCCATCAGCCTTGCACACCCGTGGGGAGCAGCACAGCAGAGCACCCTGGTCAGCAGCTGGGCAGAGACCAGAGCGTGCACAGGCCCGCCCCCCAGGGACCTCCACAGGGAGGGGAAGAACCAGGACAGGCCCCTGGCACTGCTACCTGGGCACCTGGTCTGCCAGGCTGCTGCACAGGCATCACTACGAGCCCTTGTTTCCCAGGTAGATGCTCAGTCACCCCACTGTCTGTCGAGTTGTGCCACATGTGGGAGTCACCTGGGGAAGGCAGGAAGAGAGCCATCGGGTAGCACAGTGGATGAGCTGAGCCCTGCCTGTCGCCTGCCCTGGCCTCCAGGGACTTCAGCAAGGCCACACCTTGCCTCTGGCTCAGGAGCCCCCGCACTGTCCACGGAGATACCCTAACCTGAGTGCTCTTGTCCAGCATGCGAGGGTTCTGCACGTGGGAACGCAGGTGCAGCCGAGCAGAAGAGGTTTGTAACCACAGCCTGGGCTGAATTCTGGCAGCTGTCGCCTTTAGCCCTTGGCAACGTCTGTGGGCCTACGTCCTCGTCTTTCCGACAGGAACGGTATCAGTACCCATATCCCAGGGCCCTGAGGACTAAAGTCAGGTGATGCACTCAGTGCAGGAAGCAGTCGATAATGCTGGCTGGTCATTAGCCACTGTACCCGCATCCCGGGACACCGAGTGTGGCTTTCACAGGGCAGCACCGTCTAGAAGGAAGGGACCCCTCCAAAGCACCCCGTGCCAAACAACAGTGGCCTTGAAGGCACGAATCTCAAAAGCAGACTCCACCCCAGGGTCTTCCTGCGGGCCTGCGAGGCCAGTGACACCCACGCGGCAGAAGGCCCCACCCTAGAGAAAGGCCCAGGTCCTGTCTCAGGCTAAGACCCACTGAAAGGTGTCCCAGTGCAAAACCCCCACCGCAGCAACCACCAAGCTGCAGGTGGCACACTGTCTCATCTGTCTTCCTTTAACTGTCACGGGGATTTTTATGGACAACCATTTTATTCACTGAGGTTACCTCCAGTGCCTAACACAGTGCCTGGCACACAGCAAGTGCTCCATGTTGGTTAAATGAACTTAGCCAAGATTTCCCAGTCGAGAGTCCTGCTACCTCCAACCCTGCTGCCCTCACATGTGAAGCTACAGCTGCCTGGGGCCACATGCCACCCCGTAGAGCCCGAGGAGGAAGTCTACGCAGAGAGAGCAGGGTACCAGAGAGAGCAGTGGTCTGCGAGGACGACTCCAGACTGTCCAGAGCCCCCCGAAAGAGAGGAGCTGCTGGTCTTCAGGCGGAGGCGTGTGCGCACTGGAGTGGGCTGCGTGTTCCTGCACTGCTGGCAAGGGCACCGCTGCAGCTGGCGGTGGGAGGGCCGCATCCCACGGCAGGAGGCAGCACCCTCCTGTGGGCTTCCCAGGAGGCCGGGAACACAGGAAGAGACGACATGGCCATCCCCACAGCTTCACAACGCAAGGACAACACGGGGACCAGGGACGGGTGTGTCTCCACCGTCAGGGAGAAAGGCATGGGCATGCAAACCCTGCCCATAGCCAGACCGCAGCCCTGAACCCCTCTCCCCCGTCCCTGTGAATGCAAGGGCCACACTGCAGTCCCTCCCTGATCCACAAAATCATGTATGTTTATCACTGAAGTGTGTGTGGTGGAAGAAGTAAACCCATCCCCACTTCCGAGGCAGCGGCAGCAAAGGCTGCTGGGGGTGGGAAAGCTGGGAGTGAAGGCTGGACCCAGCTATTCTTTATTAAAGAATAGTTGACACACACTATTATGTCAGCTTCAGGTGTACAACGTAGTGATTCGACATTCACATACCTTAAGACATATGCCTTCTATACCTTGGTAAGTCTAGTAGCCATCTGTCTCCATGCAGTTATTACAATAATATTGACTATCTTCCCCGAGCTGCACATTACATCCCTGTGACTTATTCATTTTATAACTGGAGGTTTGTACCTCTTATTCCCCTTCACCTTTTTCACCCATGTCCCAGCCCCCACCCCTGCAACCTTCAGTGTGTTCTCTGTATCTCCGAGTCGGTTTCTGTTTTGTGTTTTAGAATCCACATACATATAAGAGGGATCATACAGTATATTTGTCTTTCTCTGTCTGACTTATTTCACTGAGCATAATTCTCTCTGAGTCCATCCATGTGGTTGCAAATGGCAGGATTTCACTCTTTTTTTATATTGCTGAGTAATAACCCAAGCTATTTTTTACAGCCCAATTTCACAGTCACTTTCAGGCCGAGCTCTCCCAGGCCCACGATGGCCCTCCTGCACGTCTATGTGCTGTGATTACATTTCAGGAGGACCCTTGTAGTGGAGACAAACCGGAGCTAAGGAAGGGCCACACCCCAACCTGACTCAGTGAAAGACAGAGACCTGGTCAGACGCCGACCACCACAGACAGGTGGCCACTTCCTGGGAGCTCTTCTATCTTTTGCTCAGATACCGGGGGGCAGAGCACAAGGTCAGCTTGTGGGCCACCCAGGTTGGCTTCAGAGTACCACACAAAAGCAGCTACCCTGGCCTCCAAGCCAAGATCTACAAGCACAGAACCAGTGACACCACACTTCCTTGCCCAGGGTAAGAGGGCCTTCACCAGCCTTTCGGGAAAGCCCGAGCCAGCTGAAGGCCAGTACTTCAAGAAATTCTACCTTGACCCAGAGGTAGCCACTTGAGGCAAAGCTCTTCCCCACCCACACCAAATTAAAAACAAAAAAACAAAAAACCCAACCCCCAACCCAATGGGCTTTTACTGAAGTAAGTGAGCATTATAATGTCAGCAGATGCAACAGTACCAAGCCCTGCAAAGTATACTAAGAAAAGAGCTGCACCAAATAGGGCGGAGGCCGGAGAATCAACAAGACAGTACCTGGCTGCCATGGCGGCCAGTGTCGGGGCGGGGAGGTGGGAGGCTGGCAGCCCAGTGACTCCCTGGGCACCAACAACAAATGGCTGCCCCCCCCACCCTTGTAAAGTAGCTGCTGCCAGTATTCTTGTTATTGAGGCATAATTCACATAAAGCCAAATACGTAGATTTTAAGTATACCTACAGCATTTCTTAAGTTCACATTTCTTCCTGAATACTCCAAGACTTGCATCTGGCCAGCCCTCCCCCTTGTACCACCAGAGGGAAATAAATGGGCAACGGGAAGGTCTGAGCAGAAGCTGTTCCAAGGGTGGCCAAGAAGCCCCTTCTTTCTGTCCCCAGTGACTCCCTACAAGTGACAGGGGGTCCCAAAGGGGCGTGGCCCTTCCTTCATCCACTTGGTTCCCCTTCACACAAAGAGCCTCCACAGCTGAGTTACTCCACCCTGCTTACCCTGCCTACCCCCTTCCGGGATCAGTGCTCTTAACCTATGCAAAGCCAACTCCAATAACCGGGGATCACCCAGCTTCGCTTGCCAGCTTGCCGTCTCAGGGGACCACCCACCCTGCAGAGAGCTCCCTGGCCCTCAAAGGCACCGAGAAACAGAACCCAGACCTCCAGTAATCAGCCCTGAAGTCCCCTCCCCCGCCCAAAAATGTTTTGCTTCATCATCTCTACGACAGGCCTGGGCACCAGGGGGTTTGTCTGGGTCTTCTCTGCATGAGGCTGACGCCTTGGGGACCTTTCTCAGGGCCACCCAGGTGCAGACTAACAACTCCAGGGAGTCTGTCAGGGTAAGTGAGGAGCTGTGCCTGCCTTTACGAGCAACCATCTGTCCTGCACACTCACAGCCAGCATTTCCATCTCTTGCAAAACAGCTCCATGTTGTGCGTGTGTGGTGGGGGATGCAGAGGGGAACGAACAACTGTTGCTGCGGGCATCTCCGCTCGCCACCCGTGCACCCCCTCCCCCGGCCGACTCATTCCTGGCACTCACCGGAGTGTGTGCTGCTCTGGGCTGAGGAATCTGCGTCCTGGGTGCTCCAGGGTCGGTCCCAGCCTGTGAGACTGAGGGACTGCAGGCCAAGGCACAAGTCATTTGCATCTGGGAGGCCCCGGGGAGAATCTTGCGCAGAGGTGGGGAAAAGCATCCTGCTTGTGACTGCGTCTTCAGAGTCCGGGAAGTCTGCTTCGGACAGGAGGACAGCAAAACCCCAGAGTTAAGGGCTGTTTGCCCCAGGATTATCGGCAATAAATATCAATAATAATAGTTTCCCCAAGCTTAAGGACCAGACATCCACGCAGGCTGGATGCTGCAGCTGCTGCCTCTGCACTTTTGGGGGCGTTAGAGCAAGAGCAGTGGCCATACAGCCCCCTCCCCACACACACACCCCTATCCCGTCTGCATTACAGGCTGGGCCAGCATGTGACCAGGCTGCTGATGCTTCCCGCTGCCAGTGACATCAGCCGGCTGAGCGTGCAATAGAGAACGGCACCATCCCTCACAGAACGGGGAGGAGCAGGAGGGGACGGCAGGGAGGAGACTTGCCTCCCAGGGAAAAGACAGCACAACAGCTACTTGGAACCGCCGGGTGTGGTGCGGTGCCGGTAAGTCAGGGTCTCCAGCAATGGTGGCCAGTGGCCCTCGGGCAAGACTGAGGTCCTCACTGCCGAAGCTGCCTGCGACTGCTGGCTTGTGTAGCGCTGCCCTCCTGCCCCTCCCGTTTCTTCCCTCTGCTCTCCACCCCCAAACCCAAAAACACTCTAGTCCTGGACTCCCTCCAGCTGCTTGCTCAAGCCCTGGTTTTGCAGCCGAATGCAAAGCTCCGAGATCCTGCTGGCAAAAATCTATGTGCTGCAAGTGGCCCCGGACAGCACCCTGACACAGCAGGGCTGCCACTGAGGAAGGGGAACCTTCAGAGAAACACTGCACACGTGCACCCAGCACCACCACCTGGTGCTCCCGGCGTGTCTACAGCAGCCGATCACAGAGAAGGGGGTCAGTGTGGGCAGCGGGAGGGGGAGTCACTGGGCTGCTGGAGGTATGGCCCACAGCCCACATGCCACGGCCAGTAAGATCTGCCCTGACTGGAATAATCCGGTCCCGGGTCCCCTCCCCCCAAAAGGGTGGGCACTGTCATGAGCACGTATTATCAGGTCCAGTGCCTCCCTCACTCCCCTAACCGTAGGCCTAGGCAGACCGAACACTCCCCAGTGTCTGACACGCCAGAACACGAGAAAAAACAGGCTCAGAAGTGGTCTAACACCCACAATGCCCGGTTCAGCACCTCGCATCACCCGCTCTGCCCTTCCAGGAGCCTCAGAGCCGTCTGCCAGCTGTGAGCATCACTGAGGCCGCCAGCTGCCTGCGTCCCCTCTCATCAGGGTGCCGCTAGGACCAAGGCCCTACTCCCGTGACCACTAAGCTCCAGCAACAAAGGCCGGCTCTGCCCAGAGCTTCTGGAACCTCCGCCACCTCGTCCTCGCCAACGTCCTCTCTGCATCAGTCTTTTTCCAACGTGACCCTCAGAAAGGAGGGAGACAGGCAGGCTGCACACCCCCAGCCCAGGCTGGGAGCACCCACCCTGCTGTGCCCCCACGTGGCAGAAGTAACCAGACGTGGGAAGCAGGCCAACCTGGGACCGCTCACCTGCCTGCCTGTGACAGGGTCTGAGGTGGGCAGAGAGGCACAATGCTGTCAGCCACAGGAATGCTGGCCAGCGTGTGTCCACAGGCACCAGCCTCAGCCTGCAGGGGAATGGCCCATCTGTGTGAGGGACTCCTCCCTTGGAGGATTTCTTACAGCTCTGCTGCTGTGTCATCCATCCCTATTCCTGCCTGGCTCCTTGTCGATGCCTGTCAAGGCCTTGGTCCAGCACTGCACAGGCTGGTGCTGCCCCCACCCAACCTGCTCTGCTCTGCTCTCCATGGCCACTCTTCCCCCGAGCTAAGGATACACTTTTTAAAACCATCCATGTGTGTTAATTACAAGACATAATGCTTTCTTTAAAAACATCCACATTTAAGTACCCATTCCTCCCTAACCCAGCTATCTGTGTAGTCCCTCCCTTCCACCCCAATGTGAAGGCATCTATGTCCAGAAGCCACTGGTCCCCGCTCCCCCTAAAACCAGGGCATCTGTGCATATGGTGACCCGGACCCCAAGTAGGGAGTCTAATCACTGACTATTCTCTTGCTGCCCAAAGTCTAGGTGGTGGAGCAGCAGTTCCGGGGTCACCGGGAGCCTGTTGTAAATACAGAACCTCAGGCCCCACCTGAGACCGATGGAATTTATCCGCATTCCAACAGATTCCCATGTGGAATGTGTGCACACGAAGTCTGAGCATTACTGACCTACACAGCCCACACCAGCTTCCCACCCAACTGGAGGCCCCAGGCCGCAGGGCAGGCGTGCTGAAGGATGCTGGGAACAAATGGCTGCCTCACGCACCCAGGAGCTTGTGGGTCTAGGTTCACACCCCTCTGCCTTCACTGCGCACCCCACCGCAGACGCCAGCTTTATCGCGTCCTTCTCCCTCACGCCGTTTCTTCCACACAAAGGACGCCCCTTCACTACGTCCTAAAATCCAGAGGCCTGGGGAAAGGCACTCGCTTTCTCAGGCTGACAGACCTTGCTGTGCTCCCAGGTCTGCGCTGTGTGAGCTCAGTCAAGTCACTTAGCCTCTCTGAGCATCTTCTTATCTGCAAAGCAGCAACAGCAGCCACCTGTCAGGCATTTTGTGAAAACTGCACACAGCACTCGGTACAGAGGCTGGCACTAACATTTGTATCAGTATCTTACTTTCAGTAGGGTGACCATATAATTTACCACCCAAACCAAAACACTTTTGAGAGAAGAGGGGCAAACATTAATACTCATGGCAGGACAACAGATTACACCGACGGGCCTGGATGAAAAGCAGGCTTGATCGCTCTGCAGCCATTTGTGGCCCGAAATATTTTACTCAAAAACCTCCTTCTAATGCCTTTCTGATCCTGTCTTTCCAAACTTACCTGTTCTGCTCCACTGGGACCTAGTGTGAGGAGTAAACTGTCAGCACAGGCTAACAGGCAGTGTGGTCAAAGGTCTGAAAGCAAAAGGCTGATTTTACTGAGCAGAAGCCCGGCTTTGCCTCTTAAACTCATATCTGATGCTGGGCAGGAACGCGGCCCTTTTTCCTGGAGAATATTCTTTATCATCTTCTGCCGTGTACCAACTAGACACGCAAAGCTATCTTCAATGACCAGCACAAGACGGAATGGTGATTCTCAGTCTAAGGCAGCGGTTCTCAACCGGTCGTGACCCCTTTGGGGGTCGAACGACCCTTTCACAGGGGTCGCCTAAGACCATCGGAAAACACATACATCATTACATATTGTTTACAGTAGCAAAATGACAGTTATGAAGTAGCAACGAAAACAATTTTGTGGTTGGGGATCACCACAACATGAGGAACTGTATTAAAGGGTCGCGGCATTAGGAAGGTTGAGAACCACTGGTCTAAGGCAATCTACCTGAACAATGTCTCAGGTCGAATGCTGTCTCCTGTAAGGCTCTTTTATCAATACCTGCATGGAGTCTGTGATTTAAGTTCCTTAATTTGGTGAGCTGCGGGCTCTGGCTCCAGGGCTCAGAGTGGCGTTGCCTCCACCCTGACCTTCATAAGACCCTGTCTGTCCTCTGATGACCCCTGCTGCTAGCAAACTCAGCACACATTTGCTCAGGGTCCCCTGCAACCATCATTCTTGAGCATCTGACAAATAGGGGAAGTTAGACAAAAGAACAGGGCCTTTAGGCCCCACCTGTGAAACCATGAGGGCAGACTCCATTGTAAAAGGCAGGTGGTAACTGCAAGAAGTCAGGAGGACCCGGGAGAACTGAGGAGATGTGTCATGAGCTGGTCGTAGGGAACAAGAGATCCAGTTTTGAGGAGGTAACAGAGGAGACGGTGAGCCAGATGTGTCTGGGCCAGCCAAGCCGGGAAGAGACTGATGCCCGGGCAGGCAGCGAGGAAGCTCTGTAAACTCTTGGACAGGAAATAATGTGGTAGAGGCCCTCTGTGAAGCAGAGATCAGGGCAGGGAGGCCAAGGATGAGAGGAAGAGGAGCAGGCACATCTGGGAGAGGTGGGGAGCTGCCCCTTATACCATGGTTATAACTCGGTGGAAGTTCTGTGTGTTGATAGACAATGTTGATAAAAGACAGAAAAATGCAGCTACTGTGTGAGAGTAGCAGGCTCTAATAGATTTATTTTCCTTTAGTTACTGCACAAACATCACCATACAAAATAAAATCTGTCCTCTGCTTTTTTACCTTTTTATATTTTAGTTTTGTTTTTTTTTTACCTTTTTATATTTTATTTTGTTTTGTTTTTTACCTTTTTATATTTTAAACACACGCACTGTTGTCGTTCGTACAGCAAACACACTTGAGCTCTTTTACAAAATCTTAACCTCACCCCAAATTCCAGTCCCTGGGAACAGCAGAGATAGGACGCATGGGTCATGCGTCCCCATGAGATTTGTTCAAATGACTGACTTTACAATCAGCTCCGACTATTAAAGTTTTAACAAGTCCATAAAGTAGCATTTCTAAGACTATTTCTAAAAAGACTGTTTAAAAGACTCTCCCTTCCCCACCCCCGCCAAAATAAAGAAAACCCAAACGATGATTTTGAAAATCCATTTGGCACCTCAAAGAGCAAACACACAGGAAGCCAGACACCAGTCCCGGCCTTCCAGCTGCTGAGTGCACTGTGGCCCTTAATGCCAGGGATGTTTCTCAAACTGTAATGGGCATTCGGATGACATGGGAATCTCTTTAAAACACTGATCCTCATTCAGTGGATCTAGGTCAGGCCCCAGATTTTGCATTTCTAACAAACGCCCGAGTGATGTCGACGCTATTGGTCTGCTGACCACACTTCGAGCAGCAGAAGTTTGAAATAGTTTTTCTATCCCAGGTTCTCTCTTCCAGGTGATTCATCCCATTCTCACCCAACCTCTTTCTTCACCGTGTTCATTCTCCTAAACAAGGCCCTTTCCAGGGTTCCCTGTGGCCCCTCCGATGAAAGCCCTGGCTCACCTGTCAACTGTCTCTTACACGACTCACCAAAAGGAAAGGCTCAGCTCTCCAGAGCTCACATCCTAGAACAGTGGTTCTCAACCTTCTGGCCCTTACACAGTTCCTCATGTTGTGACCCAACCATAAAATTATTTTCGTTGTTACTTCATAACTATAATGTTGCTACTGTTATGAATCGTAATGTAAATATCTGATATGCAGATGGTCTTAGGCGACCCCTGTGAAAGGGTCGTTTGACCGCCGAAGGGGTCGCGAACCACAGGTTGAGAACCGCTGTCCTAGAACAACCTCTTGTTTGTCTTTGTGCTCATACGTGCAATAGGGATTCAGAGGAGCAAAAAGGCTAGGATCCTCAAGGCTGCCTTACCATTTTAACTGTACCTTCAAAATCACATTACAGGTTAAGGTATAAGAGAAAACATTAAGTTACCTTTGTACTTGCCACCATAAAAACATGATCGTTGGGTTATTTTAGTCGTGACTAGTTTCAATAATCTCCAAATGAGTACTGTAAATTATTTCAAAGTGATTTCTATAATATTTCTTACAATAAATATTACAAATGTTCAGGTTTGACAATGTCATATTCCATGTGCATATATTGGAAGATTCAATACTGTTAAAAAGCAAATTCCCACCAAATTGATCTACACAGTCAATGCAACCCTAGGAAGATACCCATCTTCAAGCATGTCAGTGGGGAAAGACTTTAACAGATGGTATAGAACAGCCTATGGGAGAAAAATAAACCTTGACTCCCTACCTCACACCATATATAAACATTACTTTCACATGGATCAGAGAGACCTGTAAGTGAAAGTTAAAACTAAAGCTTCTCCACAAAAACAGAGTATCTTTGTGACTTGGGTGTGGGCGTGCAGATTTCCTGAAGAGGACTCAGCAAGCAGCAATCACTAAGGAAGAACTCCGATAAAATTAAAAACTTATCAAAATTATAAACTTCTGCTCATCAAGATGCCATTAAGATAATGAGGCAAGCTACCAAATGGGAGGAGGTACCTGTGATCATATCTGACAAATGGCTAATTTCCACAGTACATAGGAAGTCTTAGCAAAAGTAAGAGAAAAAAACAATTTTAAAAGGGCACAACTGCCTTGGCTGGTTTGGCTCGGTGGATAGAGCGTCAACCTGTGGACTGAAGGGTCCCAGGTTCAATTCTGGTCAAGGGCATGTACCTTGGTTGCAGGCTCAATCCCCAGTAGGGGGTGTGCAGGAGGCAGCCAATCAAAGATTCTCTCTCATCATTGATGTTTCTATCCCTCTCTCCCTGTCCTTTCCACTCTGAAACCAATAAAAATATATTTAAAAAAATAAAAAAATAAAAGGGCACAACATCTTGAAAAGGCATTTCACCAAGATGTATAAATAGCCAATAAGCCCTTGAAAAAGTGCTCAGCATCATTAGTCATCAAAGAAATGCAAATTAAGCCACAATGAGAACCGCCACACATTCATCAGATGACCAGTCCCCACCTCCCTTTAGAAACACGGCTGGGTGCTGTGAATGAGAACTTCACACCGACGTTAGGGAAAATGAAGTCACTTTTTTTTCCCCTGACAAACAGCAAGCCTGATGGAACTAATTGGTTGGACAATAAGAACTAACTTCATTTAATTAGATTGTATGGTTGACATTACCACAAGTTAAAAATCTATAGACCCAGGGTTTTGACACAACAAATGTAGAGCAAGTAATGGGATAAAGAGCACTTTTAAGATATTGTATTAGCAAAGGTGTGTGTTTAAGTTAACAGTACTTCAACTTTCTCAATTCTTCAGGTAAACTGAGCTCAACGAGGTCTCAAAGTGAAAGAGTAACAGACATAGTTAGAAGTCATCTGAAATTTTCACAAAGCATTCCTGGTATACTTCCAAAAAACTGAGAAATTCATGACAGCTGACTTAGGTAACAAATCTTTTCACAAATTGGATGTTTTCTAGTTCCTTCTTCTCAACAAATATGAGAAAGTGGAACTGTAAGCATGTAAATGACTGATTTTTTCTTTTGCACAAAACTCAGAGTTTAACCAATTGAGCGATACTGTTCTAGCAATGCCTGATGGTCCCGTGTGCTTATTTATGTGAACAAGTTTACTCAGAGCCCAGATCTATAAACAAATAATAGGAATATATCTGGTGCTTAAAAGTCTGAGTCATTCCAGCAATAAGTGAGTCATCTAATATTACATGAGTTTTTAAAATGCTTCATTTATCTCATTATGAAGATTTCCAATAAAGAATGATTAAAGAATAGAATTGTATCAAAATCTGTCACATTTAGATTGTTTTAATCAATTGTCCTAGCAATCACCAGCCACAACAATCCAGAACATGTACAGCTTCTAGTCACAGGAAATCATTTAAAATTTCAGATTTAGCCCTAGCTGGTTTGGCTCAGTGAATAGAGCGTTGGCCTGTGGACTGAAGGGTCCTGGGTTTGATTCCCAGTCAGGGCACATGCCTGGGTTGCAGGCTCGAACCCCAGTAGGGGGTGTGTAGGAGGCAGCCAATGAACGATTATCTCTCATCATTGATGTTTCTCTCTCTCCCCCTTTCTCTCTCTGAAATCAATAAAAAATATATTAAAAATTTTTTCAGATATATGTGCTATTTTTGTTGCAGAAAAGAACAACATGATCAACAGAGACTCCATAAAATATTACATTAGGATAAAATTCTGTGGGATAAGCAGCCTGGAAATATGAGTAAAACGAAGACAAGGAATAATGAGAAAATTCCCACTGTTAAAAAACTAGTTCACACATTTTAAAATAGATGATAGGTACCAATCTCTACAATTTCTGATTCCACTGGATACATTTTCACTTACGATGAAAATTCGATTATCAGGTTAAATGTGCCAGAGTACTTTATATATTTTTAAAGTATAATGGTAAAATATACATAACAAAATTTTACCATTTTTCAGTGTACAATTCAGAGCCATTAAGTACATGCACATTTTGTGCACCTGTCACCACTATCCAGTACCAGAACTTTTTCATCTCAGGTTGAAGCTCTGTGCCCATGAAACATGAACTTTCCACTAGCCTCCAATAATCACTTTCTGTCTCTATAAATTCAATTATTCCAGGTACCTCATAGAAGTGAAATCATACAATATTTGTCCTCTGTGACTGGTTTATTTCATTTAGTATCATTAATGTCTTCAAGGTTCATCCAAGTTGTGGTTCAAAATATCCTTGCCTTTTGAGGCTGAATAATATTCTACTATATGGATGGACCACATTTTGTTTATCCATCTGTCCACCTTTTGGCTATTATGAATAGCACGGTTATGAACATCAGTGTACAAATGTGTCTTCACATCCTTGCACTCAATTCTTTTCATATAAACCTAGAAGTGGAATTGCTGGATCATAATACTAATTCTATGTTTAATCTTTTTTTTTAGGAACACCATGCTGTTTACCACGTGGCTGCACCACTTACATTACACAAAGCCCAAGTATTCCAATTTCTCCACACCCTCGCTAACATTTACTATATTGGTGGGTTTTTTTGGGTCAATGACCATCCCAAAGGGTATGAATTGGTATCTCACTGTGGGGTACATCGTTTTTATAAAAACAAGATGCATACAAACGTTTGAAGATGCTGCTGCCTACTTCATGAATCCCCAAGATCATGCTTTTAAAAATCTCCTCCACACCAGGTTTTTGGTGAAATGTTTCTTCCTATGCCATCCAAGTGGACTTAAAGGCAAATGCCATTTTCTTGCAGGGCTCTGCCCATGATCACTGCAAAGGTCCGTAGATCTGACCCAACCCGGGCCCATAATAACCCATGGCTATGACTACAGAGACCCGTCCAGCTATGTGCACAATGCAAGCCAAGCTAATTGGGAGCCGTTCCTTGAGATTTTCCCAATTTTATCTAGTGGAGAAAGATCCATTTCCTGGCTTCATGGCACCAGAGGATGTGAGCATAGCCCCTTTCTCAGATAATAGGAAACTGTGTAAAAGACAAACAGGAAACTCACTCTGAGAGAGAGGCAGCAAAGAGGCAGAGTCTTGACAAAATTGGAGGCTACCGGATTCGGCTCGTGGATTTAATTTTTCAGAGATTTCTTTCCTACCCTGTGACCTATATACCAAAAGCCTTCCGACACATCCCACATTTTGCTAAAGTTAGCTCTAATTAGGTGTTTGTTCATTTGCAAGTAAGAGTGTTGTGTGTAATTCAGGTCCTTGGTCTCCTGCCTCTCTTCTGCTCTGCGGCACTTGCTCAGCCCAGGTCTACACTCTCACCATCCCAATTCAGACTTAAAAAAATAATCTAATCTAATAAAAGACAAACATGCAAATTGACCATACCTTCGCTATGCCTTAAGCCACGCCCACCAGCCAATCAGAGCGACTATATGCAAATTAACCCAACCAAGATGGTGGCTGGCAGCCACGGAGATGGAGCAAGCAGGAGGCTTGGTTGCTCCAGTGATGAAGGAAGCCAAGCTTCCCGCCCGTTGCAGCTGGCTCTGAGCTCCACTGAAGGCAACAAAGTTTCAATTATAGAAGGTAAATAAATCCCAGAATAAAAAAGAAAAAGAAAAAAAGGAGAGGCTGGGAGCTTCCGTTGCCAGGGGGCTTGGCTAGCCTGAAAACGGCCCTCAGCCCCTCA
>NW_005370085.1:542302-560531 GCF_000412655.1 Myotis brandtii | reverse complement strand
GGGGAGCTCTGCTCAGCCACAAGCCAGGCTGACGGCTGCCAGTACAGCAGTGGTGGTGGGAGCCTCTCCCGCCTCCTCAGCAGCGCTAAGGATGTCCGACTGCAGCTTAGGCCTGATCCCCGCTGGCAAGTGGACATCCCCTGAGGGCTCCCGGGCTGCCAGAGGGATGTCTGATTGCCGGCTTAGGCCCAATCCCCCCGGGGAGCAGGCCTAAGCCAGCAGGTGGTCATCCCAGAGGGGTCCCAGACTGTGAGAGGGCACAGGCTGGCTGAGGAACGCCCCCCTCCCCAGTGCACAATTTTTTGTGTACCGGGCCTCTAGTAATTTTATAAAATTATTAATGGATCCTTTCTCTTTTCTCCACTTAGGCCCCCATGGAGTGTTGTACTAAATCCATCCCATCCTACCAGCAGTTCATTTTTTAATACCAGCTCCTACTACCCCCCGCACCCCCCGCTTATTTAGCGGAATGTCCACTTCACATCCAGTGTTTCCAAGATTCCACTGCCATGTGCATATACCATGTATAGAGAGCAAACGGACCCAAGTCCAGCTCCACTTAACCTACAGCTTCCAGTATGGGAGTTTCTGAAGCAGAATGTCTTGAAGACTCCAGTCCTGGAATACAGCATGCTGTCCAAGTGGTGTCCCCAAATCCTTTCCTATATAATAAAAGCCTAATATGCTAAGTGTCCCGTAAGCCATTCAACCAATCAAAGAGTAATATGCTAATGATATGCTAAGGCCGTTCAACTGCTCGCTATGACATGCACTGACCACCAGGGGGGTAGGCAGTCGACCGGTAGGTTAGCTTGCTGCTGGGTTCTGGCCAATCAGGCTGAACGAGAGGGCCAGACACGCCCTGGAGCCCTCCTGCAGTCCCCTCCCCAGCTGGCCAACCTCTCGTGTCCCTCTCCAGCCCCGATTGTGCACCAGTGGGGTTCCTCGGCCTGGCCTGTGCCCTTTCACAATCCGGGACCCCTCAGGGGATGTCGGAAAGCTGGTTTCAGCCTGATCCCACAGGCCAGGCCGAGGGACCCCACTGGTGCACGAATTCATGCACTGGGCCTCTAGTTTTAAAATAAAATTGGTATAGTCCAAACACAATGAAATGTTGCTTTACCTGATACTACAGTGTTCAAATGTCAGGTGCAGACATGACAGCAAATTCAAGACTCCTGACAGTGCCAAATCACAGTAGAGCCACAGAATATAAAACTTAGGGATTTTAAAAAGCAATGTTTGTTTGTTTTTTCAAGTACTACAGAAAGGGAAGGTAATCTCACAAGTGCACGAAAAGCATTAAAGATAAATCAACAAACAGTAAGTGCTGGTGAGGATGTGGGAAAAGGGAACCCTAGTACACTGCAGATGGGAATGCGGATGGGTGCAGCCACTGTGGAAAACAGCACAGAGTTTCTTCAAAAAATAAAAAATCAACTGTGATCCCACTTCTGGCAATATACACTAAGAATCCTGAAACACCAGTAAGAAAGAATATATGCACCCCTACATTCACAGCAGCATTGTTTACAATAGCTAAGATCTGGAAACATCCAAGTGCCCATCAGTAGATGAGTGGGTAAAAAAGCTGTGGTCCATTTACACAATGGAATACTATGCAGCTGTGAAAAAGAAGGGATCTCTTTGACACCGCATGGATGGACCTGGAGAGTATTATGCTAAGCGATAAGCCAGTTATAGAAAGACAAGTATCACATGATCTCACTTATATGTGGAATCTAATGAACAAAATAAACTGACAAACAAAATAGGTCCAGAGACATAAAAGCATGGATGCATGGAACAGACTAACAGATCTGAGAGGAAGGGGATGGAGAAGATGGGAAGAGAATAACCAAAGAACATATACGCACATATGCATAACCCATGCATACAGACAATGGTGTGGAGAAGGGCTGGGGTGGGGTGAGGGCTTGGTGGAGGGAGGCAAAGGGGGTAAATGAGGGCATCAGTAATACTGTCAACAATAAAAAAAGATACTTAAATTTTTTTAATTGATTTTAGAGAGAGAGAGAGAGAGAGAGAGAGAGAGAGAGGGAAACATCCATTTGTTTTTCCACTCATTTATGCATTCATTGGTTAACTCTTCTATGTGCCCTGACTGGGGATCAAACCTGCAACTTTGGTGTAGTGAGACGACGCTCTAACCAACTGAGCTACCCGGCGAGGGCAAAATACAGTTATTTGATGAAACAGTTTTACTTTTAGGGGTTTGTACTATGTCCAAATAATCACATATGCAGACAAGAGTTTTAACCTCAGGTACTTCTACCGTTTAACAGACACCTATTTAAGCAACCTATCTCCAACAGTGGGGACTTATTAACTTTTTGTACCATGAACTATTTGGCAGTCTGCTATAGCCCATGGATACCCTTTAAGAATAATGTTGCTAAATATGTGCAAGTGATAATTTTGAAATAATGAGCATAAACGACATTTCAATATATATGTGCAATGACTATTGAAAGAATCAGATTCAAAATGTTCGATCATCGTACTGATGGTGATGATTATTGCCAAAGTATTAGGTCAGGCTAATATCATTGTGACTTATTGCCTACATTTATAATAGAAAAAAATGCTACATTTCAGTTCAGCATTGGTGAAAAAAAAAAATCTAAGTTCCTACTTGCCCAAGTTACCTGACTTCCTGAATTCTACCCAGGGACCCAGGTTAAAAATGCTATAATGCATCTATCTATCTATATATATAAAAGCCTAACATGCAAAGTGTCCCCTTAAGAGTTCGATCAACTGTGAGTTTGATCTCTCGCTAGGACATGCACTGACCACCAGGGGGCGGCGTGGAATAAGGAAGGCCCCAGCCTTCATAATACACAGGTAGGCAGCCATTAAGGACCCTACCCGTGCACAAATTTCGTGCACTGGGCCTCTAGTCTATACAGTAAAATGCTATGTAGCTTTGAAAAATACAGAAAATGAATGACAGAAAGAGAAAAGATAAAGGGACAAATTATTACACAGTATGTTCAGAAAGCTTTCACTTTAATACATACATATATATAAGAAAAATACTGAAGAGAGATACTAAAACGACAAGAGTAGTGGGGTTATGTATAATTTTTTCCTTCTAACTTATTTTCTTCAGAAATTTTTTACAAGGAACATATTATTGTAACAAGAAAAAATATATAAGATTTAACATCCCCTAAATGAATTTGAAAATATTTTCCTAATTTTTACAAAGGAAGATTTTATACTGAAAGATTTTAACTTTGACATTAGTTCACTAACGATATAAAATTAGGTTGTACTTCTATTTTAATACAGTAAACCACAGAATAGAAGGGAACTTGGAATCCACTTAGTTCAAGCCCCTCATTTCAGAGCAGAAACACCCTTCTTAGTATTGATTCCAGAAGCCTTAGGCCTTGCTGGACCTCTGCACAGCGCCCTCTCCCACAGCAAGTGTGCTCAGCTCTTCTTCAGTCAAAAAGACGTAAAACACCTACATCCAGAAACTGAATGCACACACTCAAGTGGGAGTAATCCTACCTGTGGTTGAGGCATCAAGCCTTAAGCTCTCAGTGGCAAAGCCCTGACACTCCAGCAGGTGGGGATGGTACCACGCAGTCCAGGGCTTTTAGAAATCGCATATCACATTTCCTACACCTCACAGAGTGAGAAAGGGCAGCGCTGCAGAGGGACTGGAGAACAGTCTTCATGGGCTGCTCCCCTCCCACTCTCCACTGCAGCTCTTCCAGTCCAAGTGCTGCTCTGCCTCCTCTCTACAGGTGATCTCTCTGCAGGTGGCTAGACAGTAAAGAGCATCAGGTCTGCAGATCTGGCTAGAGTGAGGGACAGACACAGAGAGGGGGGCACGTTTCCGCTGGTGCCTGCTCTCCTCCACTCCACATCCAGTTCTCTGTCCTACAGCAGGCCCTGAAGACAAGAGCAAGCCCAGCTCCCCACCAGGTGCAGATCTCTGCCAGCTCCCTCTCCTTCATGCCCGACAGGCGGCTAGAGGTGCCTGGCTTCACTGTCCGCCAATGCTTCAGGAGGGCTGGTTGGTGACCCTTCTCTCATCTTTCAACTCCCACTCCTCCCTCATCTGTGCAAAGCCTAAGTCCTATAATAAGCCCCTTAGTCCATAATACTCATCGTGGTTCTAATTCCTGATCAAACCCTGACTGAGAGTCTCATAAAAGAACATTATATGGCATCCCCACAATATCCCACAGGAAACACAGTAGCGAAGAGTTTCTCTTAGAAAGCTGAGAACATGCCCAACCAGTGTGGCTCAGTGATGGAGCGTGGACCTATGAACCAGGAGGTCATCGTTTGATTTCCGGCCAGAGCATATGCCCAGGTTATGGGCTTGATCCCCAGTAGTGGGTGTGCAGGAGGCAGCCAATCAATGATTCTCTCATCATTGATGTTTCTATCTTTCTCTCCCTCTGAAATATATAAAGGAAGAAAGGGAGGGAGGGAGGAGGGAGGAGGGAGGGTGGGCTGAGGATATGAGGAAACCTGGACTGGCTGCCAGGCTGAAGAGCCCTAAGACCAACAAAAGGGGAGTGATGCCACTGACTAGCCTGCCAGACTGTACACAGCCTTCGTTCTTGGAAGCTCCCTCAGTCTGTACAAACACTGCTCTCAGAGGACAGTCCTCCACTGGGTGTGACAGAGGGGGAGGGGATCACTCCAAATGCTACCCCGTGCCCCCCCCCTCCCCCCGCCTTCTAGTACAGACTGGAATAAGGCCGAGGGAGTATCCGTGGGAGCGGGGACAGCTCTGGAGCCTCTTGGTAAGTGATCAGAAAAGTATATTGACCCCAACTGCTGGGGACTCTCAGTGGACCACAGGTCAGTGAACATCTCTTCATTTTCAGCTTTGGACCCTAATGGCCAATCCTGAAGTGACAGGAAAAATATCGACTCAACATCCAGTTACGCTGGAATAACTTTTTCTTCAAAGCCCATTTCAAAGGCTGCTTCATCCTAAAGTGTTTCCTGGTTCCCTCGCAGGCACCATCTCCCCTCCTCTGCCACCGGCACAGCACTTCCCAGGGATGCCTTGTCACCAACCCCACTCTGTGGTGCACGGTGAGAGCTCGGGTCACAGCTGGCACACCAACAGCCTTACCAGTCACCGACCACAAACATTTGTTCAAATGAAAAACAAATGGTACGTAACGCCTGCAACAGGAGGACACCTACACGAAACAAGTTGTGCAATTAAAGTGAAATGCGATCGATGCAAAGCCTGTGTACATTTAGCTCCATCACCCCAGCACATACACACACTGAAGGGAGTACTGTTTTGTACTCTGTCGTTTCATTTCAGATACTGCAATTACCTTTCTACATTAGTGCGCGGTCTTCTACAAGCATCCTGTTCAGACACTGCAGAACGTTCTCACGTATGCTTCTTAACCTTCAGCTGTTGCCATATTTTCCCTAGTTATAATGCTGTCATACTCAGAATTTCAAAAACTTAAGATTGTTTATTTTCTTAGGTAATATAATTACTTTAGAATGGTTTATTATTATTTTTTTTATAGAGGAAGGGAGAGGGAGACAGAGAAACATTGATGCAAGAGTGCAGCATCGATTTGCTGATTCCCGCACTCCCCCCACCTCCCGCCCACTGGGGATCAAACCATAACTTGGGCATGTGCCCCAGACTAGGAATAGAATGAACAACCTCCCAGGGCACAGGACGATGCCCAACCAACCAAGCCACACTGGCCAGAGCTCACGATTACTTTAGACCAGAAGCGACCAATTCAGATTATTTCTTAAAGTTCTTCATGGAAAATATACACCCAGGTTTCCTTCCTCGTTAGCCACAGGCTGGTTTTCCTGCGGATCTGGCCTGTCAGGAGCTCTGCTGGGCAAACTTGGGAAAGCCGCCCTCTGCTCTGGGCCAGGCAGACCCTGAGCTAACATCTCGAGTGGGGACAGGGAGAGAGCTGACCACACATGGGGGCAAAGTGTGTGTGAAGGGCTCAGAACACCAGCTACTTGACCACAGCTTTCCCTATAATTCCTTGAGGTCCCTTGAAACTGCAGTCCTGCTTCCTCATCTGAGCCCCAGGAGAACCTGTGAGGCAGGATGGGCAGGTACCCTTCTGTCTAACAGCTGGAAACACTGTCTACTTTATCTCACTGTCCAGGGTCGACCTCAGAACCCAGGTTTCTCTACTTTTTCAAGGTATTCTTCTCACTGTATCTCTTGGATGTGCCCTGAGAAGGATCTGAAGAGGCCACCAAGTACACATGTCTTGTAGTCTGACCAGCTGCTGACCTGGGCAGAGTGCAATGGCAACACCTTCACCAGGGCCTGGCACCTAACAATGAGGTCATACACTCTTCACAGCTCCCCTCTCACTAGCCATGGGCCCGTTCCCTTAGACCAGTGGTCGGCAAACTGCGGCTTGAGAGCCACATGCGGCTCTTTGGCCCCTTGAGTGTGGCTCTTCCACAAAATACCATCTTCTGCGCATGGGCCACGAAGTTTCAATTGCACTGTACGTGCGCGCCCGCACCCTTAGACCAGTGGTTCTCAACCTTCCTAATGCCGCGACCCTTTAATACAGTTCCTCTGTTGTGGTGACCCCCAATTTCATTGTTACAAATTGAACATAATTAAAGCATAGTGATTAATCACAAAAACAATACGTAATTATATGTTTTCTGATGGTCTTAGGCGACCCCTGTGAAAGGGTCGTTCGACCCCCAAAGGGGTCGCGACCCACAGGTTGAGAACCACTGCCTTAGACCAAGCATGTCAATCTCACGGCCCGCAAGTCACATACAGCCCACACGAATATTTTTGCAGCCCAGCCAATATAACGGTATGTAAGAAACATTTTAATAAAAATTTCATAACTTAATTTTTACAATATCCTGTTATACATAATCATTAATGACGAACTACAACGTTCGCTAACGACTGATTACTATCGTCGTGCTGCATTCATTTCCCTTATGCGCCTTACGCACAGGCACACCATTTCTCTCCACTGATACTAGCAGCGGATATTTTAGCAGCCGATGGCCACATCATTAGTCTTGGACTGACTTGTTTGGTGTGCGCAACAGGAAATATGTCACTTTCGGAGAACAAGAAAAATAAGGTTTATTTGCTTTATGCTTATTAATTTGTGCAGTTATTCAGTGTCTGGTAAGTTCATGTTCAAGAAAAAATATTAATTTTTAATAAAATGTTCTATTATTTTATGTTAACAATGACTCATTTATTTCAGCCCTTTGTATTCGGCATGTTTCTATCGAAATAAACCTACATTTCTATGAAAATTGAAGCTTTTTTTTGCGGCCCACATAAACTTAAACCTTGTTTATTTGGCCCATGTTAGCCTTTGAGTTTGACATTCTTGCCCTAGACAATTCAACAACCTAGCATTAGCTGAAAAATACTCTGCTATAAACTACAAGTTTCCAGCATATGTGAAGTAATCCAGTGAGAATTAAACCATTGTTGATTGTCACTCTTACTGGAATAGAATTCATACAATTTTCTCAAAGGAGAAAAACAGAACATGTATATAGAACCAAGCAGATTCTCTGAATTCTTAACTCAGCATAAGCTAAAGGGGAATGAGGTTTGCTGATGGCTTATTCCAATTAACAGAAAATATAACGTATCTACACTTTTTTGGAAGTTAGAAAAGACAGAAGCCTCGTTCCCAGTGACCTTCTCTCAACTGCCCTCCAGTATAATAGAAACAAATTCTACAATTACCACAAGTTGGTCTCCCTAACAAACGTCTCCCTCAAACATTTAGCTACTCTATGTTCACATACTCCTGCATCTTGGTGGGAATTATTTCCAAGGCCAACTTAAAAAATAAATAAAACACTTGTAACTAAACATCAGCAATCACTTGTCCTTGAGAAACCCTGTTGTTGCCACATTTTTTCCCAAGGTCCACTTAAAAAATTAAAAAATGTTCACATTCATATAAATCAAAAAACATTCCATCAATGTTCTTATAACATGCTGCACCTCCCACACAAAAAGATTATGAAGCACTATTGGCACCTCCAAGCCTCCTTGGGCAGTGTCACCCTCAGGAGATGCGGAACTGCTCTGTGGAGTAACCCTAAATACAGTATCATAAGAACTCATTCGTGTTGACTTGCACTCATGTTTAAAAGCAACTAAAATATGCAAGAGCTAGTGCTGTCCAATACAGTAGCCACTGGTCGCATGTGGCTACTGAGCACTCCAAATGCAGGTAGTTCAAACTAAGCTATGCTGTACATGCACAATATACACTGGATTTAGAAGTCTTAATATTAACAAAAGAAACAATATTTCATTAATGGCTTTATACTGATTATATGCTATCAAAATTTTTTGTATATGTTGGATCAGAAAAAATATTAATTTCACCCTTTGAACTTTTTAATTTGTAAAAATATTTTTTTATTGATTTTAAGAGAAAGGAGGGAAGAAGGGGAGATAGAAACATTAATGATGAGAGAGAATCATTGATTGGCTGCTTCCTGCATGCCGCTTCCTGGGGATTGAACCCCCAACCCAGACATGTGCCCTGACCTGGAATTGAGCCATGGCCTCCTGGTTCATGGGTCAACACTTAACCATTGAACCACACCAGCTGGACACCTTTTTAAAAATGGTGCTACCAGAAAATCTATAATCACTTGTGACGTGCACTGTAATTCTCTATGTAAATAGTCCTGTCACTTCTGACCTATCCTTTCTTACCCAATCTTCTTGACCATCATAAAATAGATTTCTATATTGTAATCAAAGGCAGTCTTTGCTCAGAGGGGGACCCACAAAGGAAACTACAGGAGGGGCAAGTGCTGGCGGAGATTCAAGGCCATTCTTCACAGGCTTCGCAAGAAGGCTGCCTAGAAACAACGCTGCACACAGGCCCAGAGCATCTGGTTTTCAAATCCAACTCACCTGGCAAATGATCATGAACTTCTCGATTGACGGGTGTAGTGCAGACTCTAGTGAAATCCAGAGAGTTATCCAATATGGCATTTATCTTTTGAAAGATACTGGCATTGCTGCATGTGGAGAGGGCATGGGCTTCCTGGTGGTCCCAGCAATCTTTTATCCTTCCTGCTCCCTCCTCCTAGACACAGAACAAAGATATTCAGGTTTACACTCCTTTAGGACAAACAGAGACTTTCACCCCTTCTCTCAACCCCACAGCAGAAGTTAAAGTAATAAGGATTTGGTCCTGGCTGGTGTTCCCAGTGGTTAGAGCGTCGGCCCGTGCACCAGAGGGGCACAGGCTTGCTTCCCAGTCAAGGGCACATACCTGGGTTGCAGGTTTGCTCCCCAGGAGCGTGCAGGAGGCAACCAGGTGATGTGAGATCTCACATTGATGTCTGTCTTTCTGTCTGTCTCTCTCCCTCCCTCCTTCCACTCTCTCTGAAAAGCAATGGGGGAAAAATTCTCTGGTGATGATTGACTAAAAAATAATAATAAAAGTAAGGAGGGTTCATGTTTCCTGCTTATATATTAAAATACTTAATGAGTGTTTACTGTGAGCAAGGTGCCGAGAAAACTGCCTCAAGCGCCTTCTACAGTAATGGGATTTACCTTGGCAAGGTAGCAGCGAGGGGAGTTTAAGAACCAGACATACCTGGTCCAGAGCCTGGGGTATGTCTTCACAGTAGCATATTATTTCCCAATAAAAGGGAATGGAGTATTGATACAAGTTACTACATGGATAAACCTTGAAAATATTAGGCTAAGTGAAAGAAGCTAGTCACAAAGGACCATATATTATATAAGCCCTTTTATTCAAAACATCCAGAATAGCAAGTCTAAAAAGCAGATTAATTGCCTTCAACAAAGGAGTGGGAGAGAGATTAGGAGGTGGTGGCTAATGGGTACGAGGTTTCTTTCTGAGATGATGAAAATATCCTCATTAGATTATGACTGCAAACCTCTGTAAACATACTAAATATCATTGAGTTGCACATTGAGAGGTGAACTGTATGGTTATGTAACTTATATCTCAATACACTTGTTTAAAAAGTATGGTTCGGCCACTTATTGGCAGTTAACCCCTGTGCCTCAGTTTCCCCATTTGTGAAATGGAAAGTATCTACCAACCTTCAACCAGAGGTTTCCAAACTGTAAAAGGCCCCTCTTAATATAAAAAAAATTAACCTAATTTTTATTTACTACAACAGGTCCTGACCACACTTACAGGAAGGTCAATGACAACTGTATGTGAGTGTTAGAAGGGGACAATGAGAAACCCCCTGAAAGATGGAGGCAGGAGAGCCAGGGAGGGAAGTGCCTCAGTTGTCTGGGGAAAGATGCAGACCTGGAGGCCTTTGAGAAAAACTTCCCCAGGAAGAAGGGAAGGTCTGAGACTCTTACTATCTGAAGCCGTCTTTAAAAACCTAATTAGGAGTATGCCTGTCCAACGGTGCCCCATTCCCAATCCTATTAGGTACATACACCACAACCTCCACACTCAAAGCAAATGACATCTGAACGACTCCCTCCCTCCCTCCTCTCATGTACACAAATGAGAGATGCAGAGGACATTGAAATTAGAATAAAGGTAAATGAAGTATTCCATTTATACCGAATGGCATAATCACATCAGTAAGTACCCAACTGTTTGCCTTGAGTAACGAATTTGGAAGGGGGCGGCGGGGAGACCAAAGCCAGCGATGTCAGAGGGGAACAGACCTACAACCTCCCTTATGTGTACAACAGGAATAAAAGTAGTAACACCATCTCACAGGGATTTTGTGAATCAATAACAGAACATGCTGGGCACAGTACCTGGTACATGATTATGTGCTGAACCAATGGAAGTTGGCTATCAGAAGTGTCATTATTATGACACCAAGGGGTCAGAGGCCACCAGAGGGACCCTTGAAGAAAAGAATCTATTGGCTCATAAAGGAGAAAAAGGTATACTCTGGCCAACTATTCCTTTGTAGACCCCAAGTCCTTCCATGTCTAATCTTGCTAGTCCGTTGATTTGAAAAGCTTAATTCAAAGACTAGACACATAATAGAAATCAGACTGCCTAAAACCTGAACCTACTACAGATTACAGGGATCCTTTCAAACTCTCCAGTTAAATGAATTCAGTTTTCATTTTCAAAATACACACACTACCCACCCCTCTACTTACGGACCCATTACTTTGTATATTCTATCTGACTATGATCGCTTTATAGGTCTGAGTTCATACCCATATAAGGTTTTCCTACTACTGCCTTATAGCTTTCACTGTGATTTTTGGCATATCCTATCCCTGTGGTCGGCAAACCGCAGCTCGCGAGCCACATGCGGCTCTTTGGCCCCTTGAGTGTGGCTCTTCCACAAAATACCACGTGCAGGCGCACACGTACAATGCGATTGAAACTTCATGGCCCATGCACGGAAGTCGGTATTTTGTGGAAGAGCCATACTCAAGTGGCCAAAGAGCCGCATGTGGCTCGCAAGCCACAGTTTGCCGAGCCGCAGTTTGCCAACCACTGTCCTATCCTATAAAATAAAAGCCTAATATGCAAATTGCCCCTCGGGCGGTCTTTCCACCGAGAGTTCGACCGCTCACTATGATGTGCACTGACCACCAGGGGGTGGCACGGAACATGGTGGGCATCAGCGATGCAGCGCTGGCAGCGGGTGGCAGTGGAGGCACTGCCCGCCCCAATGGGCCCCCGAGGAGAGCGAGAGTGGGACCGGGATGCAGGGCGATGGTGCAGCAGGTGAGCGGGCGGCGCCAGGTAAAGGCGGACAAGAGCAGGGACCGATCACCCCCCACCAATCGCCCCACAGATGGGGACCAGCAGCAGCGGCAGGGCCCCCACTTGGCTCCTAGGCGCTGAAGTGGGGGTGGGGGGCGGCCCCGACTGATCGCCCTACAGGCAGGGTGGTGGAGCAGGTGAGGGAGCGGTGCCAGGCCAAGGTAGGGTGTCAGGCGGGGCTGCAAGGCTGGGGGCACAAGCTGGGGCCTGATCTCTGCAGGCCACCCCGAGGGACCCCACCCGTGCACGAATGGGGCCTCTAGTTTTGCCATAAAGAGACCATTTGCAGCTTTTTAAAAAAACTTTTATTTGGTCTTTCACTATGGACAGGAAAGTAGGCTTTAAGACAAAGACTTACAAGAGAGGGTAAACCTTAGTGCTACTATGAATCATGGATCAACAGGAAGAAATAATCAGCAATGCTAGAAAAGAAAAACAACAATTCTTAGTTACTGGTTAAAAATGGCCTCAAAATAAAACTAGATGTAAATGTCAGAAAGGATGGTTCATGAGGAATCTCTGCTAATACAAGCTATTATTTTAGCAGGTATCAATTTTCCTCTTTTCAAGCAGATTAACAGTTGACATTCCCATCATGAAACAGTGGTTTCCTCTGGTAATAATCCTTGAAGGAGAAGGGAAGAGAGGGGAGACTACCATCTGAAAAAAGCACCCCCTTTTTCCACAGGGGAAGAATTCTCCCCCAAAACTGTGATTCACCGTTTTGCAGAACAGAAAAAACACAGGCCTTGAAGTACATATACTAAGTTCACCACTTAGGTATCTTCTCTGAGCCTTGGATGCCTTAGGTATAAAAGGAGTACCACCTAGAGAAATATATAAAGCACCTGCATATGCTAAGTAAGTAACGTATTAGTGACAGATGTTCCCCAATTCCACAGTTGATTAAGTCACTGTTACTCAGAAGCATACTTTCAAGGTATTCACGGTTGTCAGGTTCACCAAGAAGCTTATGTATGTGTTCAGAATGTAACAGGACCATTTGCTGTTGTTGTTTTTTTGTTTTTGCATTTGTGAAACACTCAGAAGGTTTAGTATTAAGACATTTTCTCAAACCCAGGCAAGAAAAGCAGTAGGAGCCCTAGCTCCGATTTGGCTCAGTAGACAGAGCATCGGCCTGTGGACTGAAGGGTCCGGGTTCGATTTTGGTCAAGGGCACATGCCCGGACTGCGGGCTCGATCCCCATAGGGGGCGTGCAGGAGGCAGCCAATCAATGATTCTCTCTCATCATTGATGTTTCTATCTCTCTCTCCCTCTCCCTTCCTCTCTGAAATCAATAAAAATATATTTTAAAAAAGAAAAGAAAGCAGTAGGATGGTGGAGCTGGCATAACCTCCTGAGCAGCTAAATTCAGCCTCTTCAAGTCAAAAACCCAAGGGAAGTTTGTGTTTCATCTTAAAACTCCTGAGTTTAATCAAGCAACACCTCACAGTCATTCCGGGAAGGTGGGGGGTGGGCAGAAGGAGGGAGGGTAGGAAAAGGCCCTCTAGTCCACAGCTTTCCACTCAGCTTGGGGGATATAACCATCCATGAAGACCCAAGGACCCCCAGTCAGAGGGACCACCAGCAAGGCCAAGCCCCACCCAGAGTGGTGGGTGTGAACAGACAAGCCCAAGTGGGGCCTCTAGTGGTAAAAGCAACCACCACCACCACCACTCAGACACAGTTCTTTCCCCCAAGAGGTCACTAGAGCAGAGCTGCAAAAAACAGCAGACTAATTGGGTGGAGGGGATAGAATCACATTAGCCCCAGGAGATGAAGCCATTGGTTCTGCTTTCAGACCTGGTGGGTTTAATATGCCTCAGATACACACATTATTCAGGAGGCCAATCAGAACCAGGGGTCTTGAGAACAATCAGAGCTAAAGAGCTCCACCTAAAACTTGATCAGGGAGAGGGAGCTGGTGCTATGGGAACACACAGGCCCTCTGTGTGAGAGGACAAGAATGAGCCAACAGAACCAACCACAGGGAATGTGGCATTCAGGGGGAGGAGGAAGCCTGCAAGTGCCAGGGCAAGAAAAGATCTATCAGACACAAGTGGGGGGAAAGGAAGCCACAGTCTCATGAACCAAGTGAGAATTTTAAGTAAAATGAAATAATCAAGAGACCAACATAAAGGTCAAGGTGCATGGATTCTAGAAATAGCACTAGTCTGGAAACGGAGAGGCCTGGGTTCCAAATCTGGGTCTTAACATCCACTCACTGGATAAACTCAGAACAATCACTTTTCATCCTAAGCCTGTCTCCTTGTCCGTGAGAATAGAGCCAGATGTTACAATCCGGGCTTGGTGTCAACTCCAAGTTTTACCTGGGAGACAGGTCTCTAACACCTTTCAAACTTCCAAAATTACAGGTTAAAAAAAAAAGTCTCAGGAGAAAGGGCAAACTCAGGAGACAGATGGTGTCAGAACCAGAAGCCAGGAGCACAAAACCAGAATCCAGAGAGCACAGGTGTTTATTAAGAGATTAAATGTTCTGTCAACACACAGACACTCACACAACAACAACAAAACAACAAAAACCCCAACCTGCCCTTCCAGGTAACTGCTTTCTTCCAACAGAGAACTACTCCCCCACCTTTAGGAAGGGAGACCTCTAGCCAAGGTGCTAAGCCTGTCAGGATGGCACCTGTATCAGTATATCATGCTGCCCAAGAAGAAAGAAAACTCAACGCTATTATAGTCAAGTTACTCAGAATCAACAGCTACGGGCAACCGTGACCCATTTTAGCACACAAATCAATCTGCAGACCTGCCCTCTGGGGATTTTCCAATTACCTCAAGGAAAGTCATCACAAAACAGGTCTTAAAACATCAAAACAGTGTTAACTCACTATAACCTAAAAGGGTGCTCCAACCATACAGGAATACAAAAAAAAACAAAACAAGAAACAAAAAACCCCCACAAAAAAACAAAACAAAAACCAAAGTAGAAATCAGAGGTTATCGTGCATGCCTAAGTGTTCTGTACAACTGAGAGCAAAGACCATTTGTCAGGAATGCCCCCCACTGGGCCTGTTATTTTAAACACATTATATATCAAGGAAGCAAGATAATCCCTAATAGAAGCCTTTTAAAATCCGAGAAGCAAAACTCACTGAAAATTATGCCTACAATGTGAATTTAACAGTGAAATTTGGAGATTGACTTTTTATGGGAAATCAAATAAATTTCCTATGAACTAACCACAGATATCATGTACCTTTTAGTTCAGTATTTTCAGGCAGTTTATTATAACTGAGAAATGCCTTACTGGGGGATCCTATGGAACATGAAAACTTTCAGCATTTAGAATCCGTGCTTACAGAAGATGACAAGTTCTCACCACCAGGTCTAACTAACAACAGACTCAACAATGGCAGAAAAGGAGACGAAGGGCATTTCCAAAGCTACAATGTGGGGGGCAAAAGGGAAGGGGAAAGCAAAAGGCTTAATAAAACCTGAAAGGGTTCATCAGCGAGTCCTGGTTTTAACTCAGAAGCGAAAATTCTTTATGTAACCTCCTCCATTCCAACCTCAAGGTCCAACCCCTCTCCTACCCCTCACTCCCTAACACACTCTCCCCCCAACCCTTGGGGGCTTGCTGGCAAGTTCTCCCCAGAGTCAGTACGGCTTAGATTCTGGCTAGGAAACGATTTGCAGAACAGGATGGATGGGATTAGCACGGCTTTTCCATCGAAGAGAAAATAATTTGCGATTTGATCCCATGATTCTTCTACTGCCTCCACCACTAGCTACTGAAGACTACAGCCTAAACATTCACCTACAGGTCTGGTACACATTCCTGTCCCAGACTTCCATCCAGAACTACAAATTCACTAATTAACTTGCCTTTTAAACAAATGCATAATTTTAGAAACCAGTCATTTAGCTGAGGGACCTGGAGGCAGAGTGAGAAAGTCTGCAGAGATATTGCCTAGCACATAAAAGCATTAAAATACCAGCAGAAAGCCCCTGTAACCAGCCACCCTTCCCTCCACCCTCAAATTCCCAAACATGAACTCATAGCTGGGGGGCTTGGCCTGTAAAGGCTGCTCTAGAAGCAGCTGGGGACAGGTAACATTTTAAAGTTCCACCTTTCCCAAAACTTCCCTGACCGCAGGTAAAAAAGCTCTCGGTCGTATTTGAGTCTGCATTCTCACGGAGAAATCGCTTTGGCAAAGGCTCTGAGTATGCTCTTTATTGCTGTATGCTTTAACTCCCTTGGGAATAAGATGCAGAAATAAAGGTACGCATCCCCGTACATGTGCTAGTGGGGCTGTGTACACTGCTGGGACACTAAGTTTTGCCCACAATGACAGTCCAGATCCTCATTTCTGGCGCAAGGCTATTTGATGCCCTGGGGGCTCACCCCAGAAGATTTTACTGGGATGCTGCTAAAACCCTTATTAATTCTTCCTGGAAATCCAAGAAACAGGATTAGGGGAATTTTAGCTAAGGCAGAAGAGGTGAGATTTAATAAGCCCCATTCTACTCTCATGGGTCTTAAAACAATGATATAATTCCAAATTTGCCTTGTCTCGGGAGAAAAAAGTTGCTGAAACTGTTCTGAAAAAGGCAAGTCTTTGGTGCAGAGGCCTCCGAGGGTCACCCCCATGGTGGGAGGAGTCCAGCCCTCTGGCTCTCCCGGGACCAGCTCACTGCTCTCATCCACACGGTGGAATGATGGACACAGCACATTCCTCCTGCGGTCAACACTGCCACCCTCATGCTCAGAAGACCCACACTGCTGCCTGCCACCCCTCCCTCCAATGCAGCGGGGCCCCTGGGACCCGCCCACAGACCACTGCCCACTGCCCTGACCCCTCCGGCTGCCAGAATACAGTGTCCTGCTGAGCGGTGGCACCAGGAAGACCTAGGTGTACCCCCTGGTTTACCACTTAGTCGCTGTGGTAGGATTTCTGAGCCCGTTTCTTCTTCTGCACATTGGGGGGGGGGGTTCTAAAAGGGGTGCTTTAAGACACAACCCAGACTGGCCCTCAGGTGGAATCCAGTCTTGAGAGGTATGTTACCTTCGGTCCATACGGTGCTTACACTTTTAAAAAATATATATATTTCTTTATTGATTTCAGAGAGGAAGGAAGAGGGAGAGAGAGATAGAAACATCAATGATAAGAGAGAATCATTGATTGGCTGCCTCCTGCACGCCCCCCACTGGGGATGGAGCCCGCAACCCAGGCATATGTCCTGAGCAGGAATCGAACCTGGGACCCTTCAGTCCACAGGCTGACGCTCTATCCACTGAGCCAAACTGGCCAGGGCTACACTTTTTTTTTTTAATCGCCTCATTTAAAAAGAGAGAGATTGGGAGCTTCACTAGGAAAAAAACCAACTTTCCATCAACTCTGGGCCACACTTCGGCAGGGCAACACCCCAACACCCGCTCCTGGCTGCTCCCGTCAGCGGGGCCACTCTTCCCTCCTCCCTCTCCTTCTGGTCCTTTAGGTGACCTCGGCCCCTGAAGGGACTGGGTTTGCAGGCCGTTTTCAGGATGCAAAGCAAAATAAACAGCTGGAGAGCGTTAGCTGGCTGCCAGCTCGGTGTTGAGCCTGGAGTCTTCCCACCTCGCTCCCCTTCCTCCAGCTGCCCTTCCAGCCGGGGAGCCTGGCCCAGGGCGATGGGCCCAGGACCACGCCAGGGCGGGGGGTCGAGGATGGACTTACACACGGGGCTGTCCACGTCCGAGTCCTAGTTCTGTGCACAGCCAGGCCGCCCGAGTGGCAGTGAAATCACCGGGACCAGAGCAACCCCGAGGGGCTCTGGAAAGCCCCGCGAGGCAGGGGAGACCAGGGAGCCTGCACCGCCGCCCCCCCTCAGGGCCCGCGGGCCTCCCCACAGCGCAGAGCTCCCCTGAGCTCCAGGAACAGAACTCCCTTCCACCCCCGATCAAAACAAGCCGACCAGGAGGAACCACCACCACGCCGACGCTTCCACGGTTTTGTTCTGCCTGTTTGGCTCGGTAGCCAGGGAGACCAAGGAGGCAGTTGCCAGAGAAATGAGGCACCACCAGGAGCCCAGGATGCGGGGTGGTGTGTGTGTGTGTTGGGGGGGAGGCTGCTGGTCCCAGGGCCCCCCCCCACAGGGCACCGTGCGAAGGGGCAAGGCCTGCAAGGTGCATCCGTGCAGGAGGGCCTTTCCCGGCCCCTCGGGCAGCGCTGGGCCACGGCCTGGCCTGAGCCCTCCGGGAACCGGCAAGAAAGTCAGGGCAGCCTGACCGTGGAGAACTCCCACGCGCAGGAAAGGCCAGGGAGGGATGCCAACCGGGACGACCCAACCTTCTAAACTTCCCCCGGGCTGAGGCCCCAGGCCCCAGGCCCCGGGAGTCAAGGTGGGTGCAGCCTCCCTCACCAGCCTGCGGGCCAGGCTGGCAACCCCTATGTCTCTTACCACGGCTCCGCCAAACCCATGGCCGCGGCCGGTCCTCACT
>NW_005370085.1:532747-540816 GCF_000412655.1 Myotis brandtii | reverse complement strand
CGGATGCCGCCGCGGGGAAGCCCGGGCTCCGGGGGAGGAGGAAGGGCCTGCGTGTTGCAGGCAGCAGGGAACTGCTGAGAACTGCAAGCAGGAGGGTGTCTGTATCGAGTTCTTTGATGATGTGGGGTGCGGATGCCGCCGCGGGGAAGCCCGGGCTCCGTGCGGGGAGGAAGGGCCTGCGTGTTGCAGGCAGCAGGGAACTGCTGAGAACTGCAAGCAGGAGGGTGTCTGTATCGAGTTCTTTGGCGATGATGTGGGAGCCTGAGTCGAGGCTGGACAGCAAAAGGGGAGAAACAAGGGCCTGGAATGAGGAGGAAAGGGGCCGCGTTTGCTGCGCGTTTTCTGAGCGTTTTGCATGAGTTGCTTCCTCGTCATCGTATATTTTCAAAGCTCTTACTGTGCTCCAGGCTCCTCCGGGCAGGCTGGTGGGGCTCGCCGGGACCTAATGGCCGCGGGGAGGGGGCCGGTCCCGGTTGGCTTCCGTCTGCGGCTGAGGCAGAGCCGAGCGAGGAGAGGTCGGCCCGGTGTTCCAGGAGGATTGACGGGAGGGGGTGGTGAGAGGAAGAAGTCCCCAGGACGGGCCCGTGCAGACTTGCTTGGGTTGCTGAGGTCATGGGCAGAGAGGGCGATGGCTGCAGGGGCAGGGCGAGAGGGGGCCCTGGCACCCCCCTAGCCATGGGCCGCTCCACCCTGTCTTCCCTTCAGAGCTGCTTAGCCACCTGCCCTGCCTCCAGGTGGGCCCCTTCCAGCTGCCCACGAACCCACCTCTGGTTCAGCCTCACCGAGGCCCTTCCTTCTGTAGGAGCAGCCCACCCCCAAGTCCCAGCCTGGCCCACACACAGCGCAGCTGCTCCCCGTGGTGTGTCTTGCTTGTCCTCACAGGGGGTGCCACACCCAGATACTTAGAGCAAAGGAGCCAAGCGAGGGTGGGCAAGAGCATCTGAAAGAGCAGGGAGCTGTTGGATGCTGTGTAGGAATGAGGTCCCATCCCAGCCAGATCTTTTAAGACAAGCTGGAAATTGTTTTGTTTTTGTTTTTTTCTTAAATGTGAAATCTTCCTGCCCGGCTCGGGTGTCTCAATGGTTGAGCTCGATCCCCAGTGTGGGGTGTGCAGGGGGCAGTCGATGGGTGATTCTCTCTCATCATTGATGTTTCTTTCTTTCTCCCTCTCCCTTTCTCTCTGAAATCAATAAAAATATTTTTTTAATGTGAAATCTCCCTAATTTTAAATTCTCTCACTAATACAGGTGAAGGGACAAGCCCAGCACGTCCAGGGACCCCATGCAGCTCACTGGCTGCCAACCTGTGATCCTTTCCATCCCTTCCTCCTCCCCGACCCAAAGCTGAAGATAAGAATCTGCAACCTGGAACAGTGCCCAAGGGAACAGGTATCTTTCATATTTTAAAACTCCCAGCCTTAAGAAAACGAAGGCGCCTTTCAGATGACTTGGAACAGAAATTTCTGCTGTTTAAACCCCTCTTCCTAAACTTCTTCTTGGAAGTAATAATAGAATAATAATCTGGCCTTTACTGAGCATCTACTAGGTGCTTGGCACAATTCTAAGTGTGTTTTTTTTTCTGTGTTAACCCATTTTGCAGATGAGGAAACTGAGGCTTAAAGAAGTTAAGTAACTAGCCCAGACTCCCAGCTAGAAGTAGAAGAGTGAGGTTTCTGGCTTCAGAGACTGAAGTCTTAACCACATAAGACAAAACTCACAGCACCCTTCCGTGTACACTTTGTACTGCCTGACCCCAGGGCTCACTAGACAGTGAGGGAAGGGGTGGCCGAGTTCACACACAGTCATGGCCTCATGTGTGTGTGAGTCCTTGCTCCCCACCCGTATTGGCCAGGCCTGCAGGGTTTACAGGAACAACAGTACCTCTGACCAGAAAGGCAGGCTGTGCAAAGTGGCAGAGGTGCAGATATTAAATAACTTGGTCAAGTCCCCACAGCTGGTCACTGGCAGAAGCAGCAGGAACAAACAGGCAGCATTATCCATTCTCCCAGTCAACAAACAGCCTTTGAGCCCAGCCATGCCTGGCACCGGCTCTGCAGTCAAGCCCAGCGTTACAATGCAGGTTTTAAGTGTAACTAATTGGCTGGAGTAAGTGTTAAATGCACGCACCAGGGGGACAGGAGAGACCCTGCAGTCTTTTATATGCTCAGGTGTTCAGTGCTTCCACAGCAGGCAGAGCTGAAAGAAGAGAGGCTGCTGGGAGAAATAATTTTCCTGGTTGAAAAAGATCAGAAAAGGGGCATTCACTTCGGAACTCAAGACCACAAGGTAAGGTGAGCTCACAGTGTCTGCTCAACTTCTGCCAAGCTGTGTGCAGAAGAAAACACATTCATTGTTTTGTGTGTGTGTGTGTCCTTTTTTTAAGTGGGATGAAAGAAAGCGGATCAGCCCTACCTTTCATCCTACACAAATGTAAATTCAGAGTGCATTGAAGATATTAATATGAAAAGCATTACTTGGACATTTTTTAGAAGAGAATATTAGGAGATTTTTTTTTTTACTTAAGAGTGTGGAGGGATTTTGTAAATATGGAACAAAAATCGATACACTTGAGCACATTGGGATTTACAAATTTGGTTTGTCAAAAGATACTTAAAACTTTAAAAGACAAGCCATAGACAGGAAAATGGTATTTGCAATATTTGATCTACAAAGGTCTAGTCTCCAGAATATATAAGAACTACAATGAGGAAAAAAGACAACCCCGTAGAAAAATGGGCAAAAGATTGGGACAGGCAATAGACAGGAGTGGAAACACAAATGGCCAACAAGCATATCATTGGTGCCTACCCTCACCACTCACCAGGAAATGCCAGTGAAAGCTCAGTAGGACCCAGTTCACCCATCTCAGACAAAATAAAATCTCACTTCCGGTCACTGTCGGTGAAGGTGTGGACTGCTTTGGCCTCTTGGGGTTTTGCTTTCATTTTCTAAATTTTTAAGAAAATTCTTTATTGTTTAAAGTATTACATATGTCTCCTTTTCCCCCCATTGGCCTCTCCCCTCCTGCTCCCACCCCCCAGCACATGCCCTCACCCCCTACTGTCTGTGTCCATGGGTTATGCTTATATGCATGCATACAAGTCCTTTGGTTGATCTCTTATCCCCCACTCCCTCCCCTGCCCTTCCTCTGAGGTTAGATGGTTTGTTCGATGCTTCTATGTCTCTGGATCTATTTTTGCTCATCAGTTTATGTTCATTATATTCCACAGATGAGTGAGATCATGTGATATTTATCTTTTTCTGACTGGCTTATTTCGCTTAGCATAATGCTCTTCATCCATGCTGTTGCAAATGGTAAGAGTTCCTTCCTTTTTACCGCAGTATAGTATTCCATTGAGTAGATGTACCACAGCTTTTTCATCCACTCATCTGCTGATGGACACTTAGGCTGTTTCCAAATCTTAGCTATTGTAAATTGTGCTGCTATGAACATAGGGGTGCATATATCCTTTCTGATTGGTGTTTCTAATTTCTTGGAATATATTCCTAGAAGTGGGATCACTGAGTCAAATGGAAGATTCATTTTTAAGCTTTTGAGGAAACGCCATACTGTTTTCCACAGTGGCTGCACCAGTCTGCATTCCCACCAGCAGTGCATGAGGGTTCCTTTTTCTCCACATCCTCACCAGCACTTGTCGTTTGTTGATCATTTTCTACATTTTTTTTAATTGAGGGATAACATACATTCAATGAAGTGCACAAGTCTTAAGTGTACAGCTTAATTTTTTTACCTACCTACCCAAGTCACCACCACCAGTGGGGTCCCATCATGCCTCTTCCCACCTTACACCCTCTCCCTGAGGTAACTATTATTCTTACTGCTCTCCTCAGATTCATTCTGCCTGGTTTAGAACTTCATATAAGCACTTGGCTTCTCTCATTCAACGTGGTATCTGTGAGATTCATCCATGTTCTCACACATAGCAGTAAAGTCCTTATTTATTGCTAACTAGTATTCTATCGCATGGACATACCATCATTTCTTTCTCCAGTTTCCTGTTGATTGGCCTTTGAATTGTTTCCAGTTGGGATATTATGAATAAAAGCTGCTGTGAACATTCTTTTTTTTAAAATATATTTTATTCATTTTTTTTACAGAGAAGAAGGGAGAGGGATAGAGAGTTAGAAACATCGATGAGAGAGATCGATCAGCTGCCTCCTGCATGCCCCCCAGTGGGGATGTGCCCGAAACCAAGGTACATGCCCTTGACCGGAATCGAACCTGGGACCCTTCAGTCCGCAGGCCGACGCTCTATCCACTGAGCCAAACCGGTTCGGCTGTGAACATTCTTGATGTTCAGCTCACAGCTACTCTGGTGAGCAATTTAGTGATGATGTCAAGTTGCAGATGTGTATACTTCATGACCCAGCAACTCCAACCCTGGGATAACACATTAATAGACGCTTTCACACATGTTAAAAGCGGCCAGAGTAAAAATGCCGATGGCTATGTTATTATAACTGCAAAAATACAATAAACTAACCTGAAATGCCCACCAACAGGAGAGTCAGTCAGTAAATTGTGGTCAAGTCATACAATGGAACACTATATATAAGTAAATGTAAATGACATAAAGCTAATCATATCAAGATGATGGCTCAGAAATAATACTGTGTGAAGAAAGCAGGATCTAGGTGCACAATGCCACTTACATACAATTTTAAAACATGCAGTACACGCCCTAGCCGGTTTGGCTCAGTGGATAGAGCATTGGCCTGCAGACTGAAGGATCCCAGGTTCAAATCTGATCAAGGGCACGTACCTTGGTTGCAGGTTCCTCTCAGCCCAAGCCCTAGTCAGGGCTCGTGCAGGAGGCAACCAATCAATGTGTTTCTCTCGCATCGATGTTTCTCTCCCTCTCTCTTCCACTCTCCCTAAAAGTCAATGGAAAAATATCCTCCGGTGAGGATTTGAGAAAAAAAAATGTATATATAAAACATGCAGTACACTCCCTCATTGGCTGGGAACACAGCTGCATGTAATAAAGGTACAAAAAATGGTGACAATTGAGAGTAGTGATTCCCTTCAGGCGGGGAGGGCAGAGCCTGTGCAGTGGGGAGTACAGGGGGGTCGACTGAATGCATAGGTGCTTTGCTGCTTCATCCAGGCGACCAGTACACAGGTGGTTGGTATTTCATTTTCAAGCTTGACATGTATCATCAGGGCCGTTCCATTCAGGTGGAATCCTGGGGTGGAAGATTTGAAAGGAGCTAAAATTGGAGGGTCCTTGGCACGAGGACAGGAAGTGACCAGTGAGACGTTCAGAGGGTTCAGCGGGTGTGGGCACCCCCGGCCCTGCTCACCCTGCCCCAGGCCCAGCTGTGAAGACTCAGAGACGCCAGAGCACAGTCTGCACTGAAGGGCCGTAAGGACGGGGTTCCCCGTGGTCAGGACCAAACAGTGGGGCCTAAGTGCTTCCTCTTGGTAGACAGGTCAGCGGGATGGGGACGGGGAGAGGATCAGACCAGCACCATCAAGTGGGTGGTGCAGGAAGGTGTGCCGGCCTCTCTTCCTTTGGGCGTGCCCCACCTTAACCCCGTTCTCCATACCTCCTCCTGGGCTTCACCTTTCCAGGCACTGTTTGCCAGCCTCCTCTTGACCCTGGAAGACGAACTGACCAGGCTCTGTCACCACAATCCCCAGCACAGTAAGTGCTGGATGAGGAAGCAGGGACCTGAGGCAGGCCTTCGCGGTAGAAATGGGGTGACCGGGAGGACACAAATGGGGCAGGGGAGTCAGGGAAGACATGGGCAGTGAGGACCCTGGCTGTCCAGGGGCCAGGACCCCTGGTGGGTCAGAATGTTCCTGTTTTCCTTTCCCTGTCCACTCGGGCTAGGAAAATCCCGTGACACACCCAACCTCCACCCCTCCGATCGGCAGGCTGTGCCTTGAGGTGACCCGCAAGGTGCTGACTAGCACAGGGGCGGGATGGGGGTTCAGCTGTGGGCACAGCTCACCCACTCCTGGGGTCCTCCTAGCTTCCCAGGTGTCCCTAATGGATCTGTTCCCCAACCATTGCAGCTAACCAGTTGCTATAGAAACTGGAGCCGTTTCTCTTACCCATTTGCCAGGGCACCACTAGGAAGCCATCCTGGACTGGGCTCCTGTTCCCAACCTCTCACCATCCTGTTGAGGCCTATGGTCAGGCTCAGACCGCCTTGGCCCAAGTTAATACTCTACCCCACCCTTGCTGGGGGCACTTCCTGCCTCTATGCCAGTCCCTGTGTGGCCATGACTTCTACCTCCTCCCCCAAGCCCTCCCTGGGCTATCGAGTTTCTTAGCTAAGAAACCACCCCCATTTTCTTTCTCCTGCACAGGAAGTGCTGACTCAGAGAGAGAAGGGCACTCCCCCATTCAGGCGACCTTATGAGGATCAGTTCCACCTGCCGGGACTCGGCCCCCAGGCTCTCAGAGGCAATGGCTCCAGCTGCTCCCTAGTGTCACACAGCCCAGCAGGTCCCGGAGCCAGAGGCAGGGGAGTGCCCGGCACCGCCTCCACACCTGCTTCACCGTCTTTTCCCTGAACACACCTGCCCGGTGCTTCGGCGCCAGGGCTGTGGCCAAAGAACTAGGGACCTGGTCATGGAGGGTCAGGCGGAGGCCCCACATCCCCAACCGTCACTGGGCGTGTTCCTTGTAACCCAGTCCACCAAGATGTCCTGGGACGAAAGCATTCCACGGTCCAAACCCAGCTGGTAACACTGAGCTCTAACCCCTCTTGGGTGGGCGGGGTGTCGAAATGCACATTAGCACAGTCAAGGCTCTGAGAAGGCCTGTGGGAAATAAACTTGCTTTAATCCATGATTCTTAAATGTATTTGACCAGACTTTTTTAAAAAAATATATATTTTATTGATCTTCCACAGAGAGAAAGGGAGAGGGATAGAGAGTTAGAAATATCGATGAGAGAGAAACATCCATCAGCTGCCTCCTGCACACCCCCTACTGGGATGTGTCCGCAACCAAGGTACATGCCCTTGACCGGAATCGAACCTGAGACCCTTGAGTCTGCAGGCCGACGCTCTACCCACTGAGCCAAACCGGCTAGGGCAGACTTTTTTTTTTTTAAGAACATATGCTAGTCCTAGCCGGTTTGGCTCAGTGGATAGAGCATTGAGCTGCGGACTGAAGCCGGTCCTGGGTTTGATTCCGGTACCTCGGTTGCAGGCTCTTCCCCAGCCCCAGATCTGGTCGGGACTCATGCAGAGGCAACCAATCAATGTGTTTCTCTCACATAGATATTTCTGTCTTTCCCTCTCTCTTCCACGTTCTACAAATCAATGGAAAAATATCCTCAGGTGAGGACTAAAAAATGTTTTAAATAAATAAAAGAACATGTGCTAACGGAACACCTCTTATACCTTTTGGAAACACTGCTCACGCGGCCGCTCTCCTCACCAGGAAAGGTATCAGCAGGGCCCAGATCTCACTGCCACCCCCAGAAGGCCGTCCCAGGTGGAGGGCTTTGTATCCTCCGTATTTGGTGTCCGAGGGGCAACAGCGTTGGTGGCTGGGACCTTGTGAGAAATCCTGGACCTCGGGCCCCACCCCCACCTCCTGCTCTGAGTCTGCAGGTTAATACCATCCCTAGGGGATCGGACAGTGTGAGCAGCTGTCCCACACCTGCTGTTCCTCCCCCTCCACGATGGCTAGCTGATCACCTCCCCGCCGGGTGGGGGCTCTGGGCCCTGTATCCACATGAATTGGCCTGTTCTGAATCTCGCACCTGATTGGGAAACTCCCCACATCATGAATTCTCCTTCCCAGGGGCCCAGCCATCGAAGAGGCCTCGCTTTTGCAGAAGCTCAGAGCAAGGACCACGCGGCCTTTTGTCCCTGCTCAGCTGTCTCTTCCACAGAGACGCCCGGGGACTGTCCTCTCGGGGGCTCCAACCAGAGTCACCCCTGAGCCAGTCCAGCCTCCCTAGTGGTCATTCACAAGGGTCTAAAGCAGCGGTTCTCAACCTGTGGGTCGCGACCCCTGAAAATACATCCTGCATATCAGATATTTACATTACGATTCATAACAGTAGCAAAATTACAGTTATG